>NW_022631066.1:1234934-1752367 GCF_010015895.1 Lontra canadensis
TCGTTGCTGGTGAAAATGCAAAATGGTACAGTCACTTTGGAACAACAGTTTGGTGGTTTCTTATAAAACTCAACAGACTCTCAGAATATACTACAGCAAGTGTGCCCCTTGATAGTTACTCCAGGGAGCTGAAAACTTATGTCTACACAAAAAGTGCTTATGGGGCGCCTGGATGGCTCAGTCAGCTAAGCATCTGCCTTGGGCTCAGGTCATGGTCCCAGAGTCCTGGGATCTAGCCCCACACTGGGCTCCCTGCTCAGTGGGGAGCCTGCTTCACTCTCTCCCTCTGCCCCACCCGCCGCCCACTAGTGCTCCCTTTCTCTTTCTCACTCAAATAAATAAATAAAACCTAAAACACAAAACAAAGCAAAACCTGCTTATGGACATTTACAGAAGCCAAAACTTTGAAGCAGTTAAGATATCCTTCAGTGGATGAATGAATTAATGAGCTGGGGGACATCCAGACAATGGAATATTATTCAGCACAAACAAAACAAAACAACAATAACAACAAAAAAAACCCAACAGGGCTCCTGGGTTGCTCAGTGGGTTAAAGTCTCTGCTTTCGGCTCAGGTCATGATCCCAGAGTCCTGGGATCAAGCCTCGCATCGGGCTCTCTGCTCAGTGAGGAGCCTGGTTCCCTTCCTCTCTCTCTGCCTGCCTCTCGGCCTGCTTGTGATCTCTGTGTCAAATAAATAAATCTTAAAAAAAAATAAGGGGAACTGTGTGGGGGGGTATATGGGGGCTGTAGTACTTTGTAACTTTTTCTGTAAATCCAAAATTATTCTAAAGTAAAAGGTTTTGAAAAATATAAAAATGAAGTTTAGGGGCACCTGGGTGGCTCAGTTGGTTAAGTGTTTGACTCTTGATTTTGGTCCAGGTCATGGGATAGAGCCCCACGTCAGGATCCATGCTCAGTAGGGAGTCTGCTTGAGATTCTCTCTCTCCCTCTGCCTCTGCCCCTCCCCCCTCAAATAAATAAATAAATCTTTTAAAAATATATAGAAATCAAGTTTTGAAAATTACATTGTTCCCTACCAATTATTGCCTGTTGGCAGTCTAGGTTTAATAAATTAAAAATGTTGATTTACACTAAGCCATCAATATGCTAATCTAAGGAATATTGTCCTTCCCCTGTATTAAGATTATCCTATTTGAATAGAGGATAAGGCCACCTCTGCATTCCCAGACTATTCCGGAAATGCCACTGAAGCAACAATATTTTGTTTCTTTTGATTGTGTTACCTTTCTGCAGACATTGTTTTGTCCTTATAACATGGAACCTCATTCCTTGCCAACTCAGGCAAGTCACGGTCTCTGTCCTGTTCAGAATTCCTTAGCATGAACCACATGCAACTGCAGACACTGGCCTGTTTCTGACATGGGTAAACGGCCATGTAAACGACTTCAACATTCCAAGTCAGCCACCGGTGGCCAATGATTTAATCGCTGATGCCCACTTAATGAAGCCTCCCTAAGAAACTCAAATCATGAACACCCAAAAGGAGGGGGTCCAAAGAGCTTCTGTGTTGGTGAACCAGAACCCTTCCCCAGGTCCCCATGCAGAGCTCCAAAGTCCATGGGGACAGAGCGTCTTTGTTCCGGATCTCTTCATCTGGCTATATCCATAGCTTTTAATATACTCTGTGACAAACTGGTCATCCAACGAGTTTAAAAAAAAAAAAAAAAAGCATTCCTTTCCAGAGAAGCTTGACTATGATCAACCAGAGCACAGAGAAACCCCATCTACCTCCTCAAACCTATCCCATGAGCCCAAACTCTCCATCATGTAAAAAACGATAAGGGCCCTCATGTCCATTTGACCTCAGGGAGTCATTTCTTCACCAACATGAGTCTCCCCTGAGCCTTGTATA
The DNA here is from genome assembly GCF_010015895.1 of Lontra canadensis. Taxonomy (NCBI): domain Eukaryota; kingdom Metazoa; phylum Chordata; class Mammalia; order Carnivora; family Mustelidae; genus Lontra; species Lontra canadensis. Next base: position 1,236,810 of record NW_022631066.1, read on the forward strand.
CCATGAACTTTCAAATTAGATTTTAAAAAGTCAAACATCAAACCTGGAGACTCAAATGACAGACTTTCTTAGAACATGAGGGCTACAATCACCAGATGAACTTGAGCCTTCTCAATATCTCTCACCATTTTTTCTGTCCACTTGTAATATTATTCTCCCCCCCAACCTTTTTTTTTTTTTTTTTTTTAACCACAGTAACCTGTTTAGCATGTAACTTTTCCCCTCTGGCACTAAAAGAAGAAGCAAAAGGCTTTCACTGGAGTTAATTGGTGACATTTTTTTTTTCTAATTTAGATTTATTGCATTTTAGTTTTATAAGTTTTCACATAAATTTCAGATTCTTAATGATAGACTCTAATGACTTTAATTGTAATAAAGTAAATATTTTAATAGCTATTTATATTTAATATGCAGAATTCATAAGCCCTTGGTTTGGAATATCTTTCTCATATGCTATTCTGCAAAAATCCTTCATTCCTTTCACAGACACTTAATTTTCTAGATAAAACTTTCCACACACTCATTAATCAGCAATACCTCCCGGTTGAATAGTGAACACGTCCGCTTGATGAATACTGTGGATTGTATAGTGATGTGTTAAAGACAATTATGACTGAATCAGACACCACCGATGCCAAAGGACTTTGAAATCAAGGATGCTACTGTGCTCTGGGCTCCAGCAAAGTACGTAAAGGACACTATTTTTTTTGGTACATCTACCAAAAAAAAAAGATGTAAGGGACCAGAAGGAGAAAGGGTAAGTCCCTAATTCCAACCCTGCCTTCTCCCCAATCATCACCATGCATTTGAGCTCACCCCCAGCAGATTCAACTGTCTCAGCTTCATTAGTGAATCCACACTCAGCAATCTCCAACCCTCTCTTTTTTTATTTCTAAACAAAGAGGCCACTGGCCAACTGATGAAGTGAGTATCTATCTACTGCGACTTTGTAAAGCAGGCTGGTGGTGACATCCAATTCATTCCACAAGGGGGATCTGGCTGTTGGAATTAGTGGACTCAAGAATCACTGCGCTTTGGTTCAATCCCGATTTTCGAGAACATACGTCATGGCTAGAGTGCGCATTTGTGGTTTACATGATGTGTGATGTATCAAAGCCCTGTATCTGAGGGAGTAAACCAGGAGCTCATTCCCCCACATTGGTAAATCCTCGAAGGCAGAGATTATGCAGTAATTTTCCTATTGATCAGGGGATCGTGGGTAATTTATGAATTATGTGGCTAATTAATGCTTTCTGGTGGAGATGGTGACAGTTAGGGCATTCCACATACCCAGCTGGGATTCTCAACTGAATGAAACCAATAGTGCACTCCTGTTGTCCATCACAAGTTAACCTGACATCTCTGGTATAACTAAGATAGAAGAATTGGAATTATTCCTGAAGGTGTTACGACAAGGTAATTGTACAGTTATTACTTGAAGACAGTCTCTGAAAGTGGGGCTTGCTAGGCATTGGCAAAGTCATCAGAGCTGAAATACAATGTATTTTCAGTTTTAAGAGGACATGAATGAAGTTAAAAATTGATATCTCTTACTTTGATGACTTGAGGACGTGCTTAGGAAATGCTGACAAATTTAGAAGGTTAGAGTGTGCCAAAAGATCCCACTTTTGGTCTAAAAATACCTGTGCACAGATAAAATACTGAAAATTACAAACAAAGATGTTAACGCGGTTCATTTCTTGGGGATGGGACTAGGAGGGAACGTTCTTCCTATTTTTCCAACATTTCAACCAGAATAAAGATAAGAATTAGTAATTATGCCAGTCCCCCAAACCTAGTCATGTCCCCCCTAACACAAGTGAATCTTTGGGTTTTGTACAATTCCATCTGAAAGGCGTATTATGGTAGGCAGGACGGATCAGAATAGAAAGGAGGCACGCTCAGATATGGAGTGTGGGAGGGTCAAAATGCAAACCCTCACATCCATGGCATAGGCAGATGCTGGCAAGAAGACTGATGGCTTTCAGGAAAGCCCACGGCGTTCCAGTATTCTGTCCAAACAGACAAAAATGGGGAATTGCTTCCATCTATGATGTATGAGCACAGATATCCTGGAGAAGGCCACGAAGCTGCCTAAGGCTCCAGAAAGAGTATGCATGGCCTCTTAGTCACCAGAGCCTCAAACATAAATAAAGAATGTAGCACCACCTCATCTCCAACCTGTTTGTTAATCTCTAACTGTATCACCAACACAGGCACTGTACGTTAGCAAGATGTTAAATCCCTTCATGTCATGAGGCCATTAACATGGAAACTGAGGCACAGTGGGGGGTTTGGGCATTGGGCCTTCTAGCCCCAGTTACCTTGCTGAGAAATTAAAGTGTGTGTTGGACACAGCATTCATTTTATATTCTTGGCTTTCTGAAAGATCTAGATCATTAACTGTGCCAATTTCCTCTGCAGAAACTACTTTAAATAAAGTGTCTCAAATAGAAATGCAATTTGGAGATAATAAGATAAGAGTCACTTTTTCAAAGATGGAACACGGTTTTCCCAATGTGCATTCTGAATGGTTCTGTAGAGCCTTTCCTGACCCAGGGACTAAAGCATAGCCTTTTAAAAATGTTAAACTGAACATCAGTGAATGCTAAGAAGTCTCTTTTCTTGTGCACACAGAGAACGTATCCTCATTGCTGATCATACAGGAAATCTTTGCAAAGCTGAGAGGTGAACATAAATGCCAAGAATCCCAAACATTAATTTTGATTCCTGTACCCTTTCTGCAAACCTGGAGAGCTCCAGAGGTTTAAATTAAAATGTCCTTCATATTACTGAAGAGAACACTTATGCAATTAAAAACAACTGTATCTGCCTACAGAGTAAAGCCCTCTTGTTTCTATTTTATTTGCAAAGTAAGAGATGCAAGTGAAGCATGACTGGAAGAGCTCAACTCGTACACCCTGAGAGATAAATTTCACAGTCCCCTAAGGAACAATGTTTGATCGCTGAGTTCCTCAGCACTTAGACATTAGATTTGCTATTGCTGGGTCTTGATCTATGCAAATGATTTCCCTCAGAAATGTCTTACTCTCTTAGAATAGTCTTGTCTCTATAAAGTCCTCCTCACTATGCTTCTACTCATGAAAAGTTGCTTTACTAAAATATAGTCTTCGGTTTTTCACTAGCTAATAAAAAAATACAGAAAATTCCCGAACCTCGCTGTTTAACGAAGCAAAACTGGTAGACTGCAAAGAAGTCTCTGAGAAAGTTCTCAACTTTTCTGACAGTGCCTTGCTGTGTTTAGGGTCTGCCCTATGACCACTTCTCCTTGCTCAGCCCACTCCCCTTGACTTTCCCAGCCACTCCCTAGACTTCAGATGAGCTATACGCAAGTGACTCTCAAATCAATCCCTCTAGCCCACGTCTCTCTCTGGGGCTTTACCCTGTGCTGTGGACATCTCCCCTCTAATGTCCTATGCAATCGCAAACCCAGGAGCCAAAACCAAATTCCTTTCCTATTTCAACCTCTCAAACCACTCCCTCACCTTGTGGAAGACACCGTCGTCCATCCTGATGTCTATGCTGGAAACTGGAGTCACCTGACACCTCTTTCTCCTTCCCTCACCTCCGTCCTCCTTCTACCCACTTCCAACTGGGGCCTGTCAGGCCTGTGCTCAGGGCCTTGAACCTTGTTCAGTTCCACTCAAGACCCGTGTTCTCTTCCCTCCAGGCCTCTACATTTTATGTGCCTGTGTCCCTAGGAGCCCAGCCCTCTCTCTCCTCACCTGGCTACCCCATCTTTCACAGCTTGGTGGAGATATTTCTTTTTCAGGGATAAGTTTCCTACCCCCACAAGTATGGCTTAGAAACCCCTTCTATGTACCCGCATGTTGCCAACCTCTTTTATGACAGAACTTCTCACAGTCTGTTTTAACTACATTTGCTGTCCCGCTAGACTGTAAGCACTAGGTTACCCTGTCTCTTTTATTCCTCTGGTCTCCCTAGCACCTAACTCCACACCCAGAACAGAGTCAGCAGCCAAACATTCGTTGAATGGATGAATGGGACTCAAAACAAGGGAACTGGCACTTACCTAATGCCCACTGCATGGCGGCAACCTGCCTGCCAGGTGCTTCGAATAGATTATCTCTCACCCGCATGACCCTGTAAGCTCTGCATTATTTCTGAACGGTTCACACATGAAGGTTGGCGGAATTAAACAGTTTTCTCTAAGTCACACGGCTCATAAGCGAACTGCAGACCAGGTCTGCGTAGTTTCAAAAATTCCTGCTTATCTCCCTGCAAACACTGCCTCCCGTTGTGCTCCGGACCTGTGCACAATGACCAGGGTTCTACGCTTTGGGCCTCACGGAGTCATTCTAATCTGTTCTCTACCTGACAGTCATTCACAGATGACGCCTCGCTAGAAGCTGCTGGTTCTGCTGACCTTTTGCACCCCCACTGTGGCTTTGCACCCCCACTGCACGCCCATCTCCACTGGTGCCTACAGCTCTCCCCGAAGTGGCTCATCAGGGCCCTGCTTCTGGCTGTTTTCACACGGAGAGGAGGTGACGGTGTCACCACCCTTTAAAGCATCCCCCCCCCCCCCCCCACCCCATGACAGCTTCCTCGACTGCCAAGACCATGCATCAACAGGACAAAAGGCAGAAGCCACAGAGCTGCCGTCCAAAAGCCCCACGAAGCAAAGCCAGCACGTGCTGCTTTATTAGAGGGGACACTGAACTCAAGGTCTGGTGGGCACAGTGCTGCTGCTGCTGCTGCCCTTTGAACTTGTGTGCCTCTGGGGAACGTGAGTCAGACAGAGGACATGGGAGAAATGGAGAAAGCAGGCAGGCTTCCATCTTTCTATTCAAAGACCAGTGAGGGCAGTGCCTCCCCCACTCTGCTGATGAGGCTTCTCTCCAGAAGGGACACCTGCCACAGACGGACGGCTGGCTCCACTGCATATGGGATTTGTTCCCGATCTACCTCAGAAACATATGAAAAATCATAAATTCAAGGGCGCCTGGCTGGCTCAGTCGGTCAAGCACACAACTTCTGATCTCAGGGTCCTGAGTTCGAGCCGCATGCTGGGCGCAGGGGTTCCTTAAAAATAAATAAATAAATTGGGCAATCCGGAAAAGGCCATTTGCTGGAACAAACCAATCCAGGCTAAGCGTGGACACAGCCTGTATTTGAAAAGTCACCTCCTTTGAATCAAGTTAGAGGTAAGCCTCGGTTTGAATGAAACAGAGATTTCCAATCTACAAAACTGCGGATGGGACTGTAAGGGAACAAAACACCAGAACACTGGTTTAAAAGTTTTTGAAAAATTCAAGCCCAAATTTCCACAGGATTTAGTAGCTACTCCGGAACGGGAAGGGACGCTCTCAAAGCAAGCAGAACTAGATGGAATTTTAAGTCTTTCCGTCTTTTACATGTCTGGAAAGGCCTTCTTTTTTCAAAGGGTATCAAAGCTGAAAATGCCACGTAATTTCCTTTGTGTTTCTGCGATTGTTCAATGACATCAATAAGATGGATATTCAGCAAATAGCATCTAAGTCCCTTTGTCCTATTATTAGAATAACATGTAAAAATGACAGGAAATGACACAGCCCTGATTCCAATGACCTTGCCGCCCAATTCAATCACAGTTTCACTAAAGAAGAGCAAAATGAACGGCACTCAAGCTGCAGAATTTATGAATTAGATTCAACCTCCCATCACTGGGGGACAGGCCTGGCTGGACAGAGAAACGGTGAGGACTGGAGCAGCATTTGCCTCCCCTCTTCATATTCATGGCAACACTATCAAATTCACTGGAGAGTTGAATGTGGAAGAACAGGTTGGAAAATATCCATAAAATCCAAGAACGCAGAAGCGATGGGCAGGACTCCTGCTATAGTGCTCTAGTCTGCTCCTGTCCCATCATAATTGCAAATGAACTCTACTTCGGAAAATTCAATCAACCACCAAATTACATGGATGTTAAAAGTCAACAAAGCCAGTAACATCAATCTCACCTGGAATTTTTTTTTCTGGTCAAAATTCTTTTTATTGAGGTGTAATTGACAAATAAAATTGAGATATTTAAAATGTATACATCAGGGACGCCTGGGTGGCTCAGTGGGTTAAAGGCTCTGCCTTTGGCTCAGCCTGCGTCAGGGCTCTCTGCTCAGTGGGGAGCCTGCTTCCCCCTCTCTCTCTCTGCCTGCCTCTCTGCCTACTTGGGATCCCTGTCTGTCAAATAAATAAATAAAATCTTTAAAAAAAATAAAATAAAAAAATGTATACATCATTCATCATTAAGCAGCGTAGGCTTAATGGGAAGGAAAGCTACTAGAAACTACTGTATTATTATTATACAATCAATCCTCATTATTCACAGATTCCATATTTGCAAACTTGCCTGCTTGCTGAAATTTATCTGTAGCCCCTACATTAATAATCCCAGCACCTCTACATTCATTCGCTGACACACAGAGAGGGAGTGCACCGCCCCTACCTGATGTCCAACACGGCCACTTTCTGCCTTCCTGGTTTAGCTCTCAGGTTTTAAAAAAATCCCTTCCACAGACTGTTTAGTACCGTGTTCCCACTTTTTTTTTTTTTTTTTTTTTTTTTTTGAGCAATTTCACCATTTAAAATGGATCCCAAATGTGTTGAAGCACTGTTTGGGTTCCTACATACAAGAAGGCCTGCGATGTGTATACGGACAAGAAAGTCGTCTTCGATAAGCTTCGTCCGGCACGATTTACAGTGCTGTGGGCCACAGGTTCAATGTTTATGAATCACCGATGAATATTACATAAGGTGGTTTCAAACAGAAATACATGTAAAACAAGGCTTTGTGTTGACTGGCTGACATGAACGTTGTGACCAGAGGCTCAAAGGAACCTAACCTTGTATTTCTGTACTTCCCACTAGTAAATCCAGTACTTTCTGATAAATTCAGTATTCACCTACTCAGTGTTTTCAAGCCATGTATAGACCACAGCTGCTGCAACTAACAAGAATCCACTGTGTTTTCAAATTATAGGCAAGACATCACCAATATGTAAAACAGGACTTGGAGGGGGAACGCAAAGGCTATTTACAGAGAGTGAGGTCACCTTTTTTACTTTTTTGCAGATTTTTGAACCTGACCATGGCTGAGCACTGGCTTATGCTGGATATCCATGTGCTCCTCTAAACTGTGATGCTGTATCAGAAATCAGTCGTTAATTGTTATGGTTAACTCCTAAATATCAAGTATATTTTCATCCTTGTAAAACAGACTTCCTCGAAATGAGAATGTCACAGGTGCGCTGCTCAGGAGTTAAGGAGTTAAGGCTTCAGGCCCTCAAATCTAGTTTTACCTACTCTGCAGACGAAGACTAGGACATGCTCACTCTGCAAAGCTGCTCTTTACCTAAAACAATAGGAAATGTTATTAGGCCGCTGCTTCAACTGAGAGCATTATGCTGATTCCGTCTACGCTCCAGTCTAGGCCACATGGCCACAGTGATCCAAGACCTACTTTTTTCATGGAAATCTAAACTTCAGCAACTCGGTTATTAGAAGAAAAACAGGCAAATCCTCGGGGCACCTGGGTGGCTCAGTGGGTTAAAGCTTCTGCCTTCGGCTCAGGTCATGATCCCAGGGTCCTGGGATCGAGCCCCGCATCGGGCTCTCTGCTCAGCAGGGAGCCTGCTTCCACTTCTCTCTCTGCCTGCCTCTCTGCCTACTTGTGATCTCTGTCTGTCAAATAAATAAATAAAATTAAAACAAAACAAAACAGGCAAATCCTCTTGATTGTAGACTGAGGACCTCTTCTCTATCACAGTGTTAACACCTCTGTCGCCATGTACTTTTGTCTGATTTGGGTACCGCTCTGTGAAATCGATTTCCAAGGTTTTTCAAAGAAAACCAAGAGTCGGATTTTCTTATCACCACGTCTTAGAAAGCATTCGTTATTCCCCCTCAAATTACCCAAGGACACCGGACCAACCGGAAAGTAAGCATCAGTCACCTCAGATCTTCCCCTGACTTTAAAGTTTCTAGTTATTTCCATAAGATCAATTCACAGATATGTGTGCTGTTAGAATTACTCTTGACGATGTGCAGACCATGAACCGTGACCTATTGTTCATGAGATTTCAGCTGTTTTTTGGCTTAAGGGACGTATTTCTGATTCGTTCATACCGTATTGGAAATTCTGCTGCACTAAGTGTCTGCTCCGGTCAAGCTCAAGATCTCACATTTTTATGTTTGGGAGTATTACCCATGTTCCTAAATTGAGTTAAGGAAGAAGACATGCCACGTCTCCCTTAAAGACAATGTGGGGTTCTAAGGAAGGATGTGGTGCGGGGCCGTTGTCCCCAGAGAGGGGCAAAGCGTCTTTATGGAGGATCCTCACTGCGTCAGGTTAGCAAGCTGGATGTGAGAGTGATTCTGCGTGTCATTTGCCTCAAGCACCCCAAAAGGAAGAACTTAAAAGCAACCACAAAAGCACGAAAGGGAAGCTGCAAGGGCATATCTCGCTTCAGAGAAGACGTTAATGCCTGGCATGGCCCAAGAATGCCTCTAGAGAAAGGGGAAGGAGACAAAGAGAAATACTTCATTTGATGTTTATTTTTCAAGTGTTCTTCCCGGTTCACACTTGGCAAAAGTTAGTAAGAGTCTGATCTCTTGATAGGAACCACAGGGAACTTTACCAATCTCTCCACACAAATTCTTACTGTCTCGCTCTCTTGAGTTGGGCAAAACGAGGCATCTCACACACACACACACACACACACACACACACAAATGCCAGTTTCTCTCTCTTATGTATTCAGTGTGGCTAAAATAACTCATAGGACATGAACTAATTTTTCATATTTTTTCCTTCACAAAGGCTGTGCTCCATAAATAGTCAACAGACCAATTGTGTAGGGGGCAGAAGGGCGTAGACTTTTATGAGATGGGAGTCCCCTGACATTCCTCCAGCAGTCAGAGCCTCCTTTCTCAGAGCCCGCATCCCAGAGAAGGAATCAGACGGAAAGCTAGTCCCATGTTTGCTCTTTTCATTAAGATTTTCAAAGAACACTTTATTTCAATGTGCATTTAGAAGAAAAGGAAAGTTAAGAATTTTTCCTCCAGGCAAATAACTCATAAGGGAAAAAAAAATCCCTTCAACATGATTTATTTCACAGGGATCACGGAGAAGGGTGTGGAAACAGATCTCTGGTGAAATTCCAGGATGGCTGTTAATGGCTACCTTGAAAAAAAGGTAAGTAAAAAATTTTCAAAGACAATTATTAAATAAATCCATTACTATTGTCCCAGCAATCACAATTTAGCTAGAATGTGGTGAGACCTTGTGGATGTACGTTCCATTTGATTGGACTTGGGACAGTCAACCTCAGTATTTTATTCTCAACAACGATGGAACGACTTGGTGAAGGCAGGGCTCCCGGAACTTGGTTCTAGAAATTTATGCTCTTCTCAATGGGTTACTCACTCAAGGAATGCTGGAGTTAAAGAAACCTCAGACATCGTTTCAACCTGCATACAACTTGAACATCCTTTCCAACAGATAAGATGACCAAAACCAAAAAAAGATTAAGGGACTGAGTTCCCACATTGAGTTGGAAATAGGATTGGGCTAGACTGGAGCCCCCTTGCCTTCTGGCCTCGGGCTCTTAGTGCCATCTTGGACCTGCAGTGAGCACTGCTGCCATCCCAAAGTGGGTAGTGAACTTCATGGTGGTTCTTCCCTGTCTAATTTTACTGCCTAAACACACTGCATCTATTACAGGAGTGGGACCCTAATTGTGTGGAGAGAAAGGACTAGGAGGCCGGAGAGAAGTTCTAATGTCACCGCTTAGCCAAGGTAGAAGAATGCCAGGTTATCTCCCCACCCCAGACCCCACCACACACCCATCACCACCATTTTTCACTCTTGTGAGTGTCCCCACAAACCCTGGTCTCTCTGTGTTTCTTGTGGCCATCCTAAAACAGAGGTAAACCTGACAATAAGTGTTATTTTATCTAGTATGAGGGCAAGTTACAGTTTTGAATGAAACAATTTTCATGGAATAGGTTAAGGTGGGAGGTATCCAAGGAATATATAAAGGTAGAATGGGCTACGCACAGGGGAAAACTTTGTTAGAAGGACTCTGTTTAAAATTTCATTATCCCTATTCTTCATTCCTTTAATCAAAACCAAGTAATAGTTGATGGAATGATGATCCTTAGCACCAAAATTAGCACCTGTAATCTGGAATTTCAACCAAGATTCAGACAGCGTGCTGGTTATATTGAGAGATTTTTCCCAAAATCTATTGCCACTAAACATCGTCCTTAGAGAAGTGATTACAAAACCCCATTTAGCTGAAACGCCTAACAAAAATATGTGTTAATATTTTCCCTTTCAGAATGACACATTTCACGTCAATCAAAACAGATAATAATCCTAGAATTAAATGGCATTTTTTCGTAATGTTGAACCAAATCGAAAAAGAAAGCTTCAAAAGTGCTTTGAAAGGAGAACCAAAGTACCAATTAAAGGAAAAATTATAGGCAAATTAAGAATATGCTTTTTCCAATGACACTGAACCTCAGTCATTTTCTCCACGAGGATTTGAAAACCCTATAATTGTCCCAGAAGTCTGGCAATCTCACCCATTTTCCCTCAGAAGAATAAATAGAGAGCTATACATTGTGGCTTGAAGTTCAAAGACATGTTGCTTTAAAATGGAGATGGGTGGTGAGGGGGTGGGTGGCCCATGCCAGGACTACTCTTGCATATCATCAAAAAAGAAAGAAAGAAAGAAAGAAAGAAAGAAAGAAAGAAAGAAAGAAAGAAAGAAAGAAAGAAAGAGAGAGAAAGAAAGAAATATAAGCTACACTTCTCAATGCAGTAGCTTCATTTATCACCGGTGTTTTTCATGCTTGGTAATTGGCGAAAAGATGAAAATAACAAAGATGCCCTTCTTCTCGCAACTTAGGGACAGTGTATTCTATTTCAATGGAATGTGTGCCTTCGGGGTGATGGAGGAATGGGCTGTAAGTATTTTAGCAGCCTGCTTCTAACAGGAGGGCGTCATGGGAATCTGGTAAGCGGGTAAATGTGAACCACCTCCTCATGTAACGGTCACAGAGCTGGAAGGGATGGAGCTCAGCGACCACACTTATTCTGTACCTCCACAACAATCTTGGGTATTGATCCAGGACAAGTGTTCAAAATGTTAAAGATTTACTCAAAAAGATGATGAAAATTGACTGTTGTCTTTTGGAAATGAAGGAGTGTATTAAGGATTTTCCATGACCAACACTTTCCTTCTGCAGTGAGGGAAAGAGACCAGACCAGTGACTTGGGCAGACCTGGAACCAGAGCTTAGCAATCTATGTCCATCACCCACTGCTCTCCTCTCCCACCAACCCCCCCTCCCACGGCAACACCCCAACCTGAGGGACACTCTTCCCTACTTGCACTGCTCTGGGCGTGGGTCTATGGTAGATGATATGAGATGAAGGGAAGAGACAAGGGCTAATCTCACCATCTTTTACAACCATAGGAGTCAGAGTAATTATTTAGTATTTTATATAGCATGGGGCCCCAAACTTTGGGGCGGGGGATGGCTTGGCACTCTTCTACTCACAAAAGGACCCCTTGATAAGTATCTGCATTGTCTGAACACATCACAGAATCTGAGGTAACTAAACATACCCTCTGGGGGGAGGTTCCACAGAACAAAGACCAAGGGCTCTTTGTCCCAAAGCAACATTTCTCTGACAGAAAATCAACCCCGTGCCTTTCGACTTCAATGTGATAAGCCCCGAGTGAGTGGGCGCTCAGATCCAAATATTAGCCTTCATGTTTCTGCCAAAGTACAATTTGCTATATGCTTTTTTGATGAATGTTTAAAGCAGTCCTTTTTAAAAATGGACAAATCTTGGCAGGAGGTTAGCAAGTCAATTAATTGGCAGGGAGAAAGTATAGTGCGGTGTTACGCCTCATTTTAAAGAGTGATTGCAATTATAACAGGTTGCTGACATATTGTACACAGGGAACTGTTAGTCTGTCCAGTTTTATGAAAATCCAATACAGGAAATTGGTCCTTTCTTCCCAAATGAACTAGGGAGGGACGACTTGCCCCAGAATCCTTCCCGGTTCTTAGACAGCATCTTGCTTCTGCTTTTGTTTTTTTTAATTGTGTCTCCCCTGGTAACTCACTGTTAGTCTTAGTGCACTGATGATTAACTAACTGCTAGAGAAGGGGGCTTTAGGGCAGAAGACGAAAGCTAAAGGGTGAGATACCACCGCCAATTAGGGGTAATCAGAAAGGGCACCGTCTCTTTAACTAAATGTAAGATAATGGCAAATGCGTCTGATTAATGAAAATTCAACCTACATCCAAATTTCAAGACTCCCTCTCCTGCGAAACGTTAGGCAGACCATTCAGCGGCGTGAGCCAAATATTAAGTTGTTTCTAGATCAACACATGCCAAGTATGATGCCAAGATGAAAAGAAAACAGGTTTGCTTCAACAGGTGCCTTTTCGCTTTAAAGCATTATCAAGCATATTAAACATTAACACGTAAATAATCGGACTGTTTAAGAATGCCTACTTAGCTATATTAGTAGTCTTTCATGCTTTTAAGATCAGTGCAAATACCCCTGCTCTCTTAAAGGGCTTCCAGGTTCTCTCACCCGGGAAGAAATCTCCTCTTCTGGGTTCCTATAATGCCTTATCCATATTCCCCGCAGATTTAGTCCATCTGTCTCGAGTGAGCGCGCGTGCATGCGCGGATGTGTGTGTATCTGTAGATCGATCGATCTATCTACCTATCTATATCTGCCACTAGACTGGAGATCCTTGAGCACAGAAACCATCTTTGCTAATCTTTATGTCCCCATCAGCTTTGTGAATTCCTGGATCTTATTAGATGCTTAATGAGAATTGATTATTGTGTTTACGGAGAAGAGGAAAAGCGTCAAGTTTAAATAACTCAATGTCACTGTAATCAAAACTGACAATTTCTATGCCAAACTTCTCACCTCCAATTACAGCGAGTTACGTGAACATAATAGCATCCTGCCCGGGCTTTCCTTTGTTTTTTGTTTTTTTTTGTTGTTGTTGTTTGTTTTTTTTGATTCCTGTCATCCAGTCGCCGGGGGGGTGGCGAGGAGTTGTGGATGAACAGTATAATCTATAAAAGTAATGGTATCAGAGAAAGAGAAAAGATGAAGTATTTGGATAATCAGTTAAAAATGATCAGTCCTTGATTCTACTAATAATGTAGGAAACATCACTTTTAGGTTGGTGTTCATTGTAAACAAACCCCTTGACTATTGGATACAGTGGTAGTAATGGGGTTATCTAAAATGACCCAGCAGTTGGGGTGACAGGCTTTGAGCTGGCCCCGCCCTGCCTGCTGCCTCAGCCCTCCTTTCCAACAGTGAACCTCCTCCCCCCAAACTCCCCACCCCTCCCCTCATCACAGCAGGTCTCCTGGTCCTCATCTGCACAATGGAAGGGGGAGGGAGTCAAGTGACCTTTCTTCTCTGAAATTCTCAGAAAGAAGGCCCTGAACAATTGAAGCTGGGACCAAGCCTGAACATCCACGGACATGGGCCGTGTGCTGGCATCATCTCCCAGATAAGAAGACTGAGGCTGGTCAGGACGATGGAGTCCCTTGGGTGCTACCGTTGAAAAGCAGGTGAAGGGGCATGATGTTAAAAATGTCAATGCAACCTCAAGAAGGAGAATAAAACTTAAAAAGAAAGCCATCAGTCCTATTAAAGAGCACAGGTATCATGATGAGCTGAGTCACGTATGAAACAGGTGAGACAACGCTGAGTCACGTATGGAATGGTTGCATCACACTGTATACCTGAAACTAACCTACCACCGTATGTGAACTCAAATGAAAAACTTATATAAAAATATTTTTCCAAAAAAAAAAACAAAACAGTCTTCACAGATCCACAGATTTAGAACAGAATGTAATATGGTTTCCAAGGTTCTGCATAAAACAAATCATCTTTTACCCTTTTCCCTTAGGATTTGTACTTTCTCCTTCCTGTTCTCTAGATGTAACTCCAGAGTCTTTTGATTTCCTCTCGGCTTTGCTTACTCATACTTTCCCGACTCCTTCCTTATCCCACACACAGACAATGTCAGTCCCCCGCATCTAACCTCCCTAATCTTTCCTTAACACTCACTACAGCTGTAATTATTTTGTATTTGGTTCCCTCAAAGATGGAAACCATCTTGCTCACTGTGGTATGTCCACACCTTGTACCGTACCCCGTACTCAGTCTCTCTGTTCAGTGACTAGGGGGAAAGGAGAAGGAAGGAAAAAGAAAACCTTTCAGAGGAACATGGGTGAGACAAAGACATTGAGGTGGGAAACAAACAGCTACGGCTGCCCAATGTCTTCCCACCCTCCACTCTTCACTCAGCGGCTTCACGACAGAAGCCTTCATTCAGAGTCCTGGGATAAAGACAAGAGCTTAAGAAAGCAAGCTAAGGAGAGCTATACGGGGCGGTGCATGTTGTAGGATTAAGGAGTGTGTGTTATAATGAGGAGGAAGGTCAAGGTGTTGTCAGAAGATTTTTAAAATATTTTCTAAAGGACCAGACTTCACACACAGCGGCTTTGTCAGGATGATGGTTATTTGACCCAAATCCAATGTAAGTGAAACTGAGACCATGTATAGAACCAATTTAAGCATTACTTATGGTCAAAGACACGAAGTCTTCGAGTTCAGATAAACTATGAAGGCCGTGGCATGGGTTTTTGTATTAAATTATCATGACCAACACAACAGCAAATCCATATTAAAGTAACTTCAGAAAAAGTTTGATGATACACATGTCAGCCGCTTTCTCTGTTTTTTTTTTTTTTTTTTTTTAGATTTTATTTATTTCAGACAGAGAGCAAGAGACAGAGAGGATGAGTGGGGGCTGGGGGGGAGCAGAAGGAGAAGCAGACTCCCCACTGAGTAGGGAGCCCTACATGGGGCTCGATTCCAGGACCCTGAGATCATGACCTGAGCAGAAGGCAGACGCTTAACCAGCTGAGCCACCCAGGTGCCCTGCAAATCCAGGTGCCCTTTACAAATCCCCCACATGCTTTTCATGCTACAAGTCCCATCCCAGCTATCCTGGAAGAGAAGGAAACATGTTATCTTGCCCACAATTCAGTGATTTCCTGGAATGTTGTGTACCCCTCCTTTGTGTGTGGGCTTTTTCCTTCCTCCTCTTCTTCTCCTTCTCCTTCCTCTTCCTCCCCTCCCCCACTTCTCCTTCTACCTTTTCCTCTTCCTCTTCCCATTCTCCCCGCTTCAGTCCCCTTCCACTGTGCCCTCCCCTTTTTCTTCTTCTTTGAACTCTAAAGCTGGTATTACAAGTTCAACAGACTAATATGGACCTCAACTCTCACTTCCTTACACAACCGTGGCGATCTGACAAAATCTGAACCTGTCTGCTTTGGCTCCTTCTTAACGATTCCCTTCCCAAATCACCATTGGGTTTGTGTTCACTAGCAGATCATTCCACAAGGCAGCTTCTTCCTGTCCCTCTCTATGCATCAGAAATATAACAAAATAGGGAGAGACTGAATTTCAAGCCCTCCAACACAGTTTTGACCTTTACTGTGTATGTTCTACCTGGCCTACTCGCCTCAGAGTGAAGAGAAAAATCACTTTATACTTGCCCTATGGATCTGAGGTATGTCATTGATCTAGCACTAAATCTATAATTATCCTACAATTTTAAAAAAGATTTTATTTATTTGACAGAGAGAGAGACAGCACAAGTAGGCAGAGCAGCAGGAAGAAAGAGAGGGGGAAACAGGCTTCCCGCTGAGCAGAGAGCCCTACGTGGGGCTCGATCCCAGAACCCTGAGATCATGACCTGAGCAAAGGCAGAGGCTTAACCCACTGAGCCACCCAGGCACCCCTACCCTACAAAATCTTAAATACTCCTCCCAAACCTACTATTCAGTGGACAACAAAAAGGAAATATTTTCATAATAAAAGCATTAGAGGCTCCACACAGAAATGTAAACATAAGTTCATTCAATTAGGTAAGGTTAGGGCAGTCACCTCAGAAAGAAACAGCCTTTCAAACCTCAAAAACTAAATGCTTAGTACTAGTCTCAAAAACACACGCAGGACACCAAAAACGATCTTTGGCTGGCAAACAAGGTACTGAGAGGTTAAAATGCCTTATCGGAGCTAAGATGAGTCAGTGATGGCAGAAGAACTGGCAGAACACAGAAGCCCTCCTATAGGACACTGAAGATACCACCCAGAGTGACCGAAACCCAGGCAGGAGACGATGCAGCAGCCTCATGTGCCAAGCATGTCCCACAAGAGCTAAGCACAGTGGAATGACCCAAGCCTTTATTTTCAAGCTTCTCCCCTCTCCCCCGCCAAATGGCTTAGGATTTTGCCATTTTCAATTCTCAGCTTCCTTCATACAGACTCTTCCCTCGTAGCCACCAATGAACAGGAGTAGCAGTGAGTCGTTCTAAAGGAAGCACAAGGGGAAAATTTATAAATAGATGCTAATCTCCTGTGGGTATTTATATATACAGAGAGAGAAAAGGGGAGGAAAGAAGGAGACCGGGAAAGAGGGAGAGAGGCTGACCCGAGCACACTAGGCTTTGCGTGAAGCCCTGGCACGCGCACACTCACGCATCACGGATGTCTGGGACAGAGAAGCAGGAAAGCCAGAATGGGTGACCTCAGCACGAGGAGGTGCCGAGACACAGCCAGAAGAGTCGTCCCATGGGGAGCACTTTTTATGTGGGTGGATCTGTGCCCTGGTCCACGACACGGAAGTACTCAAGAGTCCTTCCGTAAGGTGTTTTGTCTTCAAGGAAGCCACAGGAAGAGCCCCCGCTCTCCCTCCCCGCTTCAGTTAGGGCCTCCATGAATATTTACTCTGAAGACAGATGACCACCCAGCCTCTGAGACAGCCACCACCCACCTACCTGATTGGTAACAGAGGTCACTGCTGTGTCACAACTTGGTCAACCCATATTTCGCCTTAAGGTCTTTTTCTCTTTGCGTGGCTCTCTACCCTGGGAAGTAATGTCAGAATCCTCTTCAGGGCAGCCATTATGTGTTTCCAGACAACAGCCCTCCGCCATCAGCCTTCTCTTCAGCATCATCCCATTTCTTTCACCCTCCCATTCCACTAGCTTTTGTCGCCTTTCCTCCCTGAATCCTCTGGGGTGACTAGAATGGCCCTGAAGACAGTGACGAAGATCTGATACACTGTAAGGATCCTGTATGTTGATTTTTTCCGCCATAAACACACAAGACCTGGGGAGCTTCATTCTCCTATGAAACGGGATCCTTGTGTATTGAAACCTGGATGCTCAAAGGCCAAACCATTCTACTTGCTGTGTTTTGTCTCAGTTGCCAGAAGGAGCTCAAGTCTCTGTATCTAGATTTTTCCCATGGCTTAGCTCAGGCAAACGCCCCTTCCATGTAATATCCACAGCAGCAAAACCTGCAACTCTCCCCAGCCACCAACTGGCCCCCAATCTCTCCTCAGGGTCTTGGTTACAGTAAGTAGGCTTACGCTGTTCCCCAACCACTGCACAACAGCTCCACCCATCCCTCCTCAAGGACAGAGTCTGCGACCCCTGCCCACAACCCCTTGCAGACCACTAGGGAAATGTCTTCTTCCCACCCCATCATACATCCCAGGAAGGCCCTCACTAGGAACACAGCCTCTCCACCCATAGCACAGGGGAAAGAATCCCCTCTCGGGCCATCACAGCCTGGGAGAGAAGGCTCACTAAGTCCCGAGAAACAGAATTAGAACCCAGAACCCATTTCCCATCGAAACAACAGAAGAATGAGAGCACAGCAAGTCAGCAAATTCCCAGATTAAAGGACTTTTTAGAACGTGGGTGCCAGATTCCATAGAACCCTCCTAGACGATAAATTTTTATAGCCATAAACAGTCATTTGGGGTAGAGGTACAATGGCAGAGAGGTATTGCTACATAGTTTCTGTGGCCCTGAGAACCACCATTTGGCACTGATGATATTAAACAATTACTCTGCATGACCTATAACTCTCTTTTTTTGAGATGCGTTTTGACCCTGCCACTTCCAATAATATGAATCTATTATTACCTCCTCTTTCCTCATGATAGTCCTGCAAACTCCATAAAGAGTGGACAGTTCTATTCACAGAACAGGAGAGGCAAGATAAGTAATATGACATTCCAGTATTTAACAACTTCTAGTGAATCTGGAGGGAAGGTAGTAGTTGAGATAAGGCTGTTAGTGAACTATTCTATATCTCAAAAAAAGATTTTTAAAGATTTTGTTTGAGAGAGACTGAGAGAGCACACGTGCCCGAGCATGAGCACAGGGAGGGGCAGAGGGAGAGGGAGAAGCAGGCTCCCTGCTGAGCAGGGAGCCCGATGTGGGGCTGGACCCTGAGATCATGACCTGAGCCAAAGACAGACACTTAACCGACTGAGCCTCCTAGGTGCCCCTTTATCTCAAAATTTTAAAAAAAATTTTTTTTAAAATACGCTCGTGTCTTTTGTGGGACTACACACAAGTCCCATGTTGACTGTGGCTTGAATGAGTATCACTGGAGCTAACAAGTACTTTGTTTTTCGTGGTGTCTTGCCTAGTCAAAGGCTCCCTGACCCCTTTTGGGGAGCCCTTCTGAGGAACACGTATGCCAACAGGCTGCCTGTTTGCTTCTCCTTCCTAATCCTTCCGAGAACCGACCCTCATCTTCATTTTTGCAGCTGACACGGCACACACGTGACATCCATGCCTAGGATTCTACAATAAGAGCACTTTGATTTAATTATCATTCCAATTAATTAATTAATTATCGTTCCTTCCTGTTTAGGCCCTCATGCCAATGAGACCTAAACCCTTCTGCTTTCTTTGCAGGGTGAGAAAAACAAACCCAAGGAAGGCTCCTCCGTTTCCTGCAGGGGACAGAGCTGTAGGCTGAATCCTAAAGCCATGGGAAAATTCTGAATTTAGACACCTGAGCCCTGCTGAGTGGCTGAGCCAAAACACAGACGCAATGGTTCAGCCTTTCAGAATCCAGTTTCACAGGAGAAAGAATCTCAACGCTGGGGTGTGAGAGTGTGTGTGCCTGTTGGGGGTTGGGCCTGGGAGCAGGGAAGGAAGTGGAGGTTTGCCTGCTTTTCCTCTCATGCTCTCATTCCTCTCATGCTAAAGGCAGTGGGAAGCACTGAGAACATTCTGCCTCATGCCTGCAAGTGACCCCTCCACACAGCGGTTGGAGGTGGGACCCCAGCAAGTGGGCTACCACCAGGATACACTGTGAGGCCACCATCCTCACTTCAGGGGTGCTTAGGCTCCTGGAAGGAGGGAGTGAGGGTAACAGAGGGTTCAGCTTCAGACTCCAGGACTTTCCAGAAGGGGCCCCCAAGTGGGGCCCATTTTTAGCACTAAGTAATTTGACCAAGTTCCTAGTAGGGTAATTCCAAGTGGTTTGGCAAGCATGCATTCAGTTAAGAAAAGCTATGTGGAACAGCCGAAGTTCAGTTTGTGAAAAAAACCTGCATTCTCCTTTTCCTATTGAAAGACACACTCGCAAACACACACAGACAGATTACTCTATTTTTTTTTAAGATTTTGTTTATTTATTTATTTGACAGACAGATATCACAAGTAGGCAGACAGGCAGGCAGAGAGAGAGGAGGGGAAGCAGGCTCCCTGCTGAGCAGAGAGCCCGATGCAGGGCTCGATCCCAGGACCCTGGGATCATGACCTGAGCCGAAGGCGGAGGCTTTAACCCACTGAGCCACCCAGGCGCCCCCAGATTACTCTATTTTTAAAAAATACCAGCATCCATTGCAAGCACAGTGCCTTGATTACTGACTTTAGCTGGAAATCTCTTCGCAATTGAATGGGGCAGGGAGAGCTTAACTTCCCCCCATGTGCATCTGCGAGAATTAGACAGTGGTTCATCTCTGAAGGGCTGCCCCTGAGCCTTGGGCTTTGAGGGGAAAAGAGCCTGCTGGAAAGAGCTATCACCTTCGTGATGACACAGTGCAGATAGGCATCTACAGGCTCATTAAAATGTAAGCCCCCGGATGACAGGAAATGCCTCTGAGCATTGTCTGCAACCTGGGCGGGCTCCAATATTAGTCCCCATAATGCCTGACTTCAACAGACTGTACTTAAAGTCACAGGGCCCCAGTGTCAGCCTGGATCTTTCCCAAATTTGCTTTTCCTCATCTGCCTTGCCCTTAGTATAACTGTTAGCGCCAGCTTTTCAAAGCCAGTCAGGATCTCAAATATCTTTGTCCCATTGTTGTCTATGTGTGTTTGTGTGTGTCTCTGCATTTGGGGTCTGGACAGCAGAGTAAATAATCAGGTATAACACTCTCCTTTTCCCCTATAATCACCTTCCTTTCCCCATATAGCACTTGTCAGAGGGAGCACTCATCACTGGAGTTTTTAATGGAGTGACTATCGGGGCACTGGGAAACATGCTGCCTGGGAGGGAACACCACTCAGCTCCTCCAGGCCACCCGGCATGGTACACGGTAGGAAGAGAAGACAACAAATGAGGAGCCTAGCCAGCCTGGACATGTCAGAAATCAGGACGCTGGGACGTAAGGAAGCTTCGGGATGTGTACCTAAGCTACCCGGAACTCCTAACTTACCCTGCCTTATCCAGTGCCTTCTGTCCCTCCTCAAAAAAAAGCATAAACCAACAGCAGCGAGGCTATTGTCAGGAAGACTGACGTGACCCTGAATAAGTCACCTACGTTTTCTAGCCCAAGGGACCTCATTGTATCCTTTGAGGATGGCTTGGTAGACCCTGTGGCCCCCTTCTGTGATTGTGAGTTACATTTTGATCTGAGTTAGTTTTGATTCGCATTTCAAGACTAGGAAGGTTAACCAGGCAGTAACTCAAGAGGAAAGGTCTTGGGAGTGTGTGAGGCCGTCAGGGACCCCGTCCAGATTTTGACTAGCTCAGGGGAAGTCTGGGAGTGGCTCCAGAGCACCCGCTACCCCAAGTCACACCGTCCTCCCTAAGAATGAGCCCAGCACTTGCCAGTAGCTTCTCCAACAAATGAGATCTTCCATTTTACTTCTTCCTAGACGCAAGTTTTAAGAAGCCACTAGAAAACCAGGTAGAGGGGTACCTGGGTGGCTCAGTTGGTTAAGCATCTGCCTTTGGCTCAGCTTATGATCTCAGGGTCTGGGGATCAAGTCCCAGACCCAAGCCTTGCACTGGGCTCCCTGCTCGGAGGGGAATCTGCTTCTTCCTTTCCCTTCCCCCCACCCCGCTCATATGTGCTCGCTCTCTCTCTTCCCTCAAATAAATAAATAAATAAAAAAGAAAGAAAATCGGGTAGAAACTGAAGGAGCCACTCCAAAATGGAATGCTCTTACATCCTCTTTTGGGAGGGACAGAACTAAAGTCTCCACGTGGAGGTCCTTAACCTGTCCTTCCTTATCATGCCACCAACAGCATGACTGTGCCTTTCCTCACCTTTCCCTACTCGCTGACCGTCTTGGTTAATTAAATACACTTACACGTGCCCAGACTCCTCTGTTCTGCCTAGTCCAAATTTTACAGTCCTTGGTCCCTGGGCTTCCCCCCTTTACGAAAGTGACCAGCATCTGTTGTCCCCTGCCTGGGAGCCCGCGTGTCTCATTCTGCAGTGATTCTCCACCGACCCAAACCTTGACCTGCAGCCTCCCTGCTCCCAGTTCAGTGTCACCCAAAGAAGACCGAACGAGGCACTCCAGGCCACGGAATTGACATCCAAGACTGAGAAAGCAGAAGTAGTCTGTGCCGTGACGCTCCAAGGCTCACACCCCAAACAAAATACACACACACACACACACACACACACACACACCCCAAATCCTCATATTGCCATCATTTCTACTAAGATTTAAAGTGCAGGTTTTTTGCGATCACAGTTGGTTCAGTTCCTTCAGGAACATTCCTTTTTTCATCTCCATTTTATTCCTACATCAAACTGGATCACCGTGATCCATTTCCTAAGGTTTCTTTTTAGAGCATCTTAATTCTGGCGGCAGGACACCGGGCACATGAAACAACAGATCAGATCCAAAGACTCATCAAATGAATATCCTGTCTCAGGCTTTCTCGTTTTTGAGGCCTTTTTTCTTTGGGTGGGCTCCAGCCCACGTCTCTGGGCTCCCCGCACTGTCTGAAAATGCCTTCCTCCGGGGAGGAAGAAAGCCGGTCAACTTCTCAAGCCCTGGGAAGAGTGGGGCTTTCTCCCGGCAAAGCGCTGCGGGCCTCCTGGGCAGAGCCCCAATGTCTCTGAGGAGGAACTAAGCTGGGAAGGAACAGGACGGGACATGCTAAGCCTCCCCACGCTTTGTAAAGGGGATCCAGACCAGTCCAGAAGCAGCCGTGCATGTTGTAAGAGACTCCCAACCAATGCGTGGAGGGAGAGGCAGGAGGGAAAGGCAGCTTTTTTGGTTTCTGACAAGATTCTTAAACTTGGAAGCACTTAGTTTCCTAATGTCTGTGCCATTTCCAAATCAGGATCCCGGGACTCATCCTTTGAGGGCCCCGGTGCAGTAAGATGGATTATACCTTACCTAGAGACGTTCTGTATAATCAAAGAAAAATGCTTCCTGCCTTTGTCCAGAAAAATGAGGAGGGCTTTCCGAAGAGAGAAAAGCAATTTAATTATCATTGAACAACGTTTAACTGGTGTGGGCAATCACCCTTTTCACTGAAGCGTCATTTAACTTAAAAGAAACCACAGCGACCCCCAGCCCTCTCCAGCCCTCACTTGGCAATCGATGGCTGGGAGCTGCTCCGGGCAGGTGGCCAGGGCCACACGGCACAGCAGGTGAGAGACCCCAGGGAGGAACGGCAAGCCCCAGAATCGTGCGACTGCTGTACCTTGCTTTTCTCTGTCCTGCAGAGCCCCCGACAGCAGAAACTCAGGGCTCCGCCTTCCTTTCTCGGTCTTTCTCCAGGAGGGCAGACAGATGGCTCCATGTCCAGATGGGCAGGTGGCCATCGGCAGTCACCTGCTCGGCCCCCAGGCGGAGGGACCTTTCCCCTCCATGCTCAGCTCGCCTTCAGCTGTGCCCATCCTTCCCCATAGCTGGCCTGACGCACCCGAAGGACAGAGGCCCGGGATTTGCAGTGTGATTCATGGATAGAAAATACCGGTTTTTCACTGCTACGCAAATGCAGCCTGGGTGGGGTTTAGGTAAATCCGGATGTGGACACCGAAAAGGAGGGCAAGAACGCTGCTCTTTCCTGTGTATTCCACTCAGCCCAAGCGGCTCAGCCCCACACCTCTCATTAGAGTTAACTTGAATGGCATCGGGTGAGAAGGGGGCAGCTGACGTCCCCGTGCACTTGCAGATTAAACAGAGACCGATCTCGGCTTAGTTCACAGCAAAACTTATTTCTCACATCATGAGGCAAAGACCAAACCACCAGGTGTCTCAAACTGTTTGCTCAATTTGCTTTATCCTGAAAAGAGTGCCGTCACGGTCAATGCCTCTCAGCCTCAAAACCCGCCAGGCCAGAGCTTCTAGAACAGAAGAAAAAAGACAGGGGTGGGGGTGGGGCTACAATTTCCAAATGCTTGAGAACCACCCAGAGAACATGCCTCCGATTTCCTGACTGCCACGGCCGGTGTCACCTGCCCCCACGGGACTGCCCTCAGAGCCTGGGCTCCAAAGAACACGTGCTGGTGTGCAAAGGTCACTGGGTCACCGGGACTCAGAAGCCGGAATCGCACACCGGCTCTGGACCTCATAAGCCGTGAGGCGGACCCAAAGCACAGCCCTTCTCCAAAGCTCAGTCTCCTCACCTGCAAAATGAGGGAGGAGAATGCCAGCCACTGACCTCTCCAGCATTTCCGAAGGTTTTTGCAAGCAAGCCCACACTGAACAAAAGCCCAGCATTGAAGGTGCTGGTGGGACCCACACCCTGTACGTGCCACTGTCGGCCAACCCCAGCCGGGTGTGGCGGGAAGGCTGGGCCTAACCTCTTCGCGAGGGGGAGCTTCCGAGGGGCTCCCCATGCGAGCTGCCGAATTCACCTGCTGACCATATCTGAGCTCAAATCAACAACCGCAAAATGAAAAACACTGGCTTGGACTGAAATATAAATTAATGATTTCTTTTTGTGAGTTGGGAGCAGATGAAAAGGCAAACATTACATGTATCACAAGCCCCCTGGGAATTGCCCAACCCAAGGACTTAGGACATGTGTATCCCGTTTCAGACACTGTTGCGTTGACTTAAGCCTTTTTTTGTGGTCAAGGTGAAACATTTCAGTGGATACTCTGAACATGTGAGACCTAATGGAAGTGTTAATAATTAGGAAACAAACAAACAAAAAAGAAGAAAAATACCAGCATTTGGCCTTTGGGTTAATGACAAGCATGATGGATTTTTCTGGACCCCAGGAGTGGGACCCCTGGTGAACAAGTCACAGATTCCCAGGACCCTGTAAACTGCTGGTACTGGGGGTTTCCACAGTGACCATCCAGCCCTGGAGTGACAAAGGACACTTTGGGGACATCTCCGGGAGGGAGGGTAGGGAGACTTAGGGCTTGGTTAAAAGCCCCTACCCCACCCCTGCAAAGGGGCTTCCGTGTAAAACAATGTTTCAACAAAAGCTAAAAAGACTCTAAAATGTTCTAAACCCCTTTGCTTTGCACTAAGAATCAAATCCAAATTCCTTTCAGTGGCTTCCTAAGTCCCCCGCCACCTCCCCGGGCCGCCTGGGTCTTGGCCCTTCACCAGACAAGCCTCTTCCTGCCCTGGGCTCCCTGCAAGTAACTCTTCTCCCTGAAAACATGCTGCCTCTGCTTCGTTCGCCTGCTGCCTCTCATGAAATCCTCTCCGATGCTGTCTTGCCACGTGTTTCAATCCGAAGTCATCTGAACGTCGGTTTTCTCTTGGCCTTTCCCCCCTGGCATCTAAGCTCCGTGAAGGCCGTGGTCCCAGGAGTAATTCGAACCCCGGTGACCCGACCCCACAGCTGTACCCCCCTTATGCTAGCAGAAATTCCCTTGTCCTCACACTCAATGCAAACCGCACTATCACAGACCCCATCTCCAAAACTACACACTCTGAGGCCTTTTCGTGGGTTGCTGGAAAGTCACTGGCCCTGGACCTGTTCACCTTGAAGTCACTGAGTCAGCCCCGACTCGTGAGCTCCTGGCTTTCGATCACTCCTCCAGAAAACGAGGGTGTTTTCAGCCGCAGTTCAAAGGCCCCTCCCACGCTGAACAACCACGAACGTTTAAGACCCTGTCTGGAAGCCACTGATCCTTTCTCCCAAAATGCTTTAAGAGATGTTGCTGTAATAGCTGCTTCAGGTAAGGAGCAGACCAAGCCAGATTGTGGTGGGTTAAGTACTTCTCAGATTCTGTCCCCAACCTGGAAACTATCTGGCTGCAGAAATGGAAGATTCCTTAGATTGAGAAACTCACCCAAGACCACAGAAATAGTAAGTGGTAGAACCAGTTCGGGAACGTAAGTCTGTCCAACAACAAAAGCCAGATGGCGGCCTCCTCACCGCAGTGCCTCAAGGACAGCAGGCCTACGTGCACGGCCGGGCTAGCTCCCGAGGAATCAGGCGGATAAGGGAGACAGGTGGGGGTAGGGAGTGGGGGAGCTGTGGGGAACCTGAGAACCAGAACCCCACATCTTAACAGGGCAGCTGCTACGTAGCTCTAATACATCTTTTAACAAAGAACTTGGAGCCCTGTGTTTCCTGGTCATCTGATTCCCCCCCCCTCAAAATGTAAGAAAATTGATTTTTCTGTAAAAACTCCTGATTCTACAAAGTTCTGGTGGTTTATCAAGATACGCAGAGGCCATGGTGCAGGCCTCTCTAGAGAGCACCCCCCCCCAGGTCTGGGGCCTCTGATCTATACTAACGCTGGCCCGCACAAGGAATGACCTATGAAAGTTGCCCAATCTGTCCATTCAATTCTCCTAAGACCTTCTGTAATCACACGCAAAAATAACGGCAACAGAAGCGCAGTGCGTTTGGGGATTGTTAGGCAAAATGTGGGAGCAACAGCATTTTGTGAAGCATTTTTGATGAACCACTAAGTAATGCTTTCTCTGGGGTGAATTCTAAAGGTCTGCTCCCAGAGCACACTGAGGGAAGAGATCTGATCAAGGCATGTGCCGCTTTCTTCCTCTGTTGCAAGGAAGAAGGTTGCTTAAGAAATGCATTCCGGACAAGGTAGCTCGAGGCTTGACCTAAGAGGTACTTCACAAGGAGCAAACCTACAGCTATTCCAGCCTCCTTTGTGTCCTCGAGTCCACCCTTTGGGGTAACACTGAAATGAATGGAATGAATGAATGAATGAATGAATGAAAAGGGGTTGGGAGGAAGGGAAAGGAAGAAAGAAAGAAAGAGGGCGGGCGGGCGTGCATATGAGGACTGGAGGCAACAGAGGTAAGAAGTAAATCACTCCCTGCGTGATTATGTTGTTTGGAAATCCAGCCTCATAAAATGAACAACCGTCCTCAGGGATCCCAGGAAAATGCTGTCGGGCTGAGTCACAACTGCTCTGCGGCCTAAAGAACCAAGCTTCGAGACCCTTCGGAGCTCTGGTTTCCTTATTTCTAGGCATGCTTTCCTAAGGGATTTCTGGAGGATTATACGAGATAACTTGTGTGAAAGTTTCCGGCAGATAGCAAGTAATCACCCTTGTGGGCATTCCAGTTCTTACCCGCAGTGGTCTGGAAGTGTACAAACTGTTTATCGCACCGTGTTGGCATACACGACGACATCTGGGATTCAGAGGTACCGTGTATGTCTTAAAAAGCCACGGGCATGAAATATTTGGAGGAAGGAAATCTTGTATTTATCCCATGATAAAGGAAGTTCGGCCCATTTTTCTAATGATATAGAAAAAGTTCAATTAGCCTTAAAAGTGATGTGCCCCCACCTGGAGGTTATAACAATTATATTACCTATAATGAAATCGCTCAAAAGAAAGAAATTGCTCAAATCACAGCTTTCCTTCCTTGTTTTGCCCATCACAGCCACAATCCTACTCTTTACTTTTTTTCCTAGCATAGTTATTTCTCCTTATTTTTTTTAAATTAACCAACAAATGTCAGATGTTTGTTTATACACAAAGTACCATATTAAGAGGTATTTGTTTTACTTTGGTTCCCTTCTGCAAACATTCGCAGTTAACGACAGAATGGCGATATTTCATGAAGTAAAAAAAAAAAAAAGAAATTATATCTCGGGAAAAAGTGAAGTTTTAAAAGCAGCTTTTGAGAGGGAGAAAGAAAAAAATCTAATTACCAAAGATATGCACTGATTTGCACAAAAGGAACACATAAATCTACCACCTAGAATGGCTTAAATGCATTCTGCGCATCAGAATTAAAAAGGATTTGGAGTTTAAAATAATGTCAAAGGCTTTCTTCAATGGTTTGAGAGTATAAAAAGTGTCATTTCTTTTCTTTCAAAAGATATCCTGTGACAGTATGTCTTCTAGGCTTGTCTCGCAGTAAAAGCTGTCTTTAGAAATCTACATATTCTGTAGATTTTTCACTTAGGAAACTGAATTGTAGTTCTATAGTTACAGACTTAGCATGAAAGCTGATGTCCCCTTCATCCAAAACTGATCCGAAACTCGGCTAGGCGTGAAGTTTAGTTACAGAGCACACTCATGTGAACTTGAAGTGAATGTTTCAGACAATGGGTCTGAAGATGGCGTAACCCAGGAGGGGGAATTTACCACTTCTGTTGAAAAGTTCAAGACTGCCTGGCTGGCTCAGTTGGAAGAGCATGTGACTTGATTCTTGATCTTGGGGTTGTGAGTTCGAGCCCCACAGTAGGGTGTAGACATTACATAAATAAATACACTTTATTTATTTATCTGTGTTCAGTTATAGTTAACTAATGAATTGTTGAACATTACATCAAAAACTAATGCTGTACTATATGCTGGCTCCCTGAACATAATAAATAAATATACTTAAAAAGAAAAGTTCAGGCAACTTAAATATAGTTAATCCAGGTACACCTGATAGCTCAGAACCCAAAACAGCATTTACTTAGAAAGGTAGGCTCCTGACTTGAATAAACTTGTTTAGGGAAGATTCTGCTAGAAATGAGACCTTCAGAAATGACTATTCCTATAAAGGAGGAGGAAAAAAGGGAATCACTTCCTTTTTCAAGGGACAACTACATGAAGACACAAATATACTCCTGGGCTGGTGTGTGAGATGGAAAAAGTCACTTTCTCAGACTACCTGGAAACAACCTGTTGCGTTTGGAAGGACACAGGCTATGCGGTGGGGCAACCCTGTCTTTGTTGTATGCGACTTTCAAAGTTGTAAGCAATGATATGCATATGATAAAAATATAAATAGCAGGGAGGTCCAGAAGTCCAAAATAAAAACTTCCTTGGGTGCCTGGATGGCACAGTTGGTTAAGTGCATCGACTCTTGATCTCAGCTCAGGCTGTGATCTCAGAGTCGTGCGATCGAGTCCCGCATCGGGCTCCCCGCTCAGTGTGGGGTCTGCTTGTGTTTCTCTCTCTCTCTCTCTTCCCCTCTCCCTGCTCCTACACATGTGTGCACACTCTCTCTAAGAAAATAAATAAATCTTTAAATAAATAAATAAGTAAATAATAAAAGTTCCACTCCCCCACTAGTTCCTCTCTCTGATTTATTAGGCATCATTCCTGAAACTGTTAATGTATAGATAAGTACACAAGAAATCCATAGGCCTTTTCACACAAATGGGATCCAGCCTTTTTAAAATAAAAGGCACCATGCTCTCTGTACTGCTCCGTAAGCCATCATGCTTATTTAACATGACTTCGTAATGGGTTCATACTTGCGCATAGGGTCTATTTCATATATCATTAGGAGTACAGTGGATTGTATTATCTGAATGTGCTGTAACACACTCTCTAAGACTCTTATTGACGGAATAAACTGGTGAGTCTTTTTGAGAGAAAATTAGGCAGTACCTTTCAACGCCAGTAATCCTAGTAAACCAACAGGAGTAAATTAGTAATCTGACAGGAAGGAATTTGTTCTCCGTATTTCCTGACACATGCACACAGAGAAGGCCACTGCAGCCCTGTTCATCAAAGGGAGAGAAAAAAAATAAGCAACCCAAACAGCTGTTTAAGGGGGTCAAGTTAACATATAATGGGGCCACTACTATCATTGCTCTGCAGAAGAATTTTAAAAACCAGAGTTTGTGCTATTCTCATCAGAGACACAGAGACACAGAGACATACACACACTCCACGAGGAACAAACTGAAAATTATCCTTTGTGAGGCAGTTGGCCAGAGCTGCCTTCTTCTGCAGTCTGAAAAGTCACCTTGAAAAGGGATTTGAATAAAGCGACATTCAATGGTGAAGGGGGCCCATGCAACCTATCCTGGTGCAAAATTCAGGCAGATGATTAAAAAAAAAAAAATTGTCCCTCTGGAAGACAGAGTAGGCTGAATGATGGCGGTGGCACGTGTACCTTACTGGTGACAGCTGTGGAAACGTGATCTGACATCCCAGTGTCATTGTGAGGGGCGTTTACAAAGCTTCTTAATGTCAAAGACCAACAGTGACCCAGGATCCATCCAAATAACTGTTTTCTTAGCCATTCCAAAAAAATATGTGGGGCGGCAGCTTGCTTCTGGGGTGGCAAGAAGTAAGACGAAAAAGGTCCTTTCTGAAAAGTGACAGGCCGATAACAACATCTCCCACTGGGGGACTTGGCTCTGTCTTGTACTATCCGGGCCAAGTGCAGAGCAAGGCAGACAGGCAGGGAGGATCCACGGCTCTGAGGACAATCCCACCACTGGGTTTACGGGGCAACATGAGAGTGTGCATTTATGAACCTTTGTAAAACCAATGGTGGGAAACAGCATTTTCACTTCCGCTGCTTAATCATGAGCAAGGGGACAGGAGTGGAGGGGTATCGGGCAAAGGCACATGGGGGTGTGAAGTAAACCCTGGGGCTGGAGAGGCCACAAAAGCTACCACCTCCCTTCACTTTGGACTGACTGTACTCATGCCCTCACAAAAAATCATCTGTGCATTCCTTGCTCTGTGATCCTAGAGAAGAAATCCTCTACATGGATAATTCTCTACATGTGCTCTTCTTGTGGGGTAAGTAGTCCGAAATTCTTTCTGCTACCTGTATATTTGTTGTCTGGAAGCTAAAGCAGCAGACCTCCCTGAAGGATGAAGTCCAACCCAATCTCCATCTTCTGTTCCATCTTCCATTCCGCCCTGGTCCTTCCCCCCATCTAAGCTCGCCCTGAATTCCACAGGTACCACAGCTTCTGGTTGTCCAGATGTCACACAATGATCACCACAAACCAAGGAGAACTTGTTTTGGTTTTATAGGGTGGCAGATTTAGTAACCTCTGACTTCAAAAAAAAAAGAAAAAAAAAGGAAAAGAAAAGAAAGAAAGAAAAGCAAAAGCAAAAATCCTTTTCTCAGAAGGTGATCGATATTGGAATGACTGCGGAGGAAAATTCCACTCTGAAATACGGAATGGCCAAAATTCATACGCAGAGTCTGGCCTTGCTGCTTCACCATGCATACTAAAAACACAACTCATAATACAAAACATAAATAAAGACAGATGACAGCTACGCTTGTGGTGTGGTGAGCACAGCATAACAGAGGCGTCAAATCACTACGTTGTGCGCTTAAAACTAACGTTAACATCGTGTGTCAACTGTACTTCAATAAATAACTAAATACACACACACACACTCTCACGCGCACTGAAATTGGGGGGTGGGGGACCAAAACAAAGATCCCAAACTCCGGTTCTCTGAGGAATTTCAGCTTCCACTAAATTACATTTCTCCCTGCCTAGGAGAAAGTTAAGAAAAGAAAACCAAGAGGGGAGCTTGGTTCCTGGATGAGGAAAGCGCCCTTCCCACTCCACCTGCTCACGCCTCAGCAGCCACACACCTGAAGAGAAGCCACGTCATCTGAGAGGACACCATTTCTCAGGTTGAGGTTTTGGAAAAATAGATGGCAGAAAACTACCCCTGACCAGTTTCGAACAGGAGCATTTCCAATGACGTTAAATTGACAAAGAGCAGTGACCAGAGCCTGAGCCTTAAGCAGCTTCTGGACAGAGCTTCCCTTTCACTGAGGAGAGCTATAAGATGCATCAGGGCTGGAGGAAGTTCTACTTCCAGCTCCTGAACTGGGAGATTTCAGTGTCTTTCTTTCTGAACAAATGATTTCCATGGAAATTCAAAAAAAAAAAAAATTGAGAGAAAAACATTATTTAAAGACCACTAATTCCTTTACTAAGAGGATTTTTTTTTAAAAGATTGTATTTATTTATTTGACAGAGAGATAGAGAGCACAAGTAAGCAGAGCGACAGCAGAGGGAGAGAGGGAAAGAGGTGCTCTGCTGAGCAGGGAGCCCGCTCCAGGGTTCGATCCCAGGACCCTGGGATCATGACCTGAGCTGGTGGCAGACGCTTAACCTACTGAGCCACCCAGGTGTCCCAAGAGGATTTTTAAGCTTGGGTGCTATACTTTATTTGGAATATGAATAGACCCACGTATGTTCTTCAGTGGGAAATCTGTGCCACTAATAAGTAATGGAGGCAGGACTTGAATCCAGGTAACGCGGCTTCTGAATCCCTGTTCACCCAGCCCCTCTGACTCAACAGACCTTTACTAAACCTGCAAGATGTAAAACACACTTCTAGATGTAATCACTGCTTATTAATCAACAGATAATCTCTGAACAATACAACAATTAAGTGTAATAAAAAGCTTTAATGGACTTTTAAAAGTCCATTAGAATAGGTAGAAAAATGCAGAAAAATATGCATTAGTGATTCTGGGCCTATTTGGAATTTTGGCACCCCAGAGCTGTGTGATTTCATGACTCTTTTCTACCTTCAACTTGCCACTTTGTGGTTCATACTTGGAACTAAAACTTTGAATGAAATAAATATTTGCTTTCAGACTCACAGATCGGCCCTTGAGATAACCAGACCTTTTCCCGATGCCCCAAACCAGTGCTGGGAACTGCAGGCCACAATGCAGTCTGATGACCACATTTAATTAATTTACTCATTGTCTGGCACAGAATGAGCTCAGCCTCAGCAGCTCAGAGATCAGAACGCCTTCAGAATCCCACTGGATGAGCCTACCCAACATTCCTGCTAACAGCCCTCTCCCAGGAGTGTGGGACCTGAACAATCCCGAGCAATCTGATGTGGAAAATTTGGAAAAATTGGAAAAGTCATTAGGAAAACCCTGGAACTAATAGAGTGTTTTCCCTGGCTAGAAACACGGCTGCTAAAAATAACACAATGAAAAACATATTTGTCTCTTACATACAATGGATGTTGAACATAATTATGGGCTGTTTCGGTCTGGGATATAGGCGAGGGACGTAGCTGCCAAAGTCTAGAATACAAAAGGAGAAAAGACATTGTGTCCAACCCCTCGCTCCCTGTGGCAATTCCCGCAGCCCCTTGGTGACTTGGTTTCCTGCTCAGGATATACCTGTGACAGCAAACCCTGACTCTTCTTGGAGCAGGTAAGAATTACAACTGTAAGTCTTCCAAATGACCCGAGTTCCCATCAACAGGTGCCAGCAAAAAAGTAAATCAACGTAACTCCTCCAGCCTGCCTAGAAACAGTGTCGCAAGCCTAACTAATACAAACACATGACTATCCCAACTCCTTTGATAACGCTTCACATTTTGTATTTTAATTCATTTATAGAAATGACTGTTGCATCTGGGGCTTATCTCAGCAGCACAGTAACTTTTTCCTAGACCCCTCAGATGAGAAAAAAAGATAGCAGAAAAACAGAAGGATAGTTTGTTGCATTGTTGATGTCCATACCTCTCTAAGTTGTGATTTCATCATCTGTAATGTAAGACTAAAAAGATTCTGCTAATCTCCCTGGACTGTTGCAATACGATGAAGGCTACAAAAGCAATTAATGAATGCTCGGGTTCCATATCAGCAGTGACTAAAAACCACAGCTAACACGTGGAGCGGGAATTCTGAGAACCACACTATGTGTTTTGTCGGTCAATCCTCACAACGCCACTGTTAGCACCTCCATTCTACAGAGGAGAAAACTGAGGCTGAATGCCGTGAATGGGGAGTAAGTGGCGAAGCCAGGACTCCAAAGCCAGGCATTCCGAGGTGAGGGCCACAGCTCTTTGTCAAGGGGTTCCATGGTGACTTGTGGCAGGCAACCCTCTACCGCCCAGAGCAGCTCCGGAGCTAATTAATCCATGGGATGGGGCTGTAAGCTCTCCTGAGGTCTGCGTTCTCCCACCTTAGGCATTTAGAAAAATATTTCAGTGCCTGCCCCTCTGCTCCTGAACAGTCTGGGTTTCAAAAGCCCAAATTCCCAAATCACAGGTATCTTTCACTTATTCTTAACTCTGCACCTGAACCTTCAAAACTGTTTTTCATTTCTTTTCGAGCTTGGTGGACCAGATTATTCACAGCACAGCCTCATGTCCCCAGACTAACTCCTTTAGGTGAATTCCGCACCTTTAGTGATCACTCAAGCTACCTTGAGTGATCACTATCCCATCCGTATCTCTGTCAAGACTGCTGACTCTGTCTCACTAGGACCCGATGCAAACAGAAAGCCTCGTACTGCCAGAGTGAGGTTTCCTTTTGAAAGCATGCTTTCAAAATTACTTTGATCAACCATTCCCCCTACCCTAGAAGCCTTTACCTGTCCTCTTAGAATTCAAGAATCCTGCTTCCCTGAGTCCAGAAATTCTGATATCTCAAACAGGCTTATTTTTGCTAGTCTTATAAAATGCCTCCGTGCAAAAGGTACACAGACACCCTGAAATGGAAAACACAATATGCGTCCAAAGTTCTGTGATACTTCGTAGGTTATACCTTTGGCATTCTACAACTTGAAAATGCAGAAATACACATAATCCCAACTTCAGGTCTGGTCTAAGAGTTAAACAAGAAAAAAAAAAAAAAAAAGAAAGAAAGAAAAGAAACCAACATCTGGGAATAATCCACAAATACAGAGTACCTCAAATTGTCCTTCTAGCCCTTTTCTACAGACTTTATAGGGCTATTCTGCAGGGTAGAATCAGCTAAATGCATACCGCATCACTTGTTTTTTAGACCTCTTCAGAAACATCAGTTCATTCAAGAAAAAAAGTCCCAAAAACACAGCCCCCAAACATGAAAATTCAGTGTGAGAAGGCTGCACTTACTAATTTAGTTCTTCCTGCCAAGAGAACAATGCAGAGAAACAACCCAGTGCTTCCAAATAATTTTTGGCAATAACTCAGAAGAAAAAGAAAAATCTCGTATTTACCTGTACCCAGAGCTCCACAGGTGAAGCAGCAGTTAAAGGGGGAAAAAAAAAATCTAATTCTTCTTCTGGAAATTTCCGTCTCTAATGGACGCCAGGGTCATCCTTCTGAACTGTCAGGTAAACCCCCCTCCATGTCTCTGCTGTTTTCTTTTGCAGTTTTTCCCAGTGAAACTCTTGTCATTTGCATAAAGCTTACTTCCAGCCTATAGGACTTTTTGAGTAGCTACTCGTTAAATTGGCTGTCTTGACATGCTCTTTCAAGCATGACATCATAAATCTCCATGGAAACCTTAACCCCACCTGCCTACATGCCAACATTACCTGTCAAGCAAAGACTTAAACAATCCTCTGAAATTGTTCATTAATGAAACCTTTTTAGGGGCTTTGGATCTCTGCACGGTATAATTTGTGCTGTTGGCAGAAACTTAGCCAAGAATGATGGCTTCATTTTCAAAGCCTGAGCTGTTTTGCAGAAAACAATGATCAAAATTATAGGCATTCATTAATCTGCCCCTCCCTGTCTAACAATGCACTTAATCGGTTAAAGAAAAACCTACAGTGGCCCATATGTCTCTCTCTCTGCAGGATAAAGTTACGCTGAAAACGGAGGGTTTGAAAAACTCTGAACTGATACTTCTAAGGTTTTCCACTCTCCAGCAACCCCCTTCCAACTTTTTACCAGCAAAACTTGCGAAACAGGTTCTTTGCTGGAATGTGTGTGTGTGTGTGCGTGTGTGTGTGTGTGTGTGTGTGTGTTTGCATTTTCTCTTGGCCTCTGTTGCAGAGGAGGTAGGAGAAGGTGTTGAGCATTTTTTAACTCTTTCCTAACATACCCACATCTTTCTTCTCTTTGTTCTAATTTACATAAGTTACCAGAGTAACATGGAAATTGAACAAATCACATTTTAGAGAATCCCGAACGTTCGCATAAAGCTATGAACAAACTTCTGTCCAATTTGTGTCCAGCCCCTCTTGGTGACATGCAGCTTGGCGCTCGTCTCATCTCTAACTTTATTGCAGACCCTCCTTGCAATCCCAAGTCTAAGACTGCTGATCTTAAGGTGCCAGAAAGGTCTGAATGGGACTTGGTCCAAACCTATGACAGTTCACAACGATGTTATCAGATGGCTGTCAAATGCTACTGAAGAGAGTTCTTCAGTGGGACTGCAGGGAGCTGGGAAGCATTTGAAGGCAGCCCCCCAGCAGAAGCTCCTAGCACACTGCAGAGTCGCAGAAGCAGTGGGAAGAAAGTGCAGCCTACTTTAACTTGCCACTGAGCCTGCCGCAAAGTGCAAGAAAATCAGCGACATCTCTGAAAGGCCAGAGAGCAGAGTTTAACCCCCACACATGGCTGAGCTTACCCAGATGTTTGCAGAGAGAGCATTCATAGGTAAGAGCCCTCAGAAAGGCTCTTCCCCTAGAAATAGTAAATGCTCCAGATCCCCTCCTCTGACAATTCTGAGAGTTTTGCATTTGCCAGAGTTCACAGTCAACAGATGGGACATTACCTTCCAAGGGAACCAAGAGCTACCCCGGTTTAATATAGCCGCCTGAGTTGGAACACTCCTTGGAGGCAAGACTATTGTCAGAGATTCAATTACTGCCTCTGTAAGATGAAAATACATCCAGATGAAGCCCACGCCTGGGCTCTATCTACCCAGTGGGGCACAAACACAACGTGAAACAAACAAAAACGAGATATAACCAGATCGAGGCTCCATTCAGTGAAATCCGCAGACAGGATGGAGGTACTATTCAATCACAGTAATTCCTCAAAGTTCCATTAGAGAGGGGAGCGTGCGAAAGTTGCTTCAGCAGTCAGAGCGGTTATAAACTATGCCCAAGCTTCCCTCTGGGTTATTTAGGAAATCACAATATCTCAGCTTTTACTTACTGAATTCAAGCTTAGAAAAGAGACTGAGTGAGAACAGTGGGAATCTGAGAATCAGGCAAATGAAGACGGCCACAGAAATAACTCAGATGTGAAAGCA
The DNA here is from genome assembly GCF_010015895.1 of Lontra canadensis. Classification (NCBI taxonomy): domain Eukaryota; kingdom Metazoa; phylum Chordata; class Mammalia; order Carnivora; family Mustelidae; genus Lontra; species Lontra canadensis. Next base: position 1,273,098 of record NW_022631066.1, read on the forward strand.
AGCTGATCTCCCCGCTGGTCTGCAGGCAGGCAGAGGTCAGCACCGACAGAAAAATCTGGAACCAGCATGATGATGGAGGATCTTGACAGATTTAGGGCGGGGAAAGTTTGGAACACAGTCCTCTCAGCGATAAGGAAACAACACAGGCTGGGCTGAAATGCCAAGGCTTGCTTAGAGGTGACGAATCCAGTAATGATTTTTCCTACAGTCCCCGAATGAGGAAAATGCCCAGTGGGACTGGTATAGCAGTGGGATTTGCCTGACAGCAACCCAGCAGCACACTCACCCAGTCATAGCTCAGGAAAGGCCCGCAGAGGGGCTGCTCTGTTTCTAAATTTAGCCACATCAGAGGTAACCAGAATTGGTTTGGACAGCAAATAAGATTCTTTCTCTAGAATCTGTTTCAAGAAAGCTTTTATAATAGATGTGGAAACTGCTCGCTGAAAAAGGCCGTGAAAATATAAGAATGCAGGTGGAAGAGGCTGGGTTATGGCCTGAGTTTTTGTTTCTTAAAAAACAAGAGTCGGAAGTTTCAGGGGGAAAAGGGATGCTTCTCTGGGTAGAAAAAGCAGTACTTTTACCATTAAAATAAGCAATTGTTACCTCTTTGAAATCTCCTGACAAAAGATGATGTAAAAACGGTGATTATCCCCATTTTATAAATGGAGAAAGGGACCCTCAAAAGCTTGGGTAATTTGAGGAAGGTTTACATGCCTACTAAGCATGGGAGTGTCCATTTTAATCCAGGCAGGACCCAAGACCAGAATCCAAAACACATGTGCCTAACCGCTAGGCACCACCATCCTGGTTTAATAAAATGTGGTATCCTTTTCTTTTCTTTTTTAGATTTTATTTATTTATTTGATGGATAGAGATCACAAGCAGGCAGAGAGGCAGGCAGAGAAAGAGAGGGAAGCAGGCTTCCTGCTGAGCAGAGAGCCTGATGCGGGGCTCAATCGCAGGACCCTGAGATCATGCCTGAGCCGAAGGCAGAGGCTTAAACCACTGAGCCACCCAGGTACCCCTAAAATGTGGCATCCTAATGGTTAATTAGGATCTTAAAATCCCAACTAACCTAAGCCATGCTAAGAGGAGTTGTTTTTTTTTTTTTTTAGTAGACTAACCTGAAGGTCCATATTGGGCAGGAAAGAGCAAACAGAAATCTTCTGCAGATCCTCCCAGATACACTGGCTGACGGCTGGAGGGTCTGATTGGGGTGGCCCATCCGCCCAGCAGCACGGTGGGTTAATTTAGCTTCAGGCTGTGCGGACTGCCCGGAGTGGGATTCATGGACCACAACTCCTCTACCCCAGGACAAACAAACCACTAGCATGCCGATAAGGCTAATGAAACAGCAGACTCTCAAGAAGGATCTGCAGCCTAAAGCTCTGGTCTAAAGAAAAACTGACAGGGGCGCCTGGGTGACTCAGTTCTTAAGTGTCTGCCTTTGGCTCAGGTCATGATCCCAGAGTCCTGGGATCCAGCCCTGCGACAGGCTCCCTACTCGGTGGGAAGCCTGCTTCTCCCTCATCCACTCCCCCTGCTTGTGTTCCCTCTCTCGCTGCGTCTCTCTCTGTCCAATAAATGAATAAAAAATCTTTAAGAAATAAAAAATTTAAAAAATAAAGAAAAACTGACAAACAATAAAAAAAAAATCCAATACACATTTCACAAGTCAAACACAGATTGGAGGCATCACCAAAAGAATAAGGGTACTTTAATTTCTGAATTAAACAATGAAGACCAACTGCGGTAATTCCCTAAAGCTTGAACTTTGGCTCTATTTTTGTTCATAGCCCTGTTTGCTTTAGAAATCATCCATCTACATTTTGGTCAGCTTTGGCTACGGTGTTGGTTAATTTCATGTGTAATCTTGGCTAGGTCGTGGTGACCCAGTTTGGTCAAACGCCTGTCTGAATGCTGGCGTGAACATATTTTTTAGATGTCACTAACATTTAAATCAGCAGGCTCTGAGCCGGCACGCTCTGACCAGAGTGCATGGGTGGGCCTCATTCAATCAGCTGAAGGCCTTAAGACAAAAACTCAGAGTCCCTGGGAAAAAAAAACAAAAAAAAAACCCGCCTCAAGACCGTGACATAGACACCCTGCCTGAGTTTCCAGCCTGCAGATCTTGGACTCAAGGCTGCAACATCAACTCTTCCCTTTCCAGGCTGATGGCGTGGCCCTACAGACTTCAGACTTTCCAGTTCCCATAATTACGTGTATCTCCCCAGGCTTGGGCTCCAGTCGTCTCCTACTTTCTTAGTGTTGTCTGACACTCATTTTTACTTGGAGCACCTACTGTCATTTCAAATGCTGCTTGTCAAGACTGAAACTTGAGTAATTGTTTAGAATTTACTGAACATGAATTGAATTTAGTAAAGAAGAGAAATATTTGCTATCAAATTAAGATGAAGAAATAGAATCCAGTTCACTGAATACTACAGTAAATATCAGAACCAGGCTCCCTGTCCTCACACTTTTAATACTCAGCACACATTCATACGGGAGAATGTTCCAGCTCAGTTCAAATGTTTAAAAAAACAAAAAGAAGGGACACCTGAATGGCTCAGTGCCTTCAGCTCAGATCATGATCCCAGGGTCCTGGGATCAAGTCCTGCATTGGGCTCCTTGCTCAGCCCAGAGCCTGCTTCTTCCTCCCCCTGCTTGTGCATGTGCTCTCTCTTTCTCTCTCGGACAAATAAATAAAATCTTTAAAAAAAAAAAAAAAGAAAGAAAGGAAGAAGCAACAAAATAACAGGGCGGGGAGGCACAGAGTGAAGACAAAGGACGCAAAAGTTGGAATTAGTCTGTAGTAATGACAGCGCGTACAGCCCATTGTGTCTCCCGTACATGGCCATCCCCGCCCCACCACATCCACCTACTCCTCTCCCTTCAGCATCCTGGTGATGTCTGAGTAAGATCGGTGACTGTCCCAGCTGGGACCTCAGGAAGCACTCATGGACAAAAGGACTCGCACATTCCTTTAACCCAGAAATACTCCTTGGGTGCAAGCATGACATAACAGTAAGCTGCGTCTGTACCCGCGCTGTCAAAATCAATGCCTTGGTTCAAAGTTTCAGGCGTGAACTTGAACTTGACCCACTGTTCACGGTCCACCTCCGCACCTGCGCAGGGGCTGTCGCGAACACCTCAACTCAGGAGAAGGGAAGGAAGAGGGAAGGACAGGCCTGACAAAACTAAGATGCCGAGAGGGGAATGCAAAAGGACAGTGGTGCTGAAGTCTGAGAGCATTTCAAAACGACCCTACAGAATCTTGTGGAAAAACCCACGGAGCTCCAGGCCAGATTTTTTTCTCTCCTAGCTCTATCCCTATCAGCTGATCCCAACCATTAACATGGCGGGGCCTTTTCCATCCATTCCTCTGGCGACGATGACTCGTGTGCTGCCGTGGCAGTCCAGGGAAATGTGTCAGTGGTTCCACACAGACGGGCAGACGACACAGAGAGCTTAGACGTGCTCAGGGCCTGGGTGCAGGCAGGAACTGAGTGAGATCGTGGCGTGCTCACTGGGCATCCTCGCCTTTCCCACGACCCCAGCCGCAGGCCTCTGTCCCTCTGTCCCGCTCCAGACGCCAAGTCATTCCCATTCTTCTTCTCCTTGTTATAAAGATTTTATTTATTTATTTGCCAGAGAGAGAGAGAGAGAGCAGAAGCAGGGGAGCAGCACAGGGAGAGGGAGAAGCAGGCTCCCTGCTGAGCAGAGAGCTCAACAGAGGGCTGGATCCCAGGACCCTGGGATCATGACCCAAGCCAAAGGCAGACGCTTAACCCACTGAGCAAGCCAGGCGCCATCCCTCATTTCCATTCTTCTTCCCTCATTCAATCCCTCAGTGCTGGCTGAGCTCCGTTCCCAAAGGCGCTCTCCAGGCCACTGCCTTCTGGCCACTGCAACCACTTCCAGGCTGGGACTCAGGCTCCTCTTCGAAGTCCCTCCGACATAGCCCCGAGCAGCTGCCCTTGAACTTTGCTTTTATTCCACTTCTGAGCTCAAGGCTCAAGGCTGCTCTGCGTCTGCCAGTCCAAGCTTTCTGTCCACTTTCAAGGTCCCACACCACCTAGCCTTCCTCTACCTGACGTCACTGACGTCCCCCTCCTCCAAATGACACTGCCAGCTCACTTCCCCTGGGCTACACACTGACTCACAAGGGACCCTGTCCTTGTCTCCACGTGCCTGTCCACCCTCCTCCATCACCAGCCACCCATGGCTTCATTCTACATATTCAGATCATAATCCATCAACAGCCTCGCTGAGCTCCTATTGCGCCCTGGGCATTGAGGAAACAGATCATCAGACAAGTCTCCAGGAGCCTCCAGGAGACCTCTGTCATTCCAAGAGACACCATCTGAATTTCGATCTCCATGTGAGATCTTCCCTCTCTGCTCTCTCAGTGCTCTGGGCTCTAGTAAGCTGCTGCTGCTACTTCTTTTATTTTGTTAAGATTTTCTTTTTTTTTTAAATTTTATTTATTAATTTGACAGAGTGAGATCAGAAGTAGTCAGAGCAGCAGGCAGAGGGGGTAGGGGGGAGCAGGCTCCCTGCTGAGCAGAGAGCCCGATGTGGGATTCGATCCCAGGACCTTGAGATCATGACCTGAGCTGAAGGCAGAGGCTTAACCCACTGAGCCACCCAGGTGCCCCAATATTTTATTTATTTTGAGAGAGAGAAAGTGAAAGCTCAAGCGGACGGTGGGGAGGGGCAAAGGGAGAGGGAAAAGAGGACTCCTCACTGAGTAGAGAGCTCGATGCGGGGTTCGAGTCCCAGGATGACAGGAGCCAAAAGCAGGCACTTAACCAATGGAGCCACCCAGACGCTTCTGAAATCCAGTAAGATTCTAAGGTACATACTGCCATTTCCTAGTGTGTCTCACAAAAGAAGAGTCCCCAGAAAAGTAATTCTGTGATCAAATAGGCTTGGGAAACATTGTACTTTTCATTCCACCTGCTCCCAAATCTCCAAGTGAGATTTACAAAGTCTTTTAGCATATTAAAAGATATGATCAGGCCCTACAGTATAGAAATTCATTTAACTTTGATTAACCAAAAATATCCCCAAATTAGAAACTTTCTCTCCATTCCCCAACCAGCTACTAACAGCCAGGGGGCCTCGGATTTCCCAGAGTGTATTCTAGATCACTGCCAATTAGAACGGACACTGTTTCATGCTGCCCTAATGTGGATGGCCCTCACTTCTCAGTGATGAAGTTCTCCTGAATGAAAAGGGTGTCGATGGGCATCCCACACGTGCTCTCTATTTGATAGAATGTAGCTTCTCATGGTTACATGGTTACACCACAAGAGTACTGTCGGTTTCATTTCTGCCGTTACCAAAAAGCCCCAGGAAAACAGATGATTCACCTACATTCCACAACTAAGACTGTCCCGGCATATAAAAAACTCAGTTATATAGGACCCCAAAGTTGGTACTCTTCCCATTCAACAGATGCATCCTTGGCAGGCCAAGTGCATTCTACACATACTGCCTGATGTCGAGCTCACGGTGTAGGTTGGGCTCACGGTGTAGGCTGACGCTAAATCACCATCAGATTGAGTTAATCCAAGAAAACACCTGCAGGAAGAATGGATAATGGCCAAGACATAAACTTGAATCGTGACAAGCGGAAGGACAATTTAGACACTTGCAATATGAGTTCTGCATCAATGTCCTGGACAGAATCACACTGGTCCCTTCTGGATGCCTCAATCCTGAAAATTTCTATCCAATCGGGGGCAATTTTCTCTCGGCTGGTCTGATCCAGACATCTCCTGCCACCACATAGTGTCACTTTGGTTTCTGACTCTCCTTTGCCGTCCACCTACTCCCAGACACGCCTTAGCAGGTTTTCCAGCAGAATCTTATTTTGATTTTTTTTTCAGAGCTCCCCTTAATATAGCACTGTTCTCCTGCTCTTCCACAACACTAATTAAAATGAAAGCTAATGTAGAGGTTGGTGGCACCCAATTAAACATGGATCAAAAGCCATGTGTTATGAATAATCCCCATTTAGGATTCTTTTTCTCTTTTTCTGTATCCTCTATGATTAATGTCAACTTCAAGTCAATTTTGCAAGTAAAATTGCAGCCCCTTGAATTTAGTCTTTTTGATCACTGAGCCCTCTCCCCCCCAAACCACCACCACAAGATGTCCTACTATGTAATATTCCAAATTCTCAGAAATGCACTTCCCTCCCCTTTAAGACACAATTCAAAATAATGAGACCACTGGGAAACATTTCCAGCGGGCTCCTTCATCTGGTCCCTCGAGTAACATCATCTGTTAAGTATTAGACTGTTCTCTCTGCTTATTTTTCCCCATTGTTTTTCATCACGCCCAAATTTAGATGACTATTGTTTCTGATCCCATTCTGACTTCTCTTAGACATAGGGAAGATTTGGAACTTTGACAACAATTGTTTTTATCCTGATTCTTTCAAATCTTATCATGGTTTTTATTCACAGGCTCTCACGTTCTGTTAAACACACAATCACGGATACACTAACATAAATCCTCTAAAGGCAACTTGTAATTTCGTTATGACACCACGATCCTTCCACTCGGGGGTGTGGCCCTAGCAGGAGTAACATCTCAACATTTACCTCACATAGTTACTTACCACTACTGATCTCACTGCTTCTTCAGTGCTGAATTCCTTTTCTTCCTGGGATTACTGAAGGCCAATCTAAGTAGGAAGCGGGCATTTCAGCCATTCTAGGATCCCCATCAAATGTCGTACTTCTTGCCACTGGGCCAAACACGTCCCCCTGTTCTAGACCTTCCCTGTTTTCCTCAACATTTTAGATAGATGTCCTTTGGTTTTGCCATTCATCAGAGAGATGGTGTGATCTGGAGGTAAAAGCCAAGACCCCCCCCCGCCCACAGCCAGATCACAGGATTTAAATCCCGCTGCTGCCACACTGACTTGCTGCGTCACTTTGAATAAGAGCTAATTACACAGTGCCTCAGTTTCCCATTCTGTTGAGGAGGGTTAATATCGCCTGCCCCCAGCCTTGTTGAGAGGATGAAATATGCCAGTATGTGCAAAGAGCAATAGTGTCACAGTCTTAGCTGATGCCAATAATATGTACTCTTTGCAGCCTTTTCCACTTTTCACCACTATAAATAGTGCTTGAGAAAACAGTGCTAAAGAAATGCTGAACATCTAGCTAACATTCTCCACGTTCACGGCCATCTGCATAAGGGCATTTCTGCCCCCATTCTACTGTGGCTTGATATGAGCAGTTCCTGCATATACATTGTATGAGATTCTTAACTGCCAAGAAATTGTTTCCTTTTCCCTTAAGGTGTAGGCAAGAAATTGGTCTGTAAATGCACACTCCGTCATTGGTTCACACAGCCAACTGGTTTTTGTTACTGTACGTGGCTCTTCTCTCACCATTTTCCTTTTTGGATCAGAAGAAATTAATAACTCTAAAGGGGAATGCCTTATCTAGGTCTATTACTTTAGTATAATCTATAAACCTTTCATGTATGTATTCACATATTTACAAAACACGTATAATTGTTAAAAACTTGCCCCTTTACAACTTTAGTCTTTTATTCACATGTTGACTATGGCCAAAGGCTTCCACTTGGTGCACCTTTAGTTCCAATTCCCCTCACTTTCCAGGCTTCCCTGACACACATATCCATGGACGTAGATGCATATCTGGGAATTTTGAACACTTTACTTACATAGGGTGACTGGGTTAGAACATATCTGATAGAAAAAAAATCTGATTGGGGTGCCCAGCTGGCTTAGTTGGTAGAACATGTGACTCTTGATTTCGGGGTTGTGAATTTAAGCCCCAGGTGTGGACCAGGTGCAGAGGTAACTTAAAAATAAAATCTCCAAAAAAAAAAAAAAAAAAAAGAATAAAATCTGAATAATTTGGAGTTTTCATCATGACAGAGGGACTACATCAGTTCCCCAAGGTATCCCTGATACCCCGGGATCTCCCACATGAGGAGTAATCCAGTGTGATTAAGACTCTGCCATAATATGAAGAAGTTCATCCAAACTAAGTCAAAAAATGCCACTACATATAGGTGTAAATATGTGTTAATACATTTATATGAGCTATAAATGTGAATGATGCTATTGTACGAGAAGTATATAACATGTTAGGTACAGATGTACTATGTGCAGATAAAGCCATTTGGGAAAGCTGATGTCAGAAAACGGAGAAATTTCAAAAATCTAGGTAAGTCAAACATCCCTGTAGAACCAAGATGCTACAATAAAGGACAGTGACAAATGGGCTAACATATTTAAGAGCCTGTGCTGAACTGTTAGTGCTCTCCCCTATGCAGTGGAGACTAGGAATCTGTGTCGTAAGATAGCATCATCACCTGATGGACGTAGCCCGAATCACTAAGTCATCGTAAGGACAGCTTCTCCAGAGACTTGCCCAAACAACCAGCTCTGCATGCATGAGAAAATAAATATTTTGGTATCAAGGCTCAAAAACCCCCACGGGGATTATTTGTTGTGCAGCATAATCACGACCATCCTGACTAATACATCAGTTTAAAGGTACATATTTCTTATTGGCTTCTTTCGTATTAGAATTCCCATTTGAATGGGGCTGGCTGGCTACTGAAAACTAGTGTGAAAACTAGTGTGTAGGAGGGAGGAGTCAGCAGAGGCAGGTCGCACCCTCACCTCTGGTCTGTGACATCAAGCGCCCTCTCCACAAAATGTTACTTGTTTTGCGCTAAAAGTGTGTCACTCTCATGCTTCAGTTTGTGGCATTCAGTGTCTGTGGGGCACACAGCAAAGCCCTTTATTTTATTTTTTTAAGGAATTATTTATTAATTTTTAGAGAAGAAGGGGCAGAAAGAGAGAGAATCTCAAGCAGACTCCTCGATGAGTACTCAGCCCGACGCGGGACTTGACCTCACGACCCTGAGATCATGACCTGAACCAAAACCAAGGGTCGGCCACATAAACAACTGAGCCCCCCAGACCCCCAGCAAAGCCATTTAAATCACAGCCCTTCTGTGACTGGATGTGTTGTGATCTGGTCATCATTGTCTCCTCTCTCCTACTGACCCTGTTTTCCATCTGGAAAGCTTTACCTGTGGAAGGTGAGGTCAAGAACATACAAATTGTTGGTAGCAAACTTTCTTCCATCAACTCCACTTTCACTTTCTACAGTCTGCACACACTGGGCCTCCACGAAGACATTCCCTAGTCTCCCAAAGCTATTCCACGGGTCCTGATCATTTTCTTGCTTCATTTGAGATGGAGAACATTTCCCTCTCTCTTCCCATTGTTAATACCCTTAACTTTTTTCAGTGACGTTGGAGGGAACAGGAGTAAGAATACCTTTATTCTACCAACTTGAGGGAGTGTTTGATTCTTAAGACCTGCTGTTCTGATTCAAATGCAGTTAAGACATCTCTCCTCGCTGTCTTTAACTGGGTAATGTTCCACGATTCTTGATAAAATCAAGGATATTCCTTCTGAAAAGGAGATGTCAGTCAAAAGAACAGATAATGTTGAGTCTCACCCAAAGCCTACAGTTCCAAATTCCATAGAACAACTCTTCACTAATAAATAAAGTTTTCTTAGAAGTCATTAAAAAAAGTAGCATGAATCAGAACCTGGGGTATTTGTGAATAAAGAGACCGATAAATATTTTCCTTATTAATAAAGGAAATATTTATAAAAATATTTATAAAAAATATATTTATAAAATTTTTCCTAATTTTCACTTTCACCATTGGTGACACACATTTCAGCACCAGACGCCCTGGACTGTGGTAAACAATGGTAAGTGGGGCCAAAGGAACCAGGCACTGAGAAAACAGCCCCAGTGAGGCACTGAGATGGCCTGTAGCCCTGGCCTGAGGGAAGGCTTCCTGGACTTACTGACCCCTATCAGATAGTTTTATTGTTCACATTGTTATCTCCTTATTTGACCCCTCCACAATGTCTTATCAAAGGAAAATACACCTTCACGTCTCTCTCACTCACTGTATTAAATGGAAGTACATAGTAACCTTTCATGTTAAAATGTATTACTTGGGACAAATAATACATTATATGTTAATAAAAAGTCTGAAATATTTTTTAAAAATGTGTTACTCATTCCATCTCAAGGTCCACGACATTAGCTATAAGACTACATATAAATGGGGGGGCCTGAGTGGCTCAGTGGGTTAAGCCTCTGTCTTTGGCTCAGGTCATGATCTCAGGGTCCTGGGATCAAGTCCTGCATCAGGCTCTCTGCTCAGCAGGGAGCCTGCTTCCTTTTCTCTCTCTCTGCCTGCGTCTGTGCCTACTTGTGATGTCTGTCTGTCAAATAAATAAATAAAATCTTAAAAAAAAAAAAAGACTACATATAAATGAATTGTAACCACAAAGCAGATACTACAGACCTAGTTCATTGACTAGTTATTTCCAGTGCATTAACTGGAAAATAAAAACTGAAACATCATTTTCGGAAGGGTTTCTGAGACTAAGAGCGGAAAGCTGGTTTCTGTTGGTGACAGCTAGATGGACAGATGGACATTTGCTTGTTAGTGAAGACTTACAAGAGCTTTCCCAAATTGTGTAGTTACACGGCAACCTTGACTGAGAGACGGCTGAAGTAAAGACCCTTCGGAACTCAGAGCTGCTTCAAAAAAGTAACTGCCTTTCAATGTAAATATATACAAGAACCTATTTTCTATGATTATGTCATGCATGCTGGAATTAAGATTTATCTTTTTATTTTTTATGATTTTTTAAATATTTATTTACTTATTTGAGAGAGAGAGAGAGAAGGTGTGTATGCGTGTTTGTGCTGGGCAGAGGGGCAGGGGGAGAGGCAAAGAGCGTCCTAAGCAGACACCTTGCTGAGCGTGGGGCCCGACACCGGCTCACTACCTGAGCCAAAACCAAGAGGCAGATGCTCAACCAACTGCCACCCAGGCACCCCAAGATTCATCTTTTTTAAAGAAATGGCCACGAAATGTCTCTATTGCTCGACCTGCGGTGATCTACGTTAATTTTGTTACCAAAACTTCAGAAAAACTAAAGGTGGAGGAAGCAAACACCAGTCAGTAACAAATAGAAAGACTGCAGACTTGAGAGACTGTGACCTTGGTTCAAATGGTGGCTTCTTGACTTGAGGGAAATTACTTATCTTGTCTTAGCTTCTTAGCCTCAGTCTGTTTGGACTTCCCAAGCTGCAAATGATCTCTTCATTCTTGGATTCTTGCCCCCACCCCCCCTTATCCCTCATATGGTACCTATCACAATCTTTTTTTTTTTTTTTTAAGATTTTTATTTATTTATTTGACAGACAGAGATCACAAGTAGGCAGAGACGCAGGCAGAGAGAAAGGGAGGGGGAAGGAGGCTCCCTGCTGAGCAGAGAGCCCGATGCAAGGCTCGATTCCAGGACCCTGGGATCATGACCTGAGCTGAAGGCAGAGGCTTTAACCCACTGAGCCCCGCCGGCGCCCCATCTTATCACATTCTAATTGTATTAGAAATACATTGGCGATCTCATTCCTTCATTCAACAAACAATGATGAGGCTTTATTTAGGTTGCATATTCCCTTAAATGCTGACTTTACAAAGGTAACTAAAACAAGGTTCTTGCCCTCCATAAGTATATTCTCTATGGGAAAGAGAAGTATGATAAAGGCATTACTAGATAGTGTAATATAGGTACTGTAAGATGTTGTGACCAGGGGCACCTGGGTGGCTCAGTGGGTTAAAGCCTCTGCCTTCAGCTCAGGTCATGATCCCAGGGTCCTGGGATGGAGCCCCGCATCGCAGGGAGCCTGCTTCCTCCTCTCTCTCTGCCTGCCCCTCTGCCTACTTGTGATCTCTGTCTGTCAAATAAATAAATAAAATCTTAAAAAAAAAAAAAAAGATGTTGTGACCAACTCAGAAGGTGTGACATCTGGGCCAGATCTTGAAGGATCGGTATCCGTATACAAATGCTTTATTTCTTTATGCTTTATGTGGTCAGGGACCACATCTCATCACGCTTTTACCATGGCAGGTGCCAAATAAAGCTATATGGTATGAGTAAGTGAAAGAAATCCAAATTTTAAGCTTTTAATGACGGAAACATACAAATACATTCCAGAAAGATAATAAAATTATGCTCTGACAATGGAAAAAAACAATCTTCAGGTATGTAAAAAGAATTTGAATACCAATTTGCAAAGAAGAGCTGCAGAGACTCTTTTTTGGATCCCATCAACCAGAATATTGTAATGCAGGGAGCTGCCTTTGAAACAGTAAGAGGACCCATGGCTTTCTTTTTCAGTACTCTGTGATACTGGTGTTATTGTCCTTTGACAAATGAGGGAATGAGAGCAGAGAAGGATAAAGTCTTTAGCTCCAATCATACAATTACCCCATGGTGGAGGCTGAATTCCAGTCCAGCCCTGCCAGGCCTCATTGCCAAACTCTCAGTTGCCAGGTGATGTGGCTACATGCTCGGATTGCCCCACACACGTATGTCAGGGGGTCATTACCATTAAAGCTACTACCATGCAGGGTGCCTGGGTGGTTCAGTGGGTTAAGCCTCTGCCTTCGGCTCAGGTCATGATCTCAGGGTCCTAGGATCAAGGCCTGCATCCAGCTTTCTGCTCAGCAGGGAGCCTGCTTCCCACCCCTACCCCCGCCTGCCTCTCTGCCTACTTGTGATCTCCCTCTCTCTCTGTCAAATAAATAAATATGATCTTTAAAAAAAAAAAAGCCACTACTATGCAGATAAGTATTATGCTGCACTAATGGTCATCTGCATTTTCAGGAGACAGCAGAAGGAAGTTAAGGAAACCTCTTTTCAGTAATTCAGACTCAAGAAAATTCTTGATTGGCTTATTTTCAAAGGCTCAAATACCTCTTTTCAGTAATTCAGACTCAAGAAATTTCTTGATTGACTTATTTTCAAAGGCTCAAATACAGGTTTTCAACCATGAATCTCGCAGTGTTTGAACTGAGATTGAAATGTAAGGTATGCTCTAATTCTCCTTTGGTTTAATCCCAAGGAATTGGAATCTGGATTCCCTTAATACCCAGGTATTTCATGTAAGATGCTAGATACAGCATGGTTACCATCTTACTCTTAAACTCCCCCCAGCGGCAGTGTTTTCATTAAAGCCATTTCTCTGGGAGGCAGCCAGGAAAACAGCCACCAGAAGAGTATGTGGTATTTAGAACCTCAATATTAGGTAAGTGGTCAGACCTGTTTATTTGAATTCCTCCTTATGGCTGGTCATACGATCTTCCTGCAAAGGAAGCCTGGAATAATCCACTTTAAGAAGGTCAAGGAGGAACAAAGGGTGTCCTGAAGAAGAGGACAGGAAAGAGGAAACAGACAGTAGGAGAAAAAGAATGGAAAAACCAGAAGACGAAGTGCTGTCCATAGGAATTTCCTAAACCGTGAACTGCCTGAGCTTATCTCTGATGTGCACAACGCTGAGTAGGGTTCATCTGAGGAACAACAATGGAAGGAAAAAACACGTACACAAATCCATGCATCAGAATCTTTCCCCCTTTAAATGGTCAGCTTGGAATACCCAAGAATTCATCCTGAATTACCAGTAAAGGGACAGCTGACAAGCCACGGTCAGAAGACACCTGTGACGGAGATGTACGCGATAGGAGATCAGAGGTTGAGGCCGCTAAGCCACAGTCATTATTCCCAGTCATCTGATTCCATGAACCCCTCATGTTATATTTAGGCTTCCCATGTGAGAGTTTTAGCCAAAGCCTCATAATAGCAGTAGCAATAATTATGAGATCATGAATAACAGTAATGATAATAACAAATATTTTTAATGCGAAAAATATACATTTTGAAATACTAACTTCTCAATTTCTCAGCAAAATGAATATATTTCTAACTTTAAAAAAATATATTCTCCCTCCTCATTCAACACACTATCAATTTCCTAACCTCCTTTACCCTCACCCCTATCCTTATAGTCTCACACACACACACACACACACACACACACACACAGAACCTCACCATGTCCCTTACACCGCATGTACAGACTGTTGGGGAGGAAAAAAATTCCCTTTACCCTTCCAAGTTTTTGGCGGGTGAATTGATATAAGGCATATTAACATGGGAAAAACAAAGTTAATTATGTATATATAGGAACCCTGTAAGAATATGAGACCCAAGAACATGTAGGGTCAGTTGAGGCTTATAGGACATCCTAAGCTAAGGAATGGGGTAGGGGCTTAGGGCTTCAAAGGAGAGGAAGGTGATTCACAGAACAAGAAGAAGAGATGTTCCTGCTGTACAGATAGTTCTTTTAGAGAAATAGTAGTCTCTAGTAATAACTCCTTTTTTGAGTCAGGCACACTATCTAAATTATTTTAGGTCATAACAACTGTATCCTTGATTATTATGCTTTCCTGGTAACCTCCCATAACTGACTCCCACCCACAACAACTGTTTTTGTCTTTAGTTGAACATGGTACTTCAGGTGATAGCTTTGGCCATTTTGGGGAGTTACTCAGTTTTCCTGGGTCTCTCTCATATACACACAGGAAGTATACATATTATTAAACTTTAGTTTGTTTTTCTCCTGTTAATCTGTCTTACATCAATTTAATTATTAGATGAGTCAAAAACCTTGGAAACGAAGGCTTTTTTTTCTTTCTTTTCTTTCTTTCTTTCTTTTTTTTTTTTTTTTTTTTGCCATACTACCTGCTCTATAGGCAATGATCAACTTACAGAACAGTGGACTCAACAAGGGTTCTGAATTCAGACTTAACCAGATTCAAATTCCAACTTTGCCTTAGAAAACTGTGTATTTGTAACTATTCTAAGTTTGAGTTTCCTCAATCTAAACCACTTTGGATAAAGTATGGTGCCTCATAAAAACATGACGCATTACTTATATGGATACTGACCCTACCAGCAACTAAAAAATAGGGATATTTTTATATATGTCAATTATATCTTATAAAACTGTGGGACAAAACTCAAGTGAGTAAATAAATACATACATACATACATACATATAATAGGTACATTTTCTATTTGTACTTGAAATGAAAACAGTCACCACTTTCTTAATTACTGAAGAATTTATCAGCTCTACATCAACCAGGATTCCTTGCCCTTCTCTCTTCTGGGTCTGCCGCCTTTTGGCAACATGAACAAAAAACCAACATACAGCCCATAAAGCTCATTTTATAATTTTAGGCACTCTAATAAAGTTTTCAGAGAAGAGAAGGTTGAATTTAAATCCATAAAATGAGACTGAGGATGAAGTACAGGTTCAAATTATTCAGGCCAACGCCAATTTCCATTTCCATGGATGCCCAAAAGCTGGGTTAGTTACACATTACTCTTGTTACCAGTTAACTGGCAAGACATTTGACTTAAAACAGCAAACGCGCCCCTCTACCTGGAGTGTGGAAATCAGTAACAGCCAGCCCTCTTCCCCGACCGCATCTATCGCCAAGTGGGCTCTGCTTCCTTCAACATGTCCTCCAGCCTCAAAGGTCAATCAGATAACATGCCTGTGAGGGCTACACGGGAGGCCTCGCATCTCCTGCGACCCCAAAACTGTACTGTCTGCTAAAGAAGTCACTGCACGGAGCCAAGAAACAAAAACAGAAACATCCGAAGCCACAGTTGGGTGGTAATCTGTGCAGCTGTCAAGATAACCTGAGAAAACAGGTAGCTGATGACAGTGGAAACGCAAGAATGCAAAAGATAAACATCTGTGATTAAAAGGGGGGAAAAAAAAAGAGCAGAAACTGAACCCTAATGTCAGCTTCCTAAGGAAAAGGCATTTACCGTAAGTCTACCCCTCTGTGCTCCGCTTGACCCTGAAAACGTATGTATGTATGTATGTATGCATATGTATATATGTATGCATATATTCATGTATGTATGTATGTATGTATGCATATGTATATATGTATGCATATATTCATTCATTCATTCACTGTGCTAAGCACTCAAGTGCTTTCTGAGTGCACAGTAATTGATCCTAGGCCTCCCTCAGGAGAGTAATACCCCTTACTGCCTATATGTCAGATGTATTTGTGGCTGAACATCAGGACACTTTTTTGGGGGGAACCACAGACTCTCTGGGTCTCTCCTCTCTGGCATTCAAGAGCACTGAGCTTTCAGGTCAAACCTTTTACTACATACAGGCTGCCTTCTCCTCCCAAGGCCCAAAACAGATCTGGAACAACCCAACGGTGGGCACAATCCACTCAACTGTTTTTTCCCCCTCTGAACTGCCGGTCACTTTGCTTTCCCTCATGTTCATTTCAGAATGAGCTGTGCACAGCAAAATGGTGCCATGTTCCTACCTGGTCTCTCAGCCTCTCTTGGTGGCCCATGATTGCGGTGGCATGATGGGGGTATTTCTGCTTCAGATGTTCCAGGAAAGCTTCTCTCTTCCTGTCCATCTCAGATGTTTGCATTCCCAGGATTTCTTTGGAACTTCGGGGCCCACCTAGAGTGTGTCTCCTTGGGATGTTGCGGGATGACCTGGAAACTGAAACACGACTGTTTCCATTAGAGAGGCGTTCCTTGGTTCGGCGGCATTCTGCATCTTCTAAGGACGTTACATGTAGACTGCTTTTTCCTTGTTCTGAAAGGCAAAAAGAACCAAGTATAGTTCATAATTAATGGTCTCAATAGATATCTCATTTACCGAATACAGAGAGGGTTTGTGGTGGCTGTTCATGTGTAAGTGTAACCTAGCAGGTGTTTCTGTTTTTGTTTTTGTTTTTGTTTTTTAAGGCAAGAAGGGGGAATAAAATCAACAATCAAAGGAACTACAAAAAAAAAAAAAATCACACTAAAAGGAAAAGTTGCAGAAAAAAGTGGGCTATTTCTGACTCTTCCCTGAGGTTACTCAAAATAAGAACACATCGTCAGACTAGTTTGCAGGCTACTGGGTTACCCCTTACCTTCATCTGTAATTATAGAAAAGTTCATTCCAGTGGTTCTGATTATTTCTTTATTTTTAATTACAATTTCATGCTGGTAACAGGACTTTTACATTTCTACAATCTGAGACACTTATTTCATCCCCAAGACCAAAAAAAGCTATCATAATCACTGATGGGTAAACCACCTACAAAATCCAGCCTCCCCCGCCAATTCAGATAAAGCAAACAAATGGAATATTATTAGGTTAATATTATCATCAGGTAAGAATGGAGGGAATGGAAAGGCTTAGACACATTTTATGGGAAGCGGACTTTAAAACACACAGTGAAAAGGGAAGAGATATGATACGTGTGGATGGCCTAAAACTTGACTCTTGGGCTTGACCCTGCCTCTGACCTGGGCTTTAAAGGCCAAGCTGACTTCCACCTAGAAGGGAGCAAGTGAGCCAGGCAATGACAATGCTTCCCCTGCCGGACGCGGACAGGGGATCTCTGCTCATTTTCGATGGTTGGCAAATGGGTTGTTGGGTTTGCATATTCCCATTAACTGAAAAGAACAAGGCAATTACTTCTCAAAAACCTGCGAACAGCAGGAGAATGTTATAAACATTCAAATTATCTTTGTAAGGAAGAGTTCTTACACCCTACACAGATGCAGGCCAAACAGAGTGTCCTCGTTCACTGAATTCCCAGGAAAAAGCACTGAGTGGGGGTTCTCAGGAGTTCGGCCTTTCACGCTAGACTTAGATCCCTTCCAGCCTCACTGTTTTTGTGATAAAATGAAGATGGTGGACTAGTAACAGATACACAGAGTCTTCTAGCTCTACATCCTTTAAAATCTACTTTAACCTACTTTTTAAAGACGTTTCCATTTGTTAACTATTGATCTTAAAAAATTAGGTGCAAATAGCCAAACTATGGAAAGAACCTAGATGTTCATCAACAGATGAATGGATAAAGAAGATGTGGTATATATACATAATGGAATACTATACAGCCATCAAAAGAAATGAAATCTTGCCATTTGCGATGACGTGGGTGGAACTAGCGGGTATTACGCTGAGCAAAATAAGTCAATCGGAGAAAGACAACTATCATATGATCTCCCTGATTTGAGGAAGTGGAGATGCAACGTGGGGGGTTTGGAGGGCAGGAAAAGAATAAAGGAAACAAGATGGGATTGGGAGGGAGAAAACCATAAGTGACTCTTAATCTCACAAAATAAACTGAGGGTTGCTGGGGGGAGAGGGGCTGGGAGAGGGGGGTGGAGTTATGGACATTGGGGAGGGTATGTGCTATGGTGAGTGCTGTGAAGTGTGCAAACCTGGCGATTCACAGACCTGTACCCCTGGGGATAAAAATACATTATATGTTTATAAAAAAAATTTAATAAATTAAACTTTATCAAAAAAAAAAAAGTTAGGTGCAGAAAAAGAGACCTAATATTTGAAAGTTCTAGATTAGAGTCTCAGACAGAGAAATAAGACTTTACACCAGAGACACCCAGAGTGGCCGGCTTATGCATAAACGAGCTCGTCTAAAGGCAACGCCACCAACACATTCCCCACCTCACTGTCTAGAAACATCTCTCTACAGAACTCTAGGTACAACACCCTTTGGTTAGGCATCGAAAACGTTTTAAACTCAGGCTGGCTTTCCTACTCTGCTTTTCCATCCCTAGAAGAGTGTTCTGGGAATAATTCTTCTTGTTTACTCTTCATTTCTCATTACATTGCTAATTATAGCATCTCCATCAACACCGATGAGGAAAGGGAGGAAGAAAATAGCCAAACTGGTTAATTCTCCTACTTTTCACGCGTTTAAGCAGTAAATTCAGAAGGGGAGGAAGATGGAACTATAGACTAAAAAGATATTGAGAGATGAACTGTATTATTTATTTAGGTTGCCTTCTCGTGACGTGCACTCACGTGACAGCTACCTTCTTTGTGGTGTCTTCTTGAATAAAACAGAAGGAACAGGATCCGCTGAGTGAAGCTAGATGCAGAAAATGCCATATGTCAGCTTGGTAAATACGTGCGCAATCTGGTTTAGCTTTAGCTTCTGGAGTGCGTATGCGTGCACATGAGTTTTATATTAGCCCAAAACTTGTTGTACACTTGATGTAACGCTGTTGACTTTTAAACAGATTTTTACGATTACTTTTGACATCATTAACATATTTTCAAAATTATCCAGGACAGCTAGATTAATGAGCAGGACTGGATCTCTGGAAAGGTGACTTCCTCAAGTGGGCACACACACAGACAAGCACACGGATAAACGTTCAGGAACCTTCCACACCAACAGGGGCAGAAAGTTCCATTCCGCCTCGCTCTGTCACACAGACTCCCAAGAACTATGCTGTTTCATCCAAGACTCCTCAGGATAGGTCAAGGCAGCCAGAACAGTAGCCCCGTGGAGACTGAAAAGAGTCTTCCGCTTTCTTCCTTCAGATAAATTGGGAAAGGAACAGGAGGGGGAGGGGAGGCGTTCAGGGTCCATCTTCTGTCACCATTCACCTTTGGACAGCTCCGACTTGCCAACACTCTAAACTCCTATTTTTTTCCTAACACTTTGCTCTGCAAGGTCCTGTCGACCTTATGGTACTTTGCCATTATTTTTTTCTCTCTCTGGTGGATTCTTCTAAAATGTCTCCAGTTGCTTAACAAGGTTTAACGTGAATTGGTGGAAAGCAGCGAACAGCACCGATGACTAATGCACCGATGGCTGGGGGCACAGTCCCCTGGCAGACATCCAGAAGCCGGTGGGGCTCACTCCTCCCCGTGTCTCACCTTCTTGCCCTCTACCTCCCTCAGCTATGGGCCCCATCTGCTTCCCATCCGACCACCAGGCACCTGCTCCGTCCTCCCAGGCACCACCAACAACAACCCAACACCACAATCCACACAAAGCCACCCTGAACACGCGTCCCCATCACCCGAGCCTTCTCCCCAGGGAGGCTCCGCTCCTGGGCGCTGCCGACTTCCGCGCCGGAAGTAGAAGTGACAATTTCACCATTCCAGGCTTTTCGGGGAGAATATGATCTCTCGCCTGAGGAGCCCCAACTCCTAAGCAGGGATAGAAAGGGCAAAGGACACGGAGTCCCAGTTCCATAGCTGTGGAGTCAGGGATCTGAGTCCGGGCCAGTTCTTCATTATTCACAAAGCCATCAACACAGAAATAAAGTTCTATTTCTCGCCTGGAATGTGCTTGGGTGCTAACGTTTAAGGACGGGTGTGTCCCAGGGCTCGCTATTCTGGGAATCCGTGCCAAACAAAGAACGGGGCTGGAGCATGAAGACCGGCTTTCAGTTTCCCCTTCCTGCCGCTCCCAGCCTCTGCCCAGCCCAGGGTGAGTCCTTTGTAGCTGCTGGGAGCAGGGCAGAGAGCACAACGGGAGCCTGGGGCAGGGAACAGCCCCTCCAACCTTCCGTGGAGCAGAAGTAGGGGTGAGGAGGGCAGAAGCACCTGAGAGTTTCAAAGGGCAGAGATGCAGCAAGTTATCCCATGGGCCGGAGCCCACGGGGCCCCTGAGCCACAGCTTGGATGGCTTCAACCAGGTCCGCTGACTTACAGCGAGGAGTCTGGGCACCTGCATCACTGGGACACTCCACGCCCGCTTTCTCCCTGAGAGCCAGCAACCACATTTCCCTGGGATTTTTACTCCCGAGAGAAGACTAGGTAAGCCACGGCCTCTCTGAGAAGGAGCCCCTCACTTCTTTACAGTGGCTCCTGGTTAGCTATCTCTAAAACCGTGCCAAGTTCCTCTCTGGCCATAGAAACATCGTGAGAAACTGCTGTTTTGTCTGGTTGTCTGTCCCAACTCCCTGTGGCAGCGACAGTATCCTGTCCGTCTGTGTCTTCACACCACAGTGTCCTCCTGCTGCACACACACAGAAAGACTGCATTTTCCAGGACCCTTCATCTAGCGGGGGTCTTGGACTAATAATTCCTCCAGTCAATGCAAGTGAGGTGAGACACCTTTAGTCCCCGCCTCAGGCTTCCTGAATAATCGTCCTTGCTGGTTCTCTTTCTTCTTTGGCTAGCTGAATGCCATGGCTCCAGTGGAAAATGCCAAAGCCTTGGGGAATGGGTCCCAGAGCCAGCCTAAAGCTGGGCGCTCAGGAGATCCACCTGGCCAGGAATGTCCGCATTCCATTGTGTTCAAAAAATTAACACTGACTAAACCACACAGATTTCAGGGTTGTTACAATTAACCTCCTGACTAATACAGATCACATATTCTGCTGGGGGCCCATGGGGTTCCTCGGTTGGCCAGTTCTCTTGTTACCATCCCACAGCTCACCCCCATACATGAACTCGCACAGAAACTGCAGCTGAAATCAGACCATGATAATTATTCACCTAAAAATCCTGAAAAATTAAGTAAGTGACAGAGAAGTTTTCTGGTATGGGTTTTCAGACAAAAGAGGAACAGTCCCTCTGCTCCCCAGGAAAGTATTCTCATCTCAAGTGTTGGTCGGATGATTCATTCATTCATTCTCAAAAATACGTCTTGAGTGTCTGCTCTGTACAGTAAAAGGACTTAGGAAATGCAGTGAAGTTGTGATCAAGACAGAGATAATCCCTTTGCCTCACAGCGGATCCATATTACAAACAAGGACGCAGACAATGAACAAATAATATGTAATAAATGCTCAGAAGGATGAAACAGGTAAGAGGCAGAGACCGATGGGGCAGTTTTAGAGTTCTGAGCAAAGATTTGAATATCAGGGACTCCCCGATGGGCAGTGGGCACTGCCAATGCATTCTTTTTTTTTTTTTTTGCAAGTTTAAAGTGTACAGTGTGCTGGTTTGATACATTTATATATTGCAAAACGATTACCCCCCCAAAGCAAACACTATCTTGAAACACTGGTGAATCAGGGGTTGGGGGAGGCAAGCAGGTGGACAGTACACTTCACCTGCCCAAGGGTTTCAAGAGCTTAGGGGCCGGAGGGAAAAGCAGACACCTCGGGGTTGCTGGGGGCTGACACATCCCAGGGAACATCCCAGAATAGCTCTGAGGAGCCCATGGCCTTCAAAGGGAGCGTCAAATTTTTAGACGGCAATTCGGCCAATAACTACCGAGTGCCTGCTCGGTGCGGTGCACCTCGAGGTACGGACTCACACTGCTGCCAGCCTAAGCAGGCTGCTTATCCAGCCACGGAAGCCTCGCTGATGAGAGCTATTCCTGAGGTCACCGTATGCCCCGCTTTGCCTAAACAGTTGTGCGTTACAACTGCCATCCCAGCAAAATTATTTATAGGGTGCCGTTTCACTTTCAAAAGTGTCTGGGTCTAGATAGTAAGTTACACGATCACCCAGGGGATCCTTACCTACAGGAGACTGACGGGTAAACTCCAAGCCCTGGGATGGGATCATTAGCCTTTTGTTCAAGAAATACTTACTGAGTGCTTTCTACATGGCTGGTGTGTTGGGTAGAGGGAATGTTAAGGATGGAGACCTGGTCAGCCCTGGTATTCCGCGCTGTAATCCAGTGAAACAGATACAAAAACAAATACCATCAGGTGTGGCTAGGAGTGGCTAGGAGCGGGCATGGGGTGTTAGAGGTGATGTGAGCAGAGGCCTGGCCTCCCTCTACGGTCCTCATACTTACCGTACACCTGAAACAGAAGCCGTCCTCCTTTACAGAACTCAGTGGGACCCGGCACATTTAACCTGAATACTTCTCACCCTTACAATCTCTCCAGCCACCCCCACTCCAACCTCCCTGACCTCTAAATGCTCAAGTGCCCCAGAGCGCACTGGGACCTATACACACAGACCCAATCCCAGCAGATCCTCCACAAGCCCCAGACCTTTCTTCTCAATTCTGGTGGAGAATATCCATGCAGCTATCAGCATTCCGGACATCTAGATGTGAGATAAACATCTCCATCCTCACCTATCCAAAGGACTTCCTGGTCTCCTCCATTTCCAAGCCAGAAACACCCTTTCCTCTCCTCTGCTGCACTCAAATGCTTTCTTTCCTATGTAAGTAAATGGCAAATCCATCCCTCCAGCCAGGCGGACAGACATTTCTGAAATCATCTTGGACTCCTCCTTTTCTCTTGTATCTTACATCTAATCCCTCTGCAAATTCTTTTGACTTTACTTTCAATATACATCTAGAACCTGTCTTCTTATCACCACCTGTCCTACTGCCCGCTGGTCCAAGCTTCTGTATGGCTTACTGTAGAAGCCTCCGAGATGGTCTCTCTGCCTCTCCCCTGCCCCCACTTGGGTTATTGTCAGTGCAGCACCCAATATCCCTTATATATGACAAGTCAGACCTGCCAGCAGCTCCCTACCTCTTTTGAAAAAAAAAAAGCTCAAATCTCTGGCATCATCTCATAGCCCTGTGTGATCTGGCCTGGGATTACCTCCTAACCTCTTTCCTCCCATCCTTCTCCATGTCCCTGCTGTTCTTCCAACAAGTTCTTGCCTATTTCCTCGCTAGCCTCTTTCAGATGTTTATTCAAACACACACCAGTGAGGGTCTCCCTGATAACCCTCTCTCCATACTCCCTGTTCCCTTTTCCTGCCTATGGCTCCCTATTGTCTGATTTCCATTTAATAGAGTTGCTGGATAAAATATGAAATACCCAGTTAAAATTGAATTTCAAGTACACAAGGAATACTTTTAGCATAAGTATGTTCCAAATATTGCATGAGATATACTTATACAAAAAAAAATTCATTGTTTATCTGAAATTCAAATTTAACTGGGCATCCTGTGTTTTTATTTGCTAAATCTGGCAACGCTGCCATCTAACATGCTATATATTTCATTTATCTGTTCATTGTCTCCTCTCTCTCCTACCCCCTTTCCTCCAAACTCGGTTCTTAGAACATAAGTTCAATGAAGCAAGTATTTTCCAACTACTTTGTTCACGGCTGGGTCCCCAGCAGCTAAAACAGTAACTACTACGTAACAGATGCTCAATATTCATTGAATGAATGAGTAAGTAAATAAAGTGATCACATTCCCTCAGCCCAACCATCTCCAGCCTCTGAAGCATCTTTGAATTGCCGTGGTTGTTTGAAAGTTATTTCTTAAATTGGTCCCATTCTAATTGCCCGTCTAGATTCTGTGTCATTGATTTTAACAGAGGCCGGAAGACTCAGTCTCTGCGGTAGGATCCTGTCCTATCAGTTAAGGGAGGGAAGGGAGCCTTATCTCCCACCGGACCCCACCGACCAGGCGCCCTCCAGGAAGAGTGCTCTGTTTTAGAAGCACAAGCACAGATACCTAGACTGACGACTGTAAAATGGGGGGATTCTCCCGGGTTTACTAAGCTTAAAGTTTCCTGAGTTTCACCCGCAAGAGTAAGGGGGGATGGGAGGGTGGGGGGGGGGCGGTTTCTATGTCTTGTAATTCCATTTTCCTCAGTCTAGCTTAGTTTTGCATTTTCAGTGCGTATGAGTCATTTGTTACTTCCCTTTTGCCTTTTAAAAACACACACCTTTTCCCCTGTGCATAATCCTTACTCCCACGCAGAGCACGGCAGCCCCGCAAACGCTTCTCTTAGTTCCTAACTGGCCCCTGGATGAACCTGGGGTAGGGTGGGCGGGGATGGTTTCGGGCTTGTGCGGGTTTTTGGAACAAGCTGCCTATATGATACCATATGATAGGCTTTGGCATCATAGACGTCACTGACTGGAGGGCAGAGAAGTCCCTTCTCCACCCAACCCCCCCTGTGCAATTTCTTCGGAGCAACATAAGCTTCTGGAAACTCCCTACGGAAAAGACAAGTCTATCACAAACACAATTAAAGGAAAACTGCCTGGAGAAAATCTACCCAAATTGTCTAACAACTCCCAACTTTTGAATTAAAGCATGCAGAGATTCCGCACAGCTCCATCTATCATCCGGATGGACCCGTGCTCCCCTGCTGTTCCGATCTGCAAAATAAAACATCCCTAAACTCTGTAATTTAACTCTCAAACTCTGCAAAACGTGCAACCCAGCATGCCTTCGCCTCCTGGGATCCCCCCAATCAATGAATGGAAACGCTGCCTTCCCATACGAGACAGCTGCCCAGAAACAGCTCCTTTCTCCCACGGCTGGGAGCCTCGAGTATGAAAAAGCTGCTTTTAGCGATATATTTTGTCACCGCCTAGAGATACAACACATACTGACTGCTCCCTGTGCTACCAACGCGGCATCCCCACGCCACTTCTCTAGCTGTTTAAGGAAAGCCTGCCAGAGCCGAAGTCGGACCCAAGGAATCACAGCTCTCCACGCGCTTTCCAAAACGCACGCCAGCCGGAGAAACGCGCGTTCCCCCCGCCAGGCGCCGCGTCGCGGGTTCTAAAAAGCAGCCCGCGGCGAGGAGCGCGCGGAACCGTAGCTCCATCTTTGAATGAGTCTGTTACTTACCCTGCTTCTGTCCGCCGTCTGCTGACTGAGGAAGGCACGGCTCGCATTTCTGGCTTTCGTTTTCTTCCATTGTCCCTCCGCCCGCGGCACAAGCTGCTCGCCGCTCTTTAAACTTCAGAGCGCCGTTCTGCAAGCTCCCAGCAAGCGCCTGGAAGGGGGCCCGGGGCGGGGGGCGGGGAGGGGACCGTGCGAAACCCCACCCCGAACTGTTCTCCACTCCGGTGCAAAGTCTCTCCCGCCCGAGAAAACTGCATTCCAGCAGCGTCGGGCCGCCCCCGTCCCTCCGTGCCTGCGTCCCCGCGTCCGCCCGCCCGCCCGCCGGACGGTCCCGGAGGAAGGAGGGGGGGAGGCTGCGCTCTCCGAGCCGCCCGCAGCCCCTGCCCCTGCCCCGGGCCCGCCCTGCGCCGCGCGCGCCCGAGGCCCCAACAGGTGATGGGCTTCCCGACCCGGGACCCAGACCGCCTGTTTGCACCGCTGCAGACCGCCCAGATTCCGCAGCCCCGGGAAGGAAAGCATTTCACACAGGCTCAGCGGCAGGCACTGAACGCCCGGTCTCCGGTTGCTTTAATCTCAGACACAGAATGAGCCTCCCAAGGAGGCTGATTTACGTGTTACTAAACAGCCAACTGCTGAACACCCCAAATTTCGGTGAAATCCCTTAAAAAACAACAACAACAACAACAACAAAGCGTGTATGCTGAATGTTGTTAACACTTTCTGGCACTAACTTTCGAACCTGATTAACACATACAGAGAGGTGGTTTGCTTTTCGCACAATTTCAGTCACTTCAGCTGAACTTTAAGGAGTTTGTGCTCATTTGCCTAGGCTCCGACTGCGGCCCTCTCCCCCAATACACACACACACACACACACACACACACACACACACCTTGGTCACAACTCTGAAAAGTAAACTAGTAAAATCAACCTTCTGGGGTTCTCAAGTTAATTACTTTAAAATATCCGAAAGGCAATAACATTGCTTTTCTTTGGATAGGCAGAGTGGCATCCAACATACCCAGTCTCCTTTTAAACTATCTACAAATATTTATTTTGTTCTCTACCCAGTCCTTGAAAACCTGGCAAATTTCCCAGAAAGTGAAAATAGGAGGCACAATGTACACACACACACACACACACACACGATGGGAAAATACTTTAAGCAACATTAGGTCTGCCACTCCAGCCGTCTAACAGTCACACAATCACTAGCAGGACTGTGATATTATCATCTGCAGTGGCCCCATCACTGGAAGGGAAAAAAAGAACAATGGTTAGCCTGCTGACCATACCTTGACCCAGTTTAATAGGCCACTCGGACAAGGTTTTAGATTAATTTAGCTCAAGAAGCCACCAGAACAATGGCTGGCCTATCCTCCAGATTCTGACCTTGAGTCACTTGTGTGTTTTGGCAGTGTGGGGGACATAATTTGGCCATTTAGGGCAAAAAGATGTGGAAGCCCTTAAAGGACAAAGGATACAGGCCAAAAGGAAAATGGCCATGTCAGAGAGGGAACCAAACTCACGTCAGGAAGGGAAGAAGAAATCTCGAAACTCCTCAGGATTTTTCTTGAAATCCAAGAGGTGGTGAATCTTCTAGAAAGTTAAAGCTACGCCTGCCAGCATGAATACAGCAGTTGAGTTGACAGAGCTCAAGGTCTCCGCGACTTTGTAACAGAATTACCGGGTAATCTTGCTTTAAGGAGGAACTAATCTTACACAGTTTCTGTACTGGTTCCCCGCAGGCAAACACCAGATGAATCTTGTTTCAACCTTACTATTTTCTCAGATACAAAATGTTCAGGAAGGAGGGATCCGTGTTCAGGCCCCCAGGCCCAGATTATCCTGATCCTTGTGTAGCTGTTGTGTATTTGCCTTCAAATTATTAATGCCAGAAATGACTGGGGTGGAGGCAAGGGGGTGGGGGAGAAAGGGAGAGACACATTGCAGCCAGAGCGCAGGTCTACACCAGATGTCCATGGGCTCGGACGCAAACCAAACTTGCTTTGGTGTGAGAAGAGCCTATTCCTAACAGCTCCCACCTGCCACTTGACACAGTATCTTGGGAAAAACCCCAGGATGAAGGAGACAACAGCGTGCTTGCAATGGCAGTCCACACCAACCAACAGCACCCAGCCGGCTGGGAAGCCTTTCAATCCAGGCAGGAAAAAAATAGATCCATTTTATTATATAGATTTCGCTTTCCTGGGGCTGTTTGGAAAATGTGAGGGCAGGGCCCTTTTGATCCCCAAATGGGTAAAAGAGGGACAGCTCTCCCACCAGTTCTAAACTCTGGTTAGTTTCCAGGCGGCCCAGGCAAGCCCCTCTGCCCACCATGTGTTGGAGCTGCTGGGACCCTCCCCTCCCCCACAGGCAAGGCCTCTGGCAGGCCAGGCGGTATAGATACTCCTCCAAGCAAAACTCTTTGTGGAATGCACCAAAGAAAAAGGCATTACCAGGAAAGATAATTAACATACATCATTAAGGACCACAACCATCTAGACACGTATTTACAGTAAATCACATTCTCTTGAATAGTTAAACTTTCTGACCGTTCTACGTGGGAAAGCTTCTACCAGACTAGTTACTGAGCCCTTTGTTCCTTCTCCTTGAGAGCAAGAACTGAAAACAATTCGAGAAAGTACTGTATTGATGCCTTGGCAATGACTTATTCTACACATCTCTCTCCAGAGCACGCAGACCTTACTAGGACCTGATTGTCGGGTTCTCTGAGAGGGGTCTCTAGAAAATACTGTTTTCTACAATCCCCATAAGCTCAGTAACTCAGATCTTCATGAAAAATACTATGATTGTCATTGCTGTTACTGTGGAAATGTTCTTTCTGGAAGAAACCCTCTTTGAACTAGAAGCACACTGTGCTTTTAGGTTTAATTTAATTTCTAGGTTTAAAAATTGCTATTACAAACCAATCTGCCTACTGCCGTACTTTGAAATTTGCTGTGAAAGGCAGAAGGAAAGCGGGAGGAACTTGAAATGTGATTTTCCTGCAGTCATACGGAGACCTACAATAATGATACCAGGGGGCTAAATTTTCAACTCCATTTCTGTTAACCAGCAAAGGTACAAGACTATTTCTTGGTTAATGGCTCCATATGTTGGCAATTCATGCTTCAAAATGAGCCAACACACAAAAAAAGTGTCATTTCAAAGGAAAGACAAGTGATGGAGGTAAGGGGGCAAATGGTGATTTTGCAGGCGGAGCTAACCTGCTACAGAACTGGGCCACTACTGGTTTTGCTAGCGCAACTTAAACAGACAGTCGCCACGACGGGCACTCCTCCCAAAGATCAGAAACTATTGCATGTGACTTCTTAGCAGTCCTATTTAATTACAGGGCTGCGAAAAGCATATCAACGTCCTTGACGCAAGTTCTTCAACAGAGGAATTGCTAGAAGCCAGTGTTGGTGGGTTTCAAATTCTTTTTTATTTTTTTTTTAATTTTATTTATCTATTTGGCAGACAGACATCACAAGTAGGCAAAGAGGCAGGCAGAGAGAGAGGAGGAAGCAGGCTCCCTCCTGAGCAGAGAGCCCAATGCGGGGCTTGATTCCAAGGCCCTGGGATCATGACCTGAGCAGAAGACTGAGGCTTTAATCCACTGAGCCACCCAGGCGCCCCATCAAATTCTTTTTTATTTTAAACCCTATTAAGAACAAGAGAGCCTACCCTGATTGGACATCAGGACACGAAAGAAGTAATTCATGCTTGCGGAAGCCATAACATATACTTTTCAAAGACTGGTAACTTAACGTAAAAAGATGCAAAATCAGGTGAAAAACAAACCAAAAATGTTTCAGCCAGAGCCCCCGTGACTTGATGTGTTCTTACACATGGCCTTTCCTACGGGAACACTGCTGTGTGTCACCCTGGAGTTCAGAAGTAAGACTTCTGACAATTGGGAAAACATTTGCTTAAAAGGATGATCTGGTGGTGAATGAAATGTAGGCTGTCCCATCCTACTCTTGCCAGCAGCGTGTCAGCTGGCTAGGGTGACCTTATATTTAAATATAAACCAGAGCACTTGTGGCAGGGAAAGGGGACACTATTCATGATCGCAACAGGACAAGATGCGGAAACCACAACTGTCCCTGGCAAAGCCGCACATATGGTCACCTATGTGTGGTCCAAGATAAGCCCCATGTGCTCCTCAGGTTTCCAAACGCAAAATGAGCATGAATAATGCTGTTCGAGGTTCCCTACGGGGTCCTCGCGAGAGACATGTAAGCGTTAATTAAAGGTGTGGACCCCAGGGGCGCCTGGGTGGCTCAGTGGGTTAAACCTCTGCCTTCGGCTCAGGTCATGATCCCAGGGTCCTGGGATCGAGCCCCACATCGGGCTCTCTGCTCAGCCAGGAGCCTGCTTCTTCCTCTCTCTCTGCTTCCCTCTCTGCCTACTTGTGATCTCTGTCTGTCAAATAAATAAAATCTAAAAAATAATAATAATAATAATAAATAAATAAATAAAGGTGTGGCCCCTGTCTGAGCGGTTTCACAAGCCCCACCCCAAATTTCACATCAGAGAAGACAAATTCCACCACACGATATGCTGTACGGCTCATCCATCCAAAAGGAGTTTTCCTTTCTGTGTTTAGGGCGAAGATCTCACAGATGTTACCACAGAACCATTTATATCTCCGGCATTCTCTCCAGAGGGTAACCAATCTTCCTGATCTTATGGGCGTCCTTAAAAATCCCAGCTGCTCCGAGGAGACCTGGCCAAACAAGGAAGCCTCCCCCACTGCTCTGGCCTATTTCCATGTCCTGGAACTTTCTTCTTCTACCCCATAAAATTCTTCAGGCGATTATAACTAGGAACTACTCTTAGAGCCAATGTGTT
Organism: Lontra canadensis; assembly: GCF_010015895.1. NCBI lineage: Eukaryota > Metazoa > Chordata > Mammalia > Carnivora > Mustelidae > Lontra > Lontra canadensis. The sequence goes on from NW_022631066.1 coordinate 1,303,248, forward strand.
AATGCTTTAAGCGTATTTGCTTGCTCTTCAAGAGAATCCATTGATGTTCATTTTTATCAGGGTTTCTTTTATCTCTTTTTAAGTCGGAAGACGCTGGAAAGCAAAGACCACGTCTGACAAACAGTGTAGCCGGACCGCCACATGGGCAGCCCGTCCCGGAGAAAGCTCCAGGTGAGCACGGCAGACCGAGTCTGGATCCCAGGTGGCAACTTTTAAGGGAAAATTGCAACTTGTACAGGCTCACCCCTTTCATCCCGGAGCTGGCTGAACCATGACATATTCTATAGAGTTTCTGAAGGCCCAGGGTGGAACACACGAGAATGCAAACACTCCCTAAGATGCCAGCACCCTGCTTGTTCCTCGCTTTACCCAGTAGGGCTCAAGGGAACACTTTCATGAGAGAGTGTGGGGTGACGTCTCACCGGGAAGGCACTTCCCTAGCCTACTTCTGCCTCTGGGCTTCCCCACATGCCCTGCAAAGCTGTAGTGAGCTGTTGGGGGAGCAGGGACTACGGGGAGCCAATCACGGAGTCAGAAAACTGGGATCAAGTGTTAGCGTCTATTGCCTTCTCCCATTCTGCAGATGAGCAGACTGAGTCCCGGGGAGTTAATGGCAGTCGGCCTCCCTAGTTAGCCATGACTCTGTTGAATTCCTTTCATCCTTAGGATCTTCTGTACTCTTTTCTCACAACTACCCTGGGGGACCCCTCAATTATTCTCACTCCTTTTGCTCTATTGAAATGGACAGTTGAGTCAGGCTTGGTCCATGGGAGAGTAGACCTCTCTTCTAAAATCCCTCTCCCATCAACCATAGAATTGGGTCTGGTATTGTTTGGGGGTCATTGCTATACAGGCCATGAGGCATTAGGCATTGGTACCTCTTGCTCATTGAGAGGTGGTGTGTGCTGTGTGTGCTGTGTGTGCTGGTGCTATGATGCCAGGGAATCCCAGGTGGGACATGGCTTTCCCCAGGAGGTGCGGCTGGGACCAGCCAGCAGAGAGAATGAACAGGAGCCTGTACTTGGTCTGATAGGGGAAACAGCCTGAGCGGTGAGTGGGGGTACAGGAATGGTCCTGTAGGCTGGTGGGTTGGGGTACAGCACAGACGTGGGGTGTGGGGGCTCTGACTTTGGTACAGCAGAAAGAGAAGTCGCGGGATCATTCTTCCTGCTGCCTCTGAGCCTTTGCTCTCCTTGTCTCCCCCCGCCCCCCAAAACTCAGAGCTCCTCACTTTCCCTACCAGGCAGGGGAGAAACATGTGACACTGCACTGATAGCGTCTGTATGCTTTTCTGCCAAATAAACACTGACCTAGACTTTGTTTCAATAACACACCTAGTGTGTTTGTTTGTTTGTTGCTTTTTCATGTTTTCTTCCATTTTTAGTTTTAGCGAGTAATGGCCACAAAGACTATTGGTGAGAGCTGCAGACAACAAAGAACAGAAGGTCAGTGCAAACTCACTGTTCTTCTAGCTCACCCCCAGGAGGCTGACACGTTGCTTGGGGGGTGGGGGGACACTGCAGGGCAGGTGCTCTGGGCTCGAGGGATGCTCAGGCAGGAGCTGGGGGGGGGGGGGGGGCACCCACTCCCCAGCTTCCCTACCAAGCCCGGCTCAGCCTCAGGTTTTTATGGCCAATTCTTGAAAACCAATCATGTGCTTCACAACTTAAGTATTTTTACAGTGATTTATTTTTTCCCACCCCAGGCCACAGAATTTAAGGAAGGGGATAACTGGTATTCCTTGCAGATGAAATAAAACAGTTCTAATAATGAAGGACCTAATTTCAGGAGCCAGGTGGGAGGAGGAAGAAGACGGGGTGGAGGGGGGCATCAACCAAGTGTCTGTGGCTCTGCTTCTCCCTCTCCCCTCCCCCAGATCAATTCTGTGCCCCTCCCTCAACAAAGTGCTACTAGAGCTTAACATTTTCTTTCCCAGATTATACTGTTTTGCTTTTGAAATACATTCTTCCTTAAACTTTACAACTGCTCAACTGTGCAAGGTTTTAGTGAGATAAAATATTTAATTAGAGGTTGGGCCAAGTTTTCCACAACACTCTATGAGGAGTCCAGCTTATGTGAAGCGATCGAATTCATAAAAGCAAAAGAATAAAATGGTAAGTCGTTTCTACCTGCTCCTTCACGCCAACACATACCTCCTTCCTTCCACACACACCCCCTACCCATGTGCGTCAGAACCCAAATCCCCGGGGCACCTGGATAGCTCAGTTGGTTGAACGTCTGACTCTTGATTTCAGCTCAGGTTATGAATTTGGGGTCGTGGGTTCAAGCCCTGCATCAGGCTCCATACTCATGGTGGATGCTTGAGATTCTTTCTCTCCATCTGCCTCCCCTTCTAAAATAAATGAATCTTAAAACAACAACAACAACAACAAAAAAAACCCAAGACCCTGATAAGTGGCAAGCTGCTATAGTAAAGTAGACCAGCGAGGAACTGATAATATCTCCAATGTGCCCTGCTCACAAGCCCGTTCTGAGGAAGGCAGTGAGGAGCTTCTCTGTGCACCCCAAGTCAGTAGGGACCAGATTGGATTGCTCCCTGTGGGAGAGCTCTGGGTGATCGGGGCTGGAGAGGGGCTCAGAGACCCATTAGCTCTTCCCTCTTCTTACAAAATTTGAATGGGGTGTAGAGAGAAAGTGACCAACAGGCCAGGTTTGCCCAGAACTTTGGGTGGTCCCAGGATGCAGAAATTTCCTTTAAAAAAAAAAAAAAGATTTTATTTAATTTGGGGGGGTTAGCATGAGCAGAGGCAGGGGAGGGAAGGGGCAGAGGGAGAGGGAGAAGCAGACTTCTCACTGAGCAGGGATCCTGACCTGGGGCTCGATCCCAAGATCCTGGGATCATGACCTGAGTCAAAGGCAGGCGCTTAATGGACTGAGCCACCAGGCACCCCTGGATGCGGAAATGTCTATGCTAAAACCAGGAAAATCCTGAGAAATCTAGGTGCAGGTGGTCACCCTGGTATGGCGGCCAAAGCGGAGCCCCACAAACAGACTAGCAGGCAAAGCCACGAGGCAGCAAGAGAAAGGGATGGGGGAAGGGAAGGCGAGAAAGGGGGGCAGTGGGAAGCAGGAGGAGAGAGAGGGTGTGAGCCAGGGAGCAGCAGCAGCAGTAGAGAAAGAAGCTGGCAGGGATGGAGCAGAGGGATGAGGGACAAGGACAGATTTCTGTTTGTTTCACAGAGTGAACACAGCTCTATCCTCAATGTCGAAAGACTATGTCCAGCTGGTCAAGAGGTCTGGGAAAGCCATTTCCTAATCTTCCTGTTTCCTCAGATACAGAATAACCCAACCTATGGGTAGGTCTCTTCCTCCTCATCTGAGGGGGTCATGGCCTGGGGCAAGCAGGACACTCAAGTGGGGAGTTTACAGAATCCCTTCTGAGAAAATTAATAAATATGGTTTGGTTCATTTTCAAAACACAATGCTCTCCGTCCTACCCTTTTCAAGATTTATACTAAATAGTTCACAACTGCCTTTGGGTGCAGGTTTTTGCAGCGAAACGATTTATTTCAAGAAGTTCCAAAAATTCTAGAGGTAAATTAACGTAGACTAGATTCCGGAAAAGAAAAAAACCCAAGGAAAAGGAAACTGAAAATTACCTTGTTCAGATCATTGTTTCTCAAACATCAGCAATCTGTTTTCTGTTATTAAGTTGTTACATTTTATGCTAGTATTGACAATATTGACTCCTTAAAAAAATTAAGCTTTTTCTCCTTAATAATATTGTTGAAATTATGGGTTTGATAAAACAACCATATAGTTTCAGGCTTTTCTTACAATACATGAAATACGTATCTTTTTAAAAAAGTAAAATATTGGGGCGCCTGGGTGGCTCAGTGGGTTAAGCCTCTGCCTTCAGCTCAGGTCATGGTCCCAGGGTCCTGGGATCGAGTCCCACATAGGGCTCTCTGCTCAGCAGGAAGCCTGCTTCCTCCTCTCTCTCTCTCTCTGCCTACTTGTGATCTCTGCCTGTCAAATAAATAAATTAATTAATTTAAAAAAAGTAAAATATTTTATTCTTGTCATTGCTTTATTTTTTTTAAGGTTTTATTTATTTATTTGACAGAGAGAGACACAGTGAGAGTGGGAACACAAGCAGGGGGAGTGGGAGAGGGAGAAGCAGGCTTCCCGCTGAGTAGGGAGTCCGACGCGGGGCTGGATTGGGATCATGACCTGAGCCCAAGGCAGACGCCTAACGACTGAGCCACCCAGGAGTCCTTGTCACTGCTTTATAAGACACTGTAGCATGAGGGTATTGGTTTAGTGTTGGTAACCAATCCCTCCATCCCGTAATTCACTCATCCCTTTCTTTAAAAAAAGAAAAAAAAAAAAAGGTACTGAGCATAGGGGAGCCTGGCTGGCTCAGTTCGGGGAGTGTGTGACTCTTGATCTCATGGTGGTGAGTTCGAGTCCTAGGTTGAGTGCAGACACACTTAAAAACAAAATCTTTAAAAAAAAAAAAGTAATTGAGCACTTCTCTGCCAGGGGGCGATGCTAAGGATGCTGGCATTAAAAAGACAAGCCCCAGCCATGTGAACGTTCATCACACCACAGCAGTATTTACTGGCTTATGCATGAGCCCCTCCCATGAGTTTAAGAAGTCACAAAGGATAAGACTAGCTTTGGTCACTTTGGAACCCCAACCCCTACCACAGCCCTGCATGCACTGAGATGCCAAGAAAATGGGTTTTTTTGCCTGGTGGCATCAATGAAGGAACGATGAAACCATGTAGACTAAGAAGAGAATGTCTATGTTCACTTAATCAAAGAAAGAAGAGTAGAGCCCTAGCAGAGATAAACAGAAAGCAGGGAAAGAGGAGCTGCCACATCGGTTAAGAACAGGAAAGTTTGGGAGAAAAAGTAACGTGTGGTCTCAAAGCGGGAGCAGAGTTTCACCAGGCGCATCACTGGGGAAAGAGCATTTCAACCCAAGGAACTTCTGCAGTGGCCATTGCCTCGAGAGAGTATGAGTGCGGGTGTGTGGTCAGGAGTATGGGGAATGATGGGTGGTGGCAAATAACGGCAGAAAGTAAAGACATTTAAAAAATATTAAGGATGGGGGGGCGCCTGGGTGGCTCAGTCAGTTGGCATCTGCGTTTGGCTCAGGTCACGATCCCAAGGTCCTGGGATCGAGCCCCGGGTTGGGATCCCTGCTCGGTGGAGGGCCTGCTTCTCCCTCTGTGTGCAGTCTTTCATCTCTCACTCTGTCCCTCAAATAAATAGGTAAAATCTTTAAAAAAAAAATTAATGATGGCCATCGGGAGTGGCAGAAGATGGATAAAATATGTAAGGACCAGTTTGGAGGGTTGTTGCATTTCAAATGAGAAGTTGAAATTGTATCCAGTAGGCGATGGGGAATGAATGGGCCAAATCTGTACTTTAGAAAAGTGATTCTGTTGGCCTGATATTGGTGCACTGAACTGGGGGGGTGGGGCAGGGGGAGAGCTGGAGGGGAACAGCCACGCAGTTGGTGAGAAGCTGTGATACACGCACTGTATTTCACGGTGTGTGTCTGCTGGGAGCCATGGTCAGTGCGCCTCTGTTACCCCCTCCTGCCTTCCCCATGTATTTGCCCTGAAGCCTGCCACCCAGGTTGAAATAGTCTCCCAAGTTCAAGTTTATCCACTACAAACAAGTCTGAGTCACTTCTGGGCAGAAATCACGTGGATGGTCAAAACAGCATCTATGTGTATCCAATAAGAGGAAAAAACAAACAACATCACATGTGGCCCGGTAAGCTAAAAATCAAAAGAAAACAACACAGAGGCAGGCAGCTGGGAATTAACAGCATTCAGGTTCTCAGTCCACGCAGAAACCACCTCGTGTCTGCTCTCGAGCTGTGTAATCTTGGATGAGTGGTGATTTAAGCTCTCTGGGCCCTGGGGGTTCTCATGTGTGAAATGAAGGCTCCAGGCTACAGACCCCCAGACACTCTTCTCAATTATAATATTCTGTCTCGGTTCTTCTAGAGCTTTTCAGAGAAGCCAGGTTCATACAGGTAAGGCAGGGGAACCCAGGCTGGGGACTGTTCCCTCCCCAAAGAGCGCTGCCATCCCCTATCCCAACCTCACTAACGGAAGGGAAAGGAGGGTTACCTGTGTTTATTCTGTGTTCTTCCTTCATACAAATCCTGACTGCACAGACAAGGCTATAGCTTCAAGGTCAGGAGAAGACCATGGTCCAGCCGCCCTGAGCTGCTACGATTTCTCAATGTCGGTGTGGAGGGAGCACGGAAGCTGGAGTCCACGCCCGAATCCCGCCTCACTGCTTACCTGCTGTGCCACCTGGGGCAGGCTACCTTAGTTTTCCTACCTATACAATGGAAATCAGAATAATACTTTATCTCTTAGGGTTGCTTGGAGGAGTAAAGGAAGACATGCCCGACATGCTGTCAAGTGCCACGTAAGTGTGGTGAGTGAGTGAACAATGTAACAGGACAGGGCGTTCTAGCCGTGTCGGTCACCATGTGAGCACCCGCCCCCTACTATCCCAACGTGGGTCATGATCTCTACAGGGTCCAGACATGCGATTAAAGCTGTGGGACGTAAGTTGCTGGTGCCATGTCTGACAGACAAGCAAGACCCCTTAGCATTCATCAGTTCACGCCCACACGGTAGCATGTCCTCTCCACTGCTCAGGCTATTTCTTTTGGCACTTTTATTCAGTGCTCTACACGAAAATAAAATGCAACGGGGTGCCTGGGTGGCTCAGTGGATTGAGCCTCTGCCTTCGGCTCAGGTCGTGATCTCAGGGTCCTGGGATCGAGCCCCGCATTGGGCTCTCTGCTCGGCAGGGATCTTGCTTCCCTTCCTCTCTCTGCCTGCCTCTCTAACTACTTGTGGTCTCTCTCTGTCAAATGAATAAATAAAATCTTAAAAAAAAAGAAGGAAAAGAAAATGCAGTGACCGCAGTCATCTAAACAGAAAGGATCTGGATGAGGCACGGTCAGCAGCCTGAAGTTTGCAAGACTGGTTGGGAAAGTTAGAACGTGGAGAAACTTAGCTCTAGTGCAGGAAGCGTCGGCTAGGGAAGATCTTGCTCCTTCAGAAAGACGGGGTGGGGGGTGGGCCCCACTTTCATCCCACCAGTAACATTTCATGAATGAGTGAATGAATGAATGAACCTTTGTGACCGAAGTATTTCTACTCTACGTGGAGGTGAAAATCCAACTGACACAACACCCAAAGGGAATTAATTAGTTAGAGAATGTTACACAGCTGAGGCATGGAGGGAGGGACGAGAAGGAAGCCTCTGGAATCTGATAAGCATTTTACAGTCAATACAGATTCATAACATGTCTCCTCAGGGATCTGGTCTCCTCTGGGCCCTGGTTTTATGAAGGAGAAAATGAAAAGCAAGACAGCCTAGAGAAGGAGATGTATGTGTCTGGACGACCCTTGAACAGGTCCACAAACCAGTTCAGGGGTCCCACAAGACACTAGCAGGGACATGTGAAGACGGATGATGGCGTGATGGGGGAGGTGGCTAGATAGATGACAGCATTCGACGCTAGATCGATTGTTGATAGATGACCCATGAATTCGACGCTCAGAAAGCTTGAACTTGATCCTGTGAGCATGGTGGAGCCATGCACAGGATACAACAGCAAGGATATGGTCGCATTTGTGTTTTAAATTAACTGGGTGGAAACTGGATTTGAAAGAAGCAGGAAGGGGAGCCTGGGTGGCTCAGTGGGTTAAAGCCTCTGCCTTCGGCTCAGGTCATGATCCCAGGGTCCTGGGATTGAGCCTGCTTCCTCCCTTCTCTCTCTCTGCCTGCCTCTCTGCCTACTTGTGATCTGTCAAATAAATAAATAAAATCTTAAAAAAAAAAAAAAGAAAGAAGAAAAAAGAAAAAAGAAGCAGGAAAAGGGACTACACTCAAATGTCCTTTGTCATGGTTCAGGAAAAGAGATGTGAGAGTCTGAACTAAGGAGTTAGGGAAGACTAAAAGATGAGGTGGATTTGAGAAATGCTCAGGAGGTAAGATCGGAATGCTGTGTGGATTCGTAGAATTCACAGATTCGTGGCAGAAGTTGGAAAGATGACCCCACACAGCTAACAGCCTCAGATGACACATCAACGACATCCCGGCGAGGTTTTTACGTGGACGTGGTTTGGTCAGTCCTACACCAACTATTTCCCAAACAACTTCGTTGCCCGCATACGTTACTGTTGGCATGTTCTTTCAGTGTCAGGAATGGCCCCGCACATTCTAGGAAAACGAAAGGAAGTTAATGTTTTGCCAAGTTCCTCTTTTTTCCATAAAGTTAGGAATGCATGGCTCTAGGCCCACGGCATTCATTTTGTACGATATGCCATGACGGATTACTGCGTGCGAAACTGTAAAGACTCGTCAAGAAGCCCACTGACCATTTATCAAAGAGACTCTATACGTAGGGGCAATAAAGCAGAGATACGGCAGGAAAACTAAGACTGTATTACCTGTGTAGACCTTTTACAGTTCTAAAATGCCTGCGCCTAGCCATGTGCTCAATTAGCCTTGGGTACAATGTCTAGAAGTCCTTGGTTTAACTCTAAATCATCATGAAATACATTATGTTTTAGGTGTTATGCCCAGCGCCCATCCTGCAGTCGGCACTCTAGGAACTTCTGTTAGTAAATGAGTGAAAGTAAAGGTAACCACCAGCAGATGCAGTCCTGCTGGGGGGAAGGGGAGGGAGACAGAGGGGGTGCCGGTGGAGATGGTAGGGTGGGGGAGGAGGGGGGAAATCCGGCCCTAGAGCATGCTCAAGAAGCAAGAGGCCACAGCGTTCCCCATCTCTTTCCTGGACCCAAGTGCCTCTCAGTTTGGGTTTAGGACCGACCTGCACCTGCACTGCCCCCTTCTTGGGTCTTAATTACTTCGCTTACTCAGAGTCAAAGCAACAGCGCGGTCCCAGGGGAGGGCACAGCTGAAGTAGGACTCGAATCCCTGTTTAGGCGTTCGGCCACTAGAGGGCGAGAGAGTCAAAAGCCTGTTTCCGAACGTCAGTGCCGCTCCGCAGGGGGGAATTTCATGCTTCCTAGGGTGGCATCTGTAACATTCCCTTTTACTAACAGTCCCCAGGGCTTGGCACAGAAGGACCTGTAGTACAATTTCACCCTGAAAAACTGGAAATATCCACTTTTGGCCACGCTTTTCTTTTTCCCTTTTTTTTCCCCCCCCATAATAATAATTTAAAAATGAAGACAGGAAACAATGAGGCAAATTTCCCAAGACTGACCAAGCAGGACTTGGTGAGGCCACCACCTTGAGCTGGCAACACCTGTACAGTCGCTGCCAGGTGTGCAGCTCAGAGCAGCCGGGAGGTCAGCCCGAGGCCCCATGTGCCAAGTAAGATACAAGTTAAATTCGAGTTGCAGATAAATAATGAATAATTTTTTAAATACAAACCTGGGCTCTCTGCTTAGCGGGGAGTCTGCTTCTCCCTCTCACTCTCCCTCTGTACTCTCTCTCTCTAATAAAAACAAAAACAAACAAACAAAAACACAGAGAGGTTGCCTGTGCTAAGGACCAAGTGAGCTCGACATGCTCCATCTGAGAGCTCAACAGGAGAAGATGAAAGGCCAGGATGGCAGGGAAGTTTCCAGAAGGGTTGGCAAGTTATTTGTAGTCTCCTTGGAGATGATTTTTAACAAAAACAAATAACACTCCTTCTTTCCGTCCTTCAGAAACATTTGTTGAGCGTCTCCCGTGTCCCAGGTCAACTAAGGAATGATGCAGGTCAAGCATGAAATGTCCACAGTTTCATTGTAATTGCTCACAACAAATGATCGAGTTGGCGGGGGCAGGGTGGGGGCACTCATTTCCCATTGCCTGACCTTCCGGAAGGACAGATTTCCCCCCAAACCTTTCTGCCCCTCCCCTTAGCCTTTCCAAGAGAGACACAGTCTAACTCACTCGCTCTCTCGCTCTCTCTCTGGGCCCCCAGGTTGAGAGGCCTGTAATGGTCCACATGTGTTTGGAACAAGTAAGAAAGTTAGCCTAGGGTTGCCTGGGTGGCTCAGTTGGTTAAGCATCTGCCTTTGGCTCAGGTCATGATCCCAGGATCCTGGGATGGGGGGAGCCTCAGGTGTTATTGGCTCCCTGCTTATTAGTGCAAGGCCTGCTTCTCCCTCTCCCTTTGGCCCTTCCTCCACTCATGTTCTCTCTTTAGTAATAGAATCCTGGAAGGAAAGAAGGAAGGAAGGAAGGAAGGAAGGAAGGAAGGAAGGAAGGAACTTAGTACCCCACTGTTCCCCTGACCCTAAATTGTATTTTAGTATTGACTTTAACAAGTAACCAAACTGATGTTTTAATCTCTTTCTTTGTCTTTACTTTACCTCTTAATTTGCTCAGAACTTGGATAGGGAAAGTGGTATTATATCTGGGGCCAACCCATCTCCTGGTACGTGGGGATCATTGTTCTAAATTCTTTATATATTTATTTCTCACTACATCTGTAGGAAGAGGGTTCCATTATTATTACCATACTATTTTGCAAATGAGAAAACATACATTCATTAGCTCGGCAAAGGTCACCCACTTGAGGAGGAGAGAAGCCGGAATTCAAACCCACTGGAGGGCTGTCAGCCCGGAAACTACCTCCAGGCTCTGCTGCCTCTACGAGGCTTTCCTCTGTGGTATAATCCTCTCATGCTTTTCTAACCGAGTTATTTTAAATTTTCTTTAAATCAACAAACCAAAGTCCATGTGTGTGACTGTTCTTTTTGTTAAATGAACTCTGAAGGAGAAAACACCACGACGAAAACCAGTGCCCTCGCAGAGAGCTGAGAGCTGAGATCTGCTCTAACAGCTCAAATGTTAAGAATCGAACACTTTTTCTCATTTGCTGTTGACACAGACAGAGCTATCCGGATTAGCGCACCTAGCGACTCACTTATTTCTTCAAGGATAGACAATTTAAGCCATCGTTCTTGTTCAGGTTAGATAGCTACAATTTAGAGAATTCTCCCCTTCCAGCTAAAGGAAGACAAGCATTATGTGACCTGGCCACGGAGAAGAAAAAGTCCCCCAAAACCGTGTTTCTAACTCAGCAGGACAGATGGCAAAGCATGGGACAGCAAAGACCCCACTGTCCCCCCTAGGACTTGGCATTTGAATCATTTGGACCCCGGCATAAAATCTGGTTATCAGACACCGACTGCTTTACGGCAAATGTTCTCCCCATCAAAGGATTCCGATAAAACCAGAGCTATTAAGATTTGTCTGAGCCAAATAAAAAGTTACCCGAGGGGAGTTTTGAAGCCAGAACTTTTTAGCCACTTTCAATAGAAGCTTCCATGTTCTTGCTGTAAGCATTGCCCTGCCATTGTTCATGCCACTTTTGGTCATGAACCCAGAACAACCCCACTGGACCTTATGCTTTTCTCCAGTCCATTAGAGATCTTGCTAGTCCTAATCTGGGTGTGACCTTTAGCTCTGGGTTGGAGGACCCTAGCACGGCCCCCATGTCATCTGTCTGAAATGTGCTTCTTTTAGAAGTCTGGGCCCTGAACGAGGGGGATGTGGAGCGTTTGACCTTGTGGGAATAGCTTTGGAAAATGAGGTAACAATGATTATTTCATGCCCTGGACTTTCTCAACTGGATTTGTTTTGCAGGAATTGGAAAACCATAAATACTTCTCCTGGTTGGAGAACTTTCTTATTCTGCCATTAAATGTTTCTCACTCTTGGGACGCCTCAGTCGGTTAAGCCGCTGCCTTCGGCTCAGGTCATGATCCCAGGGTCCTGGGATCGAATCCTTGCTCGGCAGGGAGCCTGCTTCTCTCTCCGCCTCTGCCTGCCATTCTGCCTGCTTGTGCGCTCTCTCTCTCTCTGACAAATAAATACATAAATAAAATCTTTAGATGTTTCTTACTCTTGCCTAAGCCAAGCCAATCGGTAAGAATGCGGGTCTTTAAGTCACAATCAACAGAGCAAAACTGTGCTTTGAAAACATAGACTCTGTGGTGTAAGGTTGCTTGATAACTTTTTAAGAGGACAGTGTGACAAACTACTTCCTTGTTCCCCTTTTCCAGCCATGAAATTGTGTTCATCAGAGCATGTAAGTCATATAGATTATACATTGTTTTCTTATAGATGCTATCCATATGGTAGCTAATTGGAGAGTTCTGGCTGGCATTTCCTGGAGTAGATGCCAAAGGATGGGAAGATGTTAAGAAAATAAGTAGTCAGCAGCCTGCCTACCCTTAAACATGACATTCTCAATGGCTTGTTCTAATTCTGGAATTCCTAGATAGCACTGGGCTCTCCTAGGACATATGGAGGAATGGGGAAATCTGTGGGTAGGAGAAACTTCTGGGCTCCTTATGTTTGTCAACCAGAGCAATCCTGCTATGGGAAAGCTGGAAAGCTAACTTTTAAAGCTCAGTGGAAGCCCAAGGCTGTTTACCATTCTACTCTGAAGTAGGTGGTTCAGCGCCCCACATGCACGAAGCTATCGGGGAAATTCAGGCTTTAGAAGGAAGGGTGAGAAATGACTACAGCACAGACTTGTAGGCCAAACCTTCCTCCTCTGACTATTTTACTATTTCTGGGTGGGAATGTATGTGCATTGTGTGTGTGGGGGGGGGTGGGGGATGGGACAAGATTGTTAATTGTTACATTCACTGAGGGAATTAAGGAGTTTCACACAAAGGCAGTTTCTTATTGTCTAGAGCTGCTACCTAGATTTTGGGTCACATTTTCAAAGTATTTTTTTTTAAGATTTTATGTATTTATTTGACAGAGAGAGAGATCACAAATAGGCAGAGAGGCAGGCAGAGAGAGTGTGGGAAGCAGGCTCCCTGCTGAGCAGAGAGCCCAATGTGGGGCTCGATCCCAGGACCCTGAGATGATGACCTGAGCTGAAGGCAGAGTCTTAACTCACTGAGCCACCTAGGCGCCCCCAAAGTATTTTCAACCAAATGTTTTGGGTTCATCCTACCATCTCTCTATTCCTTCAGTCAACCATTTAGTAGTAAGAACATCGTCATTTAATGAGGACATACTTTGTCTCAGGATCTAGGTTGAACATTTCCATACACGGCATCATGTATCCACTGAAGTAGTATTCTTATCATCCCCATACAACAAAGGAGGGAAATGAAGCCTTGACGAGTCAGTGGACAAGCCCACAGGCACACAAACGTCAAGGGTGGTGCCAGAGTTTGTAACCAGGCAGTTTGATTACACAGCCTGTGCTCCCAGACTGTCCGCTGGACTTCCTCACGGAGGCTCCAGAAAAATGTCTGGTTTCCTTGAGGCTGGAGGGGATGGCCAGAAACACCTATTTCAAGGGCTGAGTATTGGCAATCACTGTATAAACACACATTACAGTGGATTCCTTAAGGCCTCACCTTGATCTTTCCTTCAGTACGAAGAAAAATGACATCTTAGCTAGAATGCACCAAGAATAAGCTAAGACAGGCAGTGGCCTATTGGCCATGGAGACAAGATCTCCCAACTTCAGTTCCAGTCAATTCTACGAACTATTATGTAACGACATATAGGCATCAGGCACCACGGCAGACAGGAAGAGATTCAGAGGTGCTAATGAGGGGCCCTTTTAAACTTGTGGCTTATTCAAGGCAGGATCCCTGCTGGCATGCTGGGAAGACCTGAAACAGTATTATGGCTTATCTCTCTGAGGTTCAGTTTTACTCAGAGATTGGAGTTAAGGTGGGAGAATTAAGCTAAGTAATGATAGCTAAGTAATTTAGACCACTTGCCACAAATATTTAACACAAACACAGAAATCATGGAGCTGAACAAAAATATTGCCTTCTTTTAAAGATAGAACACTGGACTTCAAAGAAATTGCATGCATGGGGTCAACCCCCTCAGGGTGACCCCCTTAAATTCCCAGGGTTCCTTGTTCCCTCTTCTGTGTTGATAACAGGCTGCTTCACAATGAGATGGGGACAGGGTCAAAGCAAAGAACGTATTAGTGAAAGGAGATAGACACCTAGACAGTGGTATTTTCTAGAAACTGAGAAAGAAAACATTATTTAGGAGGCAGGGCAGATGGTGGAACTGTGAGGAGCCTACTTACGGTGAGTCAGTCAGGGCACACAAGTTATGTGAACAAATGTCAAAAAGGAAAAAAAGGAGAGACAGAAACTTGATGAACCTATGATGCTGTGACAAGGAGGAAAGCTCAGGTTAAGGAACATCGAGTGAAAGATTGGATCCCTAATCACACCTTCAGAAATCACTTATGAACAGATCCTAAAGACATGAGCTGGGCTGGTGGGTCAGGGAGGTGATGAAAGTTTCAAAGGCACCTAGATAAAACCAGCTTAGATATGAGGCAATGTTGGAAGAGGAAAAGAGAGACAACGTTGGAACCATAATATGAGTCAGAGAGTGTAGAGCTGGGGAAACCAAGTAAAATGAGCTGGGGGGAAAAAGAGTGAAATTGAATAAATAAAAACTCATAGCTGAGGAAAACAAAGGAGAGCCAACTTTTAAATAATAAGCATCTCTGGAGAAGCCTATGTAAGAGAAGAAGATATGATTATATCCAAAGCTAACTCTGGAAGCTTTTCTGAAATAAAAGATTTGAATCTACAGATTGAAATATAGACAAAGACAAAAATGGATACAGGTCAAATCATACAAGGAAAAAGGTCAACTTTAAGAGGCAGTGTGTAACAATAAAAAGTCTTCAGAGAGGTCAAGTGTGACTCAAGAAGTCTACACTTCACACTGTCATTCAAGTAAAAAGGCGAATGGTATTTAATTTTAAGAACTCAGAAAAATAGGGGTGCCTGGGTGGCTCAGTGGGTTAAGCCTCTGCCTTCTGCTCAGGTCAAGGTCTCAGGGTCCTGGGATAGAGCCCCGCATTAGCTCTCTGCTCAGCGGGGAGCCTGGTTCCCCCTCTCTCTCTGCCTGCCTCTCTGTCTGCTTGTGATCTCTCTTTCTCTGTGTCAAATAAATAAATAAAATCTTTAAAAAAAAATAAATAAAAAGCTGGAGGAAAAGGGCTGCTTTGAGGACAGAACATATTTAGTCCTAAAACAAAGACAATTGTAGAAATTAAAATTTCAGAACTTAAATTTTATGAACGGCCATTTAAATAGAACAATATTGCTAACGTGTATTGAGAAGAGAGAACAGAAGTTAGACTAGTTATGTTGATTTCCCAATTCTTCAAATGGGGGCTCAAAAGGCATTCCTGATACGTGGTAAATCAGGTAATAGAAGTAGGAATTAGCATTCTCATTTTTTAATCATGTGTATAAGTTACTTATTAAAGTAAATGAAGAATAATAAAATAACAAAAAAAGAATTATAAAATAACAGACAGTTGTGACCAAAAAAGAGGTCTTCCAGGGAGGACAAATCTTCTTGGAGCATCAATACTCCGGAATGTCATCCGTGGTTTTACAGGGTACACAGTGAAAGGAGAAAGACTTTTACACCAGTGATGGTTGGGTAAATGGTGATCCCAAAGGTTCACTCTTCAGCAAAGAATTTCCCCTTTCAGAGCATAGGTAAATGGAAACAGAGCCTGGAAGAGGAGACTCTTCCTAAGGGTCTTGTCTTTATTGCAGGTCAAGCTTTAAGATCGGTGAAAACTGTTACTTCGGTGTTGTGTGTCTTTCTCGTTTTACACGCAGAAGCACTTACTTTAGAAATGTCACACATATCTGTATTATACACTCTATGTAATGAGAGAAATAACTCTTCTTTTCTGAGGTGATAGTTTTCACCCCTGCACCAGTCAAGACTTGGATTTGCCAACATGTCCGTGTTTCCACAGTGTGAATGATTATCTGTGGGGCCCAAGGCCCAACCATGGGAGTGAAGACTTAAACAGGAAGAAAAGCAATCTTCTGCTGTTCCTGGTTTTATGTCTAATATGGCCAGCCATGGGTTCAACTTCCCTGTTTCTATTAGACACCTTCTGCTGACCAGTGCTCTCCATGTTAGCTATAAGCCTACACAGGGAGTCTCGTGAGGCGAGAAAAGAGATGTTGTCCGCAGGCACAACCACACAGAACCTGTGGCAGAGAGAGGACCATGCCCTTGGAAGGTGCTTAGCAGTGTGCCTGACGGTGTGAACACACTGTCCAAATGGCAGCCTATTTGCACTAGCAGAAAGATCTGAGCTTTCATAAACATCTCTCCGTGAGAAGGATTTTGCTAGGTATCCTACCATAAAAAAAAAAAAAAAAAAAAGAGCCTCTCTCTCTCTCACACACACACACACACACACACACACATGAAAACCATACCATCTAAAATGAACATCTGTTATCACAGCTGCTTCTCAAAACAGATTAAGGTACAACTGTCACATGAAAAGTGAAAAACAGGAACATCTTCCCATTTTACTCCAGAGAAATTTCTACCCCCCCCCCCCATTTATTAGCCAGTCACTTCCCCGGGATTCAGCCCATGTCAAGTGCCACAAGATGAAAAACCGCTCTGTTATAAACCGAACATAAATATTCCACCAAGCTTGGAATGTCTCAGAGCTCCAAACACAACACACAGCCCACGCTTCTGTCGGCCCCCAACTCACTGCCCTCTGTTTCAAATGAAGTGTTTGTCATGGAAAGAAACACAAGATGGACTAAGAGGCAGGCACCCGGCCCTAGAAGGTTCTGGTCGGCGTGGAAGGTTCTGGTCGGCGTGGGTGTTGCTCAGAAAGGGGCAACTACCTTTTGAGAGGGCCCAGGGGAGACTCATTTGGAGAAAGATGGTGAAGAATGCAGAAGCTGTGTCATAGAAGAAATGCATCTGAGGGGATTGGAGACATTTAGTTTGTAGAGGAGAATGCTTGAGGAGACACGGCAGTTGTCTTAATACATTTGAAAGGCTGTCACACAGAATACGGAATAGATTTATTCTGTGTTGCTGAGAGGTGCAGAACAAGTGTCAAGTGTCGGCGAGTGGGCTCATCTTGATTCGTAGCAGGAAAGATATTCTGTCTAATTAGATTTAGTAATACAATGGGTTGATTCTTAAAATAGAGGGGGAGCTCCCGGCCACTAAGAATAACCCAGTAGAGTCAAGCTGAGCATTGCTCAGAAACTGTGTGGGGAGGTTTCTCACACTGAAACTATAGGGCCAACGCAATGGTCATCCATGCTTTTACCTTCTGGCATTCGGGCTTGGTTATAAAAAGCTCTATGTATCTTTTTTGAAACTTCAAGAACAATGACTGGGAGTAGTTATTTTTAGGACACAGTGGTTTTGCCCCTTTGCTTCTTTATTCATTCTCCTCTTTGGGGGAGATGAATGAGATGCAGATGATGAACAGGAAAAAAAAGGGAAGAAAAATCAAACAAAGAGGGGTAGGACGAGAATGCACAGCTTTCCATGATCTGCTCTTTCTTGGAAATTAGGCTCCGTTGGGAGAGTCCTAGCAAATGTAAACCATGGCACACCTAGAATGCACTTTCATCAAAGGCCCACGCAGCTTTGCAAATAGCACTAAATTTGCTCACTGGACGCCAATTTTCACCAGTAGCACTGCGACGTCCCTACAGAATGACAGAGTTCTTGTTCTTACTTGTCCTCTTCATGGACATTCTCTGGTATCTTCCAAGATATGTGAGCTCACCCACAGCTGGATGACCAAGTTGTGTTTACAGATGAACTTGAAAGAACAAACACAGCCCCACGAAGCTCCCCTCTCCCCAGACAAGCATAAACACAGGCGAAGAGATCCAAACCTACTTCCGAAACAAAACCAAGTTCAAACAAACAAGCAAACAGAGCCATCATCACTTCCTTATAGAAAAGAGTCACTCTTGAAGATGGATTTTAAAATGCAGAACTTGGGGAGCTCTCTGCTCAGCGGGGAGCCTGCTTCCCTCTCTCTCTCTGCCTGCCTCTCTGCCTACTCGTGATCTCTCTCTCTCTAACAAATAAATAAAATCTTTTTTTTAAAAAATGCAGAGCTATGAACTCAGCTGATCACCAAATATTAAGTAAATAAGAAAAAAAAAAAATCCCACCAAGATGGATCAGCATCTATGTGGTCTTCTGACAGGATCCCCACGGGTGCTAATGTATATTCCACAGTTCTGTCAAAGCCCACTTTTTCTTCTGAAATATGAGAAAATCCATGGTAGTTTCCACCTGAATGTTGCATAGGTAGTTCAAAGTCTCTGCACACAAAAACGGACTTGTAATTGTGTCCTCACAGCCAGGTCCTTCCTCAGGGTTCCATGGCTCCAAGCACTGTTATCAAAACAAAAATGAAAGACATCCCTGACCCCACCTTTTTTTTTTTTTTTCCCATCACAACAGGTAATTAATCACTGAAGCCCGCCTCATGGACCTCCTGTGTGCCATCTGAATTCATCCCACCAGCGCTCCGGACAAACCGGCATCACCTCTCTCCCAGAAGGTTGCAAAGACTGCCCAGCCCGTGTCTTCAGGTACACACTTGTTCCAATCTAGAGCTGACGTGATCTGGAAGACAGAAATGATCACGCCACTTCCGTCCAATGGCTGCCCTTAGGATATGTTCCAAACCCCTCAGCCTGCCCACAAGGTCTTGCACGATCTGCTCATGTGCTACTTCTCTAACTCTTCCTCCCTCACTTCTGCCTGGGGGCTCAAGTCCTGTTGACCTTGCTCCCCGTCCCTCCCAAGAAGGGGCCATCCTCCTTCCCACCTCAGAGCTTCCTGCATGTTCTTCCTTCTGGCCCTCGTCCCCTTCCACTCTCCCTTCCTCGCCAAGTCCTACTCCTCCTCCTCGGGTCTCAACTCCTCCTGAACAAGCAAGCGTTCTCTGATGCCTACCCCTACCACATCTGGCCCCCGCTCCAACGCTCCCACGGTTCCTTTCATCTCAGCTTTTAACCAACATCAACTTTTAAGCCCTCCCTCATTGTCAGTTTCCCAAAGGAGGTTAGAAATTCCTAGCTAACAGCGACCACGTCGGCCTCAGTCAGCGCTGGATTCCACGTACCTCTCCCCTGATCTGTGCCTGAATCATTGTTGAATGAACACATGAATGAATGACTGGTATGTGCTGTCTAAATCCATGATTCATAAATTTCACTATGCAGAAGAGTCCTGGGAAGCCAACGTAGCAGATCCATGATCCAGCCTGGGAATCGAGCTTTTTAACAAGAGCTCTGGAGGATTTGGGTCCAGGTTTTTCTTGGCTTCAAGAGTTATATTCCAGGATATACTATGCAGCCATCAAAAGAAATGAGATCTTGCCATTTGTGACGACGTGGATGGAAGTAGAGGGTATTATGCTGAGTGAAATAAGTCAATCGGAGAAAGACAACTATCATATGATCTCCCTGATATGAGGAAGTGGAGATGCAATGTGGGGGGGCTGGGGGTAGGAAAAGAATAAATGAAACAAGATGGGATTGGGAGGGAGACAAACCATAAGAGACTCTTAATCTCACAAAAAAAAATGAGGGTAGCTGGGGGAAGGGGGTAGGAAGAGGGGGGTGGAGTTATGGACATTGGGGAGGGTATGTGCTATGGTGAGTGCTGTGAAGTGTGTAAACCTGGTGATTCACAGACCTGTACCCCTGGGGCTAATAATATATTATATGTTTATAAAAAAATTTAAAAAATTATTAAAAAAGGGTAATATTCCAGGATAGAGTAATAAAGAGTAATACTCCAGGATACAGACAGTAATACTTTGAAGAGTATTTGAAGAGTAATACTCCAGGATACAGAGAATGGGGGTGGGGAGGGGGAGAGAAGCAGAATTGAGGTTAAAGAGACAAAGGCAGCAAAATGTGAGAAGTTAAATAACGTCGGATGATTCGTGTAATTGTTCAAACAACCAGTGACCATCTGAAGGACGAAATGATGGATTGTCAAATTAAGTCCTCAGACCATGAGAGCCCAACACACTTAGAGGCAGCCATCCGGAGTGGCTGGAAGTCTGCGGGGCGGGAGTGGGGAGGGGGAGGAGTTGTTAAAATAGGAAAGAAAATTTGAGGAATAGTTTGGAAGAGATGGAGAAATGGTATTGCAGAGAGACAACAGAAGCGTGAGTTCAGAGGAAGGGGATAAAGAGTAAGAAGTGAAGCACTTTCCTTGGAGTACAGTCCAGAAACTGAGTGGCGGGGAATAGGATTAGAAATCTAGAGACGGGCCTGACTGGAGAGGTCCTTGAAGTTACTGAAGGGGTCAGGATAGGCTCCCCTAAAATATGGCACTTTGGCATAAGGATTACTTTGAGGTGAAGGGAATGGAGAAGCAGCAAATGCAGGAGGAACTCTCCGCTGTCTTCTTTTCAGTCTAAAAGGAGGACATACAGGGGCACCTGGGTGGCTCAGTAGGTTAAAGCTTCTTCTGCCTTCAGCTCAGGTCATGATCTCAGGGTCCTGGGATCCAGCCCTGCATCGGGCTCTCTGCTCAGCAGGGAGCCTGCTTCCCCCCCTCTCTCTGCCTGCCTCTCTGCCTACTTGTGATCTCTGTCTGTTGAATAAATAAATAAAATATTAAAAAAAAAAGGAGGACATACATTTCTCTTTGTAAAGGTATCCGGTCTCCCATTTCTCCTACCAGGAAGCTGAAAGGACTCATCACCAGAGAGGCCACCAATCTGAATCTGCATAACAGACTTACTAAATTCTTATCTTACTAAACCCTTATCTTCCCTCATATATTTATCTACCTTTCCACAATCAACTCCTGTAGAAGCCCAAACCTCTTTTCCTTTGCCCTGTCACCTCTCTACAATTTACCACCTTCTGTTAAAATAGTATAAGCTTCCAGGTCTACCTGCTTTTAGGGGTTTTCAATTTTTTTTTGTTTGTATTATTTTTAAGTAATCTCTACATCCAACATGGGCCTCTAACTTACAACCCTGAAATCAAGAGTGGCATGCTCCATGCTCCACTGACTAAGCCAGCATGGGGTGTTGTAAGGTTTTTAATTCTTTTATGTGAGGACCCCTCTGTGCCTAGGAAGTACACCTCTTCTTCTGTGAATCTGCCTCTTGTCACTTTAATTCACAGGTCCCAGTCACTGAACGTAAGAGGATAGAGGTGAAGTTTTTTCCCCTCTCCGACATTAAGCAAAGGAATGACAGCTAGAAACTCCCAAAGGAAAGTCCTGCCTTGCAATTTAAATAAAGGGCTAAAATTTGAGATACTTAAAAAAAAAAAATAATCTGTTTTCATAATATGTCCCATTTCCCTGAGGTATCAAAAGACTTTTCCATAATGTAGGCTTCATGTATGTCATAAAAATATAGGACCAAAAAAATCAAGGATAAAGAAGAAGGTGGTGTGTACATCACGTTAAAAAGGAGCTTAGTTCTAAGACCACGAGCTCTGAGGAATTTCAAAGGAAGCAAAACAACTGAAATCTAGTCTAACTGTGAACTCAGTTAACATGAGAGAAGTCCTTTTTTCCACCTTACTTATTTCATGTCTGCTTCGATGAGTGGTGGAGAGGAATTGAAACGGATTGGGATATTCAACCCCCAAATATTCCACTTTGGCTTAAGGATTATTTGAGCTGAAAGCCATTAAGGAACAGCAGACACAGGAGAGACTCTCTGTCCTCCTTTCTGCCTAAAAGCAGGGCATAAATTTCCCCTTGTGAAGGTGTCCCCCACTCCTGTTCCCGGAAGAAGAGAACAACTCTTATCATGCAGACAGGGTCAGCACTGAGATGAGTCTACATAAACACATTTTATTAAAATAACCCTTATCTTTCAGGGCGCCTGGGTAGCTCAGTGAGTTAAAGCCTCTGACTTCGGCTCAGGTCATGATCCCAGGGTCCTGGGATGCAGCCCTGAATCGGGCTCTCTGCTGAGTAGAGAGCCTGCTTCCCCCCTCTCTCTGCCTGCCTCTCTGCCTACTTGTGATCTCTGTCTGTCAAATAAATTTTAAAAACTTAAAAAAAAAATTACCCTTATCTTTCATTAGTTTCCCCCGTACATTTTTCTTTTTCTAAAAAAAGAGATTTTATTTATTTATTCAAGAGAGAGAGCAAGAGCACACAAATAGGGAGCAGGCAGCAAGAGAGGGAGAAGCAGACTCCCTGTTGAGAAGAGAGCCCTATGCGGGGATTGACCCCAGGACCCTGAGATCATGACCTGACCCGAAGGCTTAACCAACAGAGCCACCCAGGAGCCCCCTCCTAATATATTTTCTCATTACTTTTGCACAATTTATCGTCCCTTGAGGTCCAAAGAAGAGCCTTTGTGAAAATGGTATACAAATTCAAGAACCACTTCAAGTTTCATCTTTCCTGAGAACTCTCATCCATGTAAAACATTAGTAAAATTTGTTTTCCTTTCCTCCTGTTAATCTGTTCTTTCTCAGCTAAATTTATCAGCCACCCCCCACCCTCACACACTGAAGGCTAGAGGAAAAGTTTTTCCTCCCCAACAGAAGCTACCTGCTGAAAACAAAATGGCTCAACCCCAATATATGGTGGCTGACTGACTCAAACAGGGATTGTGGAAAGGAACAAAGAAAGGAGGGGGGCCTGGGTGGCTCAGTTGGTCAAGCGTCTGCCTTTAGCTCAGGTCATGATCCCAGGGTGCTAGGATCGAGTCCCGCATAGGGCTCCCTGCTCAGCGGGGAGTCTGCTTCTCCCTCTCCCACTGCCCTCCCACCCCCTGTTCTCTATCTCACTCTCAAATAAATAAATAACATCTTTTAAAAAAGGAACAAAGGAAAATTCCAGAATTTCACCCTGACTAGATCCTGTCGAGAGCGCCCACAACTGGCTCCTGAATATATGGGTTTGTAGGTGGTGCTAGGAAGGAACTGAAAGGAGCTGGCTTTAGGTCCTGGTTCCAACACCTGAATGATGGACTCCCCTCAGCTCCCCTCCAGATTCTTCCTCCGTGAAACAGAGGTACAATTTCTTGACATCTTTATAGGGCTGTAGGGATGCGGTGTGAGAGCATTTGTGAACTGTACGTCCCTTTAGAAATAGAAAGCCTTGTGAAAGTCTATCCACAGATAAAGTAATAAATGGCTCTCAAGTTG
This sequence comes from Lontra canadensis, assembly GCF_010015895.1. Taxonomy (NCBI): domain Eukaryota; kingdom Metazoa; phylum Chordata; class Mammalia; order Carnivora; family Mustelidae; genus Lontra; species Lontra canadensis. The sequence continues at coordinate 1,326,209 of NW_022631066.1, forward strand.
ATTTAATCCTTTCCCCCCCCTTAAATTTCCATGCAAGTAACATTCAAATCAATGTTAGTTGTGGTAGATTGTACAAGGCATAACAGTAAAATGATCCAGAATGGTACGTGACATTCTTACGTATACGTGTCATCTCTCTGGCCTCACTCCCCTTGCCTTCCTGAGAATAAACATCTTAAACCTAAGCGGTACGTCAGTGTTACTCTCCGAAGGCCAAATACTGCAGGAATTTGTATCTGATATTTAGGAAAAGTGCGAAACCTGACGATATCTGTACACACATTAGATAAGAGATTCAGCAAACAGATGCTCCTTCTTGCAATCAGCCAAGAACTTCTAATATTCTGACAACTTGTTAATCAACCAACATATGGTATCACTTTCGTAAACACAACACTCAGATTTTGCTTTTTACAGGGCATTTTCGGAGAGGAGTAATGGTCCTGACTCATCAGCACTATTCACTGGAAATCAAGTGAAGCTAGCCTCCGCCACCACCTTACGTTTGTTTAATTACTTGGGGGAAAAAAATAAAGAGAGGCATTGATTTGGATTTTATGCATTTTTTTTCCTGAGTTGAGTTTTTTTTTTTTTTAACCTCATCCTCTTTGAGATTTGTAAAAGTAGTAGAAAATCTTTATCCAGATTTATGTGCGTAGATACATGTGTAAGTCCAAAAATGTCTATAGTTCCTATATTGGTTTCCTAGGGCTGCTGTAAAAAGTTATGGAAAACTGAATGGCTTAAAAAAAGATAAATTTTAAACAAATAGAAAAAAGAAAGATAAATTTGTTTCTTCGCTCTTCTGGAACATTGGAAGTCTGAAATCAAGCTGTTAGAAGGCCGCACTCCCTCCCAAGCCTCTAGGGAAGGAGACTTCCTACCCTCTTGCAGCGTCTGGCAGCTCTAGGCCTGTCTTGGCTTGTAGCGCATGGCTCCCACCGTAGCCTCACCCTCACGTGGGCATCTTCCTTCTGTGGTTGTGTCCACACTTTACTCTTATGATAAGCACACCAGTCATATCGCATCAGGGCCCACTGAACTCTAGTGCGACCATATCTCAACCTAATGACCTCTACAAAGATCCTATTTCCAAACAGGGTCACATTCACTGGCCTGGATAGGGGTTAGGACTTCAACATACCCTTTTTGGGTACATAATATCTCAATAGCACAAATATGACCCCATGAGATGATCCTATAAGGCAACTGTGAGCTTTTTCTCCCAAAACTATTACTATAAAGGACGGTCATGGAATCAAGCCCCATATTGGCCTCCATGCTCGGTGGGGAGTCTGCTTGAGATCCGCTCTCCCTCTGCCCCTCCCCCCTGCTCATGCTTCCTCCCTCTCTCTCAAATAAATAAATAAATAATTTCTTCATACACCTCCCTCCTATGCTGGAAATCTCTTCTCAACATCTCTTCTTTCTGAGTCCAATTTTCTCCTAGATTCCGGCTCTCCTTCCGACTGGTTGCCTGCTTCAGTCTCCAATCCTCACCTCTACGGTCAACCTCAGTGTATCTTCACTCTTGCTCTCCAGTGCCACCTAACTGGGCTGCAGCTCAGCTTTCCCACCAGATCCCCAAACCAACCCAACCCCCTACTCCGCCCTGGTGCACCAAGGTGTACCGCTACCTCTGAGGTTTAGTGTAAGATCTACTCTTTCCTATGCAAGGTGAACCAGCCAGGCCCTAACCAGGTGAGGGCGGTGCAGTGGAGAGGGGTGGAAGCAGGTGGGAGACTACCCTTCGAAGGGCTCCTGTGCATCATCCCAGTGCTTATGTGTACAGTGATGGGGTTAACAGCATCCTCATGGTTATTCCCCTAAGTCCTCCAGTTCTGAGATTTCAGTAATAATGTTCATTACTGACGTTTCAGAAAATTATATATTTCATGTGCTTTGATGACAGCAAAACCATCTCCTCTATGAGATGTTTAAAAGCTCTACGCAGGGGACGCCTGAGTGGCTCAGTGGGTTAAGCATCTGCCTTCGGCTCAGGTCATGATCCCAGGGTCCTGGGATCAACCCCGCATTGGGCTCCCAGCTCAACGGGCAGCCTGCTTCTCCCTCTCCCTCTGCCCTTCCTCCCGGCTCATGCTCACTCTCTCTCTCAAATAAATACATGAAATCTTTGAAAATGATAAAAATAAAAGCACTACCTGTATTCAAGATAACTAGGATTACGGGAAGATACTAAGACCCCATGTCATTTCTCAGTCCTGACTTAGAGTCAGAGCCTGCTGGGGAATCTTCACGAAGAAGATTGCATAGGTCCCTTTACAGTGTTGCCCTCAGACTCCCTTCTCAACACCCCTACCACTGAACGCCCTCGAACTTAAGGTGGGTGTGATCAACCTCACCTTGATAAAGCCAACAGTCAACTCAGCCCTGGTTTCAGTTGGCCTTTTGCCGCATTTAAGATGCTTGTTCACCTCCTTCCACCTGAAATGCTCTTTTCACTGGCTTCTGGGATACTACCCTCACCTCCTCCTTCTCCTTGCAGATCCCTTCTTCAGGTTCCTCTCCTCCCTCTCTTTGGAGCCCCAGATTTGCACATCTGTCTCTTCATAGTTGCCAGCTAGGTATCTAATGGGCTCCTCAAATTTAACATGCCCCAAGCAAAATTCCTAATTTATCACTCCTAGCCCCTCTCTTTCCAAATCTGGTTGACCCATGAGCCTACCTAAGTCTGTGACACCCCCATTCACAGAGCTACTCAGGCCCTAAATTACTTTTTTAAAAGTACCTTTTCCCAGCTTTATTGAGATGCAACTGACATAAACTGTATGTTTAAGATGTACAATGTGATGATTTGATATAGAGATATATTGGGAAATGATTACCACATCTATTAGCTCACATAATTTCCATTTTTGTTGTTGTGTTGAGAACATTTCAGCCTTACTCTCTAAACAACTTTCAAATATAAATACAGTATTGTTAACGATTGTCACGCAGGGCACTATACACCAGACCCCCAGAACTCATTCATCTGCTAACTGGAAGTTTGGACCCTTTGACCAACATCTGCCCCATTCCACCATCCCCCCCAACTCCTGGCAGCCATCAATATACTCTGTCTCTCTGAGTGCGGCTCTTCTAGATTCCACATATAAGTGATCATACAGTATTTGTCTTTCTCTGTCTGACTGATTTCACCTAGCATGATGCCCTCAAGGTCCATCCATGTTGCCACAATGGCAAAAGCTCCTTCTCTTTCTGTGGCTGAATAATATTCCACCAAAATCACTTCCTTCCTCTAGAATTCTATATCCAATTTACACAGTTCCATTTAAGGAGATCGTCTCTCTCTACCTTAAAAAGAGATCGCACATCTGACCTACCTTGTCAGAGTCACCATCTCTTCCCACATAAACCTTTGGAAGGGCCTGTAATCTGTGTCCTTGTGAAGACGTTTACAGGGACCCCTTTGTAAAGAATATCATGCCAAGTCATCAATATTCTTTCCATAATTTATGCATTCTGTGTGTGTCTGTGTGCCTGTTGGTGGGAACATATCAGGTTGTTCTTTCTAAAGGACTTCCCTGAGACTACACCTTAAGTCTTAATAATCAAATTAATTTAATCAATCAAAGTTATAAGCCCTTTATAGCTCCTTACAGACTTGAATTTAACCTTTGGCAGACAATGGGCTTTTTAATCAATGACATGTAAGCAAGGGAAAGACAACAATGTACTAAAGCAATGCCTGAATGCAGATATTTCAGATGACGATGTTTGGTGACCTGATTACATAAGCTGAGTATTTTAGCTGAGCTGTGACCCCAAATGTACTATGTCAGAACAAGATGTTCTCATATAAATTGTTTCTTTGGTGGCCAAGAGGCAAGAACACTCTCTTGTTGGAGAGGATATAGTTTCCCTAAGAAGGACATGGAATTCTCACTCTTCAGACTCCCGGGAAGAATCCTCCTCTGTAATAGGAAATTAGGTTTTAAGGGATAGCTTTAGTCTTGGGTGTGCATGTGTGTGTAGGCATGAAGATGGTGGGGAGGGATGCCTTCCTTTTCCCTAGGGCCTGGTGAGGGGGTGTGGATCCTAAGATGTGGACATCCCCAGGAGATACCCTGAGGTCAAGGCGTGAGCTGGCCAGATCACAAGGCAGCAAGCTGGAATCTGAATTACCTTGTTAGTTAACTTGACTGAAACTTACTATTTTGGGTGCAGAACAAAGTAAAAGTCCATGGTTCATTTAAGAGTGAGCCAAGAAGCTGAGAGAAGGTCTGAAGCATCACATCACAAAGGGGGAAAACAGGAGTGGACAACAGACTTTAAATTCCTTTAGACCAAGATGCATGGAGAGCCTTGAGTTTGAACTTGTGGACAGGAAGGGAAGCATGAATAGCACGGACCTCTTTGGTCAACTATTGGGTCTTAAGGATTATTCCCACGTGGGCACTAGTAGTAGCCAACAGTTTATAAAGTACTTACAGTTGACCTTTGAACAACATGGCTTAACTGCATGGGTCCACTTACATGTGGATTTTTCATGTGTGATTAATACAGTACAGTACTAAGTACTGAGTACTAAGTACTTATCTTTCTTATAGTTTTCTCAATAACATTTTCTTTTCTCTAGCTTACTGTATTGTAAGAAAAAGTTATAATATATATTATATAATTTTATTTTTATATTTTACGTATATATAAACATGCAAATATAAAAAAAAATGTGTTAATCGACTATTGATATAATCGGTAAGGTTTCCAGTCAACAGCAGGTTAATGTAGTTAAGTTTTGGGGAAAGCAAAAGTTAAACATGGATTTTTGACTGCACTGGGGGGGTCAGCACCCCTGACCCCCACATTGTGAAAAGGCCAACTGTATGGTGTGCCAAGTGTGCTCTAACCACTGGACAAATATTGACTCTCATTCTCCCAACAGCTCGGAGAAATAGGTGCTATTATTGTCTCTATTCTACAGAGGAGTAAACAGAGGCACAGAGAAGCTAACTTTCCCAAGGTCACACACCTTTTATGTATCAGGGCCAGAACTTGAACTCAGAGAGTTTGACCCCAGAGTTTGTGTTTTTAAGAACTACACAGAGGGGTGCCTGGGTGGCTCAGTGGTTAAGCGCCTGATTCTTGATTTCAGCTCAGGTCATGATCTCAGGACTGTGAGACTGAGCCCCCTGTCAGGCTCCATGCCCAGTAGGGAGTCTGCTGGATATTTTCCCTCTCCCTCTCCCTCTGCCACCCACCCCACCCACCCTGGCTAGCACTTGTACATGCTCTCTCTTAAAACAAAACAAACAAAACAAAACAAAACAAAAAACTATACAGACTATCTTTCAAAATTGTGACTGAGCTGTCTTCTTTCAGAATCCTGAAACAGGCTCTTATCTTGTATCTGAATCGGGACCAGAAGAAAATACCTTCTTGGTTTAGTGGTAGTAGGAAAATGGCTCCTCTAGAAATGACAAATTATTTGACAGCTTTTCCTTTAAAGTTTTTCTCCTTTTTCACCACCTCAGGGCAAGTCACAGCAAAGCCTTAGCTCCCGTTCAAATGGCTGCTGCCTCAATAGAAATTGAGAATGTCAGATTTACTCAGTTCTGTTCTATACCCCATTATGTGGATTACACATTCAGCACAGAAGCCCACAATTATAGGTTTCATCACATACCAGCTAGATGACCTTTGTCAGGTCATCTGCCCTCTCACAACCTCAGTTTCCTCTTTGGTAGAATGGGGATAAAAATAGCACTGCCCTCAAGTTGCCTTGATGGCTCAGTCAGTTAAATATCTGACTCCTTGTCTTGGCTAAGGTCATGACCTTAGGATCGTGTGATGAGCCCCGCACTGGACGACTGGGTCCGCACTGGCCGTGGAGCCTTCTTTAAGAGTATCTCTCTCTCTCCCTCTGCCCCTCTACTCTCTGCATGTGTGTGTGAGCGCTTGCTTTCTCTTTCTGTCTTAAAAAAAACAGCACTGATCTCAGAGGATGTCATGAGGATTATATTAAAATAAGTATGTAAACTGCTCCTCATAGCTACTAGATTACAGGAAGCTTTCACTAACTCCTAGTTGTTTTCTATGATTTGGATTCTGGTGTTGATCACCACCGAAGGAAAAACAATATTTTACTTTACATAGTTTCAGTGCTTTTATTAAGAATTTTTTCAAGGACTTTTATTTTTAAAACGTGCCACAAGGTCTTCATAAATATCTAGAGTGATGAAGCCCCTTTCAGTCATGCCATCTTCCTTATTTAAGAGATCTTCTCAATGGAGACGTTTCTTGGAACGTTTCTCGTCGGGGGTGCATATTTTGGAGTTGTAAGTTCACTATGACATGACGGTGACGTCGATGATGATACCTATGACCAACGTTACCACTTAGAGCGTTCACAGCTCAGCGGGGTGTAATTCTGACTGAACAAAGTGAAGTCTCCAAGTAAATGAAGAGCTTTCTGCCTTCTTTGTTCTTGGCAGACTGAGCCTGCCAATCTGGGCTGTTAGCTAGCCCCCATGGGTTGGTAAGGCTCAGTTTGGCTGATGTCATTCAGAGAAAAGAGAGTGTTTAATAAAACTACACGGGAACGTTGCTTTTCCATGAATCATTACTGGGCAGAACACCACCCTGTAACAAGCACGTCCATCTGGAACCCCCTTTGGAGGATGTCATAGCCACAGCACCCAGAGGACATGAAGCCTCTTTACCCATGAGGTAGTTCCAGCGAGAATATCTTGCAATTGCAAACCATGCTATTTTTAATTTTTTGAGCTTTCGGTCCATACAGGCTTTCCTTTAATTTTATAAAGCGTTTTTTAGAGTCATGCAACTCCAGTCAGTTCAGAACAGAAGTGGATGGGGCCAAGTTCCATCTTTTGTTATGTACACAGTAGAGGTGGCAGGGATAGGAACAAAAAGTCAGAAGTGGGGAGGGTCTTTTGACACCATATGCATTCACCACTGCCTTTGTCCTCTATCATAGAACGTGGATTTACTTTCTAAGTCTTCCCCAGACTGTAGTATGAGGAAGGCTGCCAAAGAAGAGTCTCCCCTGGGAATATGTCCAGGCAGTGCATTCCGGCAAACCCCATGGATTCTTCATTTCACAGCCAGGAAAATAATGGAGTCCCCAAATGAGGCAAATTTCACACAATGGATGTAGGGACAGAGAGAAGAGTGTCTCTGTTTCCTTTTAAAAATCAAAGAACAGAGACACCAGAAAAAGACTCATTCTTCAAACACAAAGGCCAGTTCCCCCTGGGACTCCCACCTTCTTCTCCTGCTTACAGGAGTGACTCTATTTCCCTATTCTGAAGTCTCAACTTGCTACCAGATAAGGAGCAGCAAATGCTGCAAAATATTGAACACGTAACAGTCTTTTCAATGCTGCTGTAGTTAGGACAGAGCCAGACTAGCATTAAAAAGTGTTATTCTTGGGGGCGCCTGGGTGGCTCAGTGGGTTAAGCCGCTGCCTTCGGCTCAGGTCATGATCTCGGAGTCCTGGGATGGAGCCCCGCATCGGGCTCTCTGCTCAGCGGGGAGCCTGCTTCCTCCTCTCTCTCTGCCTGCCTCTCTGCCTGCTTGTGATCTCTCTGTCAAATAAATAAATAAAATCTTTAAAAAAAAAAGTGTTATTCTTAATTCAGGTTTTTGTATAAAGCACGGATATGTGTCGATAATTAGACCCAATACTCCCTACACTAGGGCAAAATCTGTACATTTTCTGTGGGTAGGAAAAAGAGATGGACTGGCATAATATAGTCAATTATTGCTATTAAATATAGCCCATTTCTGGAAAAAAAAAATCACTCAAAACTTTTTGAATATTAGTGAATCATCCTCCAAAACAGTAGTGCTTAGATGTTTACTGTTTTATGAGTATAGGATACTTTATTTCCTATAAATTGTTCAACATCACAAGTGCCATTATTGGACCGCCACAAAAGCAAGATGGCAACCAAATCTAGAAGAGAAATTTATTCCGTCTGTGAGAACCACCCTTTCCCTTGGATGGGTCCTGGCACCCTGGGATGCCTAAAGGCTATACATACTTAGCACAGTGAACCCAAGACAGGTTAAGTAATCAGTAAAACCTGACTTGCTGCTTGATTACCATCATCTTTTCCAAACCTACATTTCATTTATCATTATTTTTTGGATTTACTGAATAACTACTAGGCATTGGGATATAATAGGGAGCAAGACACATTTCTTATCCTCATGGAGCTAGCCTTCTGGTGGCATAGGTAACAGTAAACAAAGGCTGGTAGATGCATTGTAATAAAAAACAAAGCAGGACAAGGAATAGAGCATGACAGCAGTGTTATTTCAATGCTGATGATCAGAGAAGGTGTCTTCCGTGAAGACATGTTGGTGCTTAGGGACTGACATGAGGTGATAAAGGGGGCCACGCAGTTACCCAGAGGAAAACATTCCGGGTAGAAGGAACAGTAAACATGAGCAAACATCCTGAGGCAAAGCTTGTCTGGTAAATTGTCCGAGCACCAAAAAAGTCTCTAGAAGAGACCAGAACAGAGGAAATAAAGGGGAGAGCATTAGAACATGGTCAAGAAGGGCTGATGTGGGCCAAACCATGAGGGTCTTGTGAAATTTTACACTCAGTGTGATGAGAAGTGCTGATACGTTTACCGAGAGCCATCTTGCCTCGAAGCTCTGAGTTTCAATGCCCTTGGAATTCAAAAACCAATAAAGACAATAGTGGGCATAGTGCAAAAATGTGATGTGCAGAAAATGTTGAGAAATATGGCTGCACCTCATGTTTCTGGAGTTAAGTCAGCTCCCAGGGGCAGCCAGCCTCCCTGCCTGGTTCACCAGGCCCTGCTGGCAGCAGGAATCTCGTGAACCATGCCCCCTCGAAGGAGCCCCTCCAGCCCCTGTCACACAGTTGGCAAGCACCTGAGCGTGGAAACACACCCTCAGAACCACCACTGGGTGACCCAGATGAAAAATGGTCTCTTTAGTGTGGGGTTTTGTCTTGCTTAAAAAATGAAAAACAATTTCTCCAGGAACGGAGAGCTGGCGGGGGAGGGGGGTGCTGGAAAGCAGGGTGTCCTCTGAGGCTAACGCATGCGAACACTGCTCATGTCAAGCGGTGGCCAGGGACAGCCTGAGACTGGCTTTGCTGAGGGCACTAAAAGGGGGTCGTCCCTTCCACGGCTGCGGGGGGACGTCAGAAAATCCTCTGACATCTGGACGAGCCTGCAAGTTCTTCCCATCTCACTTTATCATAGAGAAAAGAATCTAATTCTCGAGTAATCAGCTCTTCTGTCATGTTTCTCCTAAAAAACACAACGCAGGCATCACTGAGGGAAAGAATTCTCCACACCCCCCCCCCCCTTGCCAAAGGTCTCCGTGGCACAGAGGAAATGGCCCTGCAATATTTCAGCTTCTGCTTACAAGTTTTCTTTGGAATGAGGCCATGCTCTAGGCAGACGAACCCAGGACCGAAGCTCAGCTTATCTGCTTGCTTGTGTGTGTCCTCGGGCAAATGACATACTTTCTTCAGGCCTGTTTCCTCATCTAAAAAAAAATACTAATTCCCTCCTTATTTTTTTTAATTTAAAATATTTTACTGTTATCTATAATTACTTTTTTTTATTATGTTCATAAGCACGCTTTAAGGACTGGGACTTGTACACCCTTGTCTGTATCTATACTTCTATCTGCCTTATTACCTATCATCTAGTAGAAAGCGAATTATTGACGGTCGTAGTTTTTTTCTTTTTTTTAACAATTCAAAATAGGAATTGAAATCTTAAATTTTTTAGTTCTCTATGTCTCATCCCCTCAGAAATCCCCAGAATTCAATTTCAGCAGCAGTCTGAGCGTAAAAAATCACCCCATTCCCTCACCCACCACCCCCCGGGTAACCATCAGACTCTTGGTTTATCTCTCTCTCTCTCACTTTTTTCCCATCCGTTTCCTTGTTTAGTTTCTTAAATTCCATATATGAGTGAAATCATAGGGTATTTTGTCTTTCTCTGACCTATTTCGCTTAGCATATATTCTCTAGCTGTTGCTGGAAATGGCAAGATTTCACTCCCTTTTTATGGCTGCTTAATATTCCATTGTATACATACGACATCTTCTTTGTAACAAAGGTCACGGTTTTAAGGGAAGAGATAGTGTCTAGACAGGGAAAGACAAATGCTTTGTAAACCTGTTGCCACTGTTCTCTAGGACCTTCCTGACCCATCATATTCCTCTTTATCACTGAATCCTGACCAGAACCCTGCTCAGCAGTACCTCGGGCACCCTTTCACAATAGATGGCAACCACAAATGGAGATAAAGCCCAATTCCTATACTTGGCCTAAATGATGACAAGAAAATAGTGTTTTTATAAAGTAAGGGAAGGGAGTGGGGTCAATGAGGAAAGGGGCTGGTCGATGGAGAAAATCCAGTGAGTTTTCCACAGGAGTCAATGTTGGGCCAAGGTGGAAAAAGCCTCAGGCCCCCAGAAGTGAGATGGCCTGGCCTGGTCCCTGGCAAGACAGCCACTCTGTGACTTCAGGAGAAGATCAGAAGCCTGCTGCATCTCAGGCTAGCTCTCGCCTAGGCTGTCCTGAACCCCAGGGAAGATCATCATGCCCTGTGATGTTTAACCAACAAATGACTTTACTAAATTTACTAAATGACTTTACTGGAATTTAATGAGTTCCACAAAGTTATTTTCAGGACACACACAAGGCTTTGGTTTGCTTTACCTTTTTGTTACACCTAAAGGAACATACACAGGTAGCGCACCCCCACCCCCGCCACAGCCTTTCTAATATCCCTAAGTGGATGTTATTCCGTTACCCAGAGCTTTTTATCAGGTAGATGAGACGAGTTCTTGAGAGCAGAGCCACCATTAAACAAAGATTAGAGAGGCCCAGGCAAGGCGGGGTTTTACCCGTTTACTATTCATTGGGTATCTTTTTTTTTCCTGTTAAAAGTAAGTGTGTTTTCTCTTTTGTTTTATATCACCATTCAAGAAATGCATTCTCCTCTCTTGTTTTTCAAGTAAGCTCTCTACCCAATGTGGGGCTTGAACTCATGATCCCGAGATTAAGAGCTGCATGTTCGCAACCATAATACATCTAATCTAACTGTGCTGAGAAATAGTTAGTTCCGGTCTTTGACGTAATGTATATGAGAACACGTCTTAGCTTCGAGGTTCTGCAATGCAGTGGCAAGACCAGTAGACGTGCAGTAAAGAGGTCTGGATTCAAGTTCAACGCCACAATTATGAATGTTATGTGAGCCAGCCAGATGCCCCATATTTCCTCTTTAAAAAACAGATGATGTACAACTCAAAGCCAGATTCTTAACTTTTAACTTAATCAACATCATCCCTTCCCAAAACCATTTCTCCTCCAGCTATCAACAGCTAACCCATTCCTCTGACACAGGCGCATCTGAATGGACATGGATTTCACTAAGCCCGCCCATGCGCTGGCTTCCAGCAGCAAAAGAAAATGCCTTTCCAGGATGTCCACCCGTTCAGAAATAGTCTCACAGGTTTTCCTAGTAATTTATTTATCAAGTAAGAAGGATATGAGGGGGAGTTTTTCTCTCATCTGGCCACTCAGTTTTACGAAAAAGTAGCTTTGAAATTTTAAAAGCGATTTGCCCCAAGGTTTAAAAAAATCCTTTGAAGTGGCAAGAAAATGAGTTTCAGAAAATTAGCTTGGAGTCTTCATAGGCGGAGAGTGCCAGGAAGAAAAAAGGGCCAGTGAGTCTGAGGCATTCTTGAAATGTGAGTCTTGAAATCGTGGATTTTATGAGCTGTCTTGTCACCTCACCCTCTGACGAAAACCAGCGATAGCTCACCCAAAGAAAAACAAATGCCTGAGAAACTTGCTTTACTGAAAGGCCACTGAATTTTTCCTCCTGTATCTAGGTGACTGGATAGTCTGAACTCTGTGTTGAAAGCACAGAATGGTTTAATTTATTTTTCCCAGTTACTGCCTTCAGCCATGCTGTCAAATACCATTTTTCCGACCCTTAATGGCATCTCAGCTACAGCCTGTAAACCTGGTCACATTCAGTTATGAAAGTCCAGGCTGGCCTAAAACTTTCATCTTGTATCTGATTTAAATTTCATCATCTTCTGTCCCCCTGAACAGGCTGTGGTTCTAGGGATAAGCCAGATAAGCCATTGGGACCCGAACTCATCTGCCTCTGGTCCCCCATCTTCTCAACCCTCCTGCAGAATCTCTCTCCTCAGTGGGTCTGAGGCAGTGAGAAGGTATCAGGTGAATCCTCTCTGGGTGTTGTTGTTATTGTTTTGTTTTTTGTTTGTTTGTTTGCTTCTTGGGCTAATGCTGATAAGCTCTTGGTTTCTATTTTGTGACAGGATTTAAGCGTGGTTCTTGGGTGTCTGACTGTGTTTCCTGGCTGGTTTTGGAGGATTTCCACAGTTCTTGGAGGAGCGCCATCAGAATCCTCGTCAACATCTCGCACTCCAACACAGCTCCCCCTACCAGAAGCACTCTCCCTCCAGCCCATGCCCAAGCATTCTCTTAGAAACTCAGGAGCCCCTGTGTGCCAGTGGAAAACTCTCACCGTGGTGCCCGCTCACCCGATCCATGCAAGAATCCCACCCATCCTTGCCACCCCATGCCCCTAACTACCTTCAGCTTCCTAGACAGTTCTTTGCTTCGCCATGCTATTCCTTTTTTTCTATTGCCTTTCCCTGAACCAGCAGGGCACAGGAACCCATCTGCCGGTCTGCTCCCTGAGCAGAGGTCCAGCCACCAAGAAGATTGCCAGCCTTCTCCTCTTGCTAGGATCTTTCCCGTCAAGGCAATCTTCCCTTGTCTGTAAGAGGGGAGAGAACCCCTACTATCCCCATAAAAAGACTCCCTGCTCACAGTGAGCACCATGTTCATGGAGTGGGGCCAGTTACTTCCAGAGACCCCTATCATTTCTTTTTTTTTTTTTTTTTTGCCTTCTTGGGGTACTGTCATTTCTAGTAGCAGAGTGAATTTCTCTCAGAGCCTTGGGGATGGTGTCCCCCCCCAGTTGTTGTGGGCTGTCTTCGATGTGTGGGATACCCGGACCTTCTTTGTTCTCAGATTCAGTCCCTAACTGGCAATTCCCAACATCTCTTAAAACTCACCTCTATCAAACCAACCGATTCATTCATCCATTTGACAAGGATTTCTTGAGGGCCCGCTCAGAACTGGGAACTCTTGTAGGCACTGGGGATAGGGCCGCAAACAGGACAGACAGGCTTACCTTTCTCAGTCTACACTCAATGGGAGATAAACGCTTAGACAGGCATGCTGCCAAGATGGTTGGAGATGGTGCTAAGTGCTCTGAAGATCGCAGAAGGCAGGGTAGGATGACTGCGTGGGTTGGGGGAGGGGTGTGGGGGGTGGGGGGGGGGGGGGTGACCACTTGAGCTTGATGGTTGGACAAGGCTTATCTGAAGGGGAGATCACTGACCTGGAGTGAGTGATCCCCAGGCAGGGCAAACACAAAGGCCTTCAAGTGGGAGCCTGTTTGGGGCGTTCACGGAACTAAAAGATAAGCGGATGAGTGGTTTTTCCATTCTCATCTCGGAGTTGAACCTCCCAACATGCCTTTCCTTGTCCTCTGCTTGCTCTGGGCTGTGATGTGAGATAAAGATCTCCACTGCTTATTCCACTGTTTGTCCACGCTGCAAACGCTAAGCTGTTGCAGCTGTCTCTCTAGACTTAAAGATTGGAGACATGAAGGAGCCTTTTTAATTCATTTATGTGGGTCATGTACCAGGGAGTTTTCTTATCAGAAAGCTATTGTAACTCTGGTCAAATTGCCACCCATGGAAACATCAGCCACCAGGCAATGGAAGAACAGAGTTAGAAGGCTTCTCGTGTCCAATTTCTTCCTAATGGGATTTATGGATGAGTCTACTTGCCTATTAAAATGTGTGTGTTACACCTTAAAGCCTAATATAATGAAAAATATGTTATTGTGAGGCTTACGTACTAGAATAAAGTATGTATAATGAAGAGAAAAGAAATAAGGTTCAAGAGAGCTCAAGGGTGCCATTTCTCTCAATGGTTTATTACTCTGAAATAGGAGAAAGCTCACTGGAATTGTCCATTTTGTTAAATAAAATTGCCTTTATAACATTCATGCCCCAAATGGCATATTTCTTAGTGGCATTGAATTTTGGAGCTGAAAGATACCTTTGAAATCATTAATAACAACCTTCTCATTTTATAATTGAGATAACATATCCAAAAGATTAAAAACCATTCCAAAATCACATAACATTCATAATTGTGGAGTTGAACTTGAATCCAAACCTCTTTACTTCAAGACTACTAGTCTTGCCACTACACTGCAGAACCTTTAAGCTAAGACATTATCTCATATACATTATGTCAAAGACCAGAACCAACTATTTCTCAGCACAGTTAGATTAGATGTATTATGGTTGGTAACCTCCAAGATGGACCCCAATGATTCCTGCCTCATGCTCATGTAGTCCCCTCCTACTTTATACCAGGGTTGGTCTGTATGACCAACAGAATATACCAACAGATGGCATGTCACTTCTGAGATTGGGTTTTAAAACTGTGGCTACCATCTTGGTCTGTCTCTCTTGGATCACTTACTCTGGGGAAACCAGCCGTCATATTGTGAGGGTGCTCAAAGAGCCTATGGAGAGGAAATGAGATAGTCAACCAATGACTAGCAAGAAGCTGAGTATTGCTAACAAGCACATGGGTAAGCTTAGAAGCAGATCCTTCAACCTCACGTGACTCCAGCTTCAGGAGACAGTTTGACTACAACCTCCCAACATACCCTAAGTCTGAACTACCCAACTAAACAGAGTCCTAATACGGGAAAAACTACAGTAACTATTTCTTATTTAGGCTGACATTCAGGGGAGTAATTTTTTTTGCTCATTAATAGATAACTAATACAGGCACAGTGCTTCAATTCTTCTAAATCACCCTTGGTTCCATGTGACGGGCTGCATTACTCAGAGACAACTCCTTCTCGCCTCTTCTCATGCAGGGGAGAGGCAGACACTTGCTCTGCTCAAAGACCTGTCTCAACTCAGTCTCTGCCAACAGGGATGAAGAGGTGGGAGGGCAGCCGTGCCAAATGCCAACAATGCCTCCTCAAGGATAATGTGTGGCAGATGTTAGCCTGTGTTCAACTTCTGTTGGAAAACCTAGAACAAAGGCATGGTGGTAGTCTGATGTTCACAGACAAGAGTGAACACAAAGCATGGCTTTGGGCAGACTTCCTTTAAACATGCACAATCTTTGCTGCTATCTTCATGCTTCAGGAGAACTTGAAATTTTCAGAGGATGCCCTTTCCCTACCCAGGATTTGGTAGAGAAAATTTTGAAGATGTCAGTGAACTCAAATTTCACATCTTCTTAGCCAGTTCCAAGGATGTGGACTCATTAAAATACTTGTGATTTAGGGGCGCCTGGGTGGCTCAGTGGGCTAAGCCTCTGCTTTCGGCTCAGGTCATCATCTCAGGGTCCTGGGATCAAGCCCCGCATCAGGATCTCTGCTCAGCGGGAGCCTGCTTCCCCCTCTCTCTCTGCCTGCCTCTTTGCCTACTTGTGATCTCTCTCTGTGTCAAATAAATGAATAAAATCTTTAAAAAAATAGTTGTGATTTAGGGTATGGGATACACTTATGATGGTGTGTCTGGGTCTTAAAGGTACCACCTGGCACCTGGGTCATCCCACCTTCGTTTCTCTGCTAGATGATTTCTCTCTCCTTGTTCAGAGTTATGTTTGAGCTCACTAGATTTGTAAAGCATCTCTAAGGTGATTCTATGTAGTTAGTATCATATCTTATCCATCACCTTTTCACCACTAGTCCTCATGTATGAGTACAGCTGAGCTTGGGTTTATGTTTCCCTTGTCTCTGTATGTCTTTCCTGTGTTCCCCACATTGATTCTCTGAATTGAAGGACATTCAAGACTTTGAACAGACTTAATAAATGCCACCCAAAGATGTCAGTGCCTAAAATGCCAGGATGGTAAGGATGGAGTTGGAAAATGGTAATAATCCTAACTCAACCTAGACATGAACTTTCTTTAGTGTGACTTTGCACATCACGTTCTATATTCTCAACTTTTTTTGTGAGAAAAGTATAAAAAAGGAAAAAAAAACCCACAAATCCATGATCCACTGTTACACAGTTGGGATATGAAGTAAAAAAAACTCTTGGGTACATTAGTAATGTCATTCAGGAGTTAGAGTCCAACCTTCACATCATGACTGGTAAGGGCTGGATCAGAAATACCAAAAGGTATGACAAACAAGGAGATCTGTGGGGATGTCAGGAGGCTTTCTTGTCCCCCCTATTTCTTTCTCTCCCTCGATGGCTGAAATCTGCTGTTGTAATAGAAGTCCTTCCATTTGATTTACAGGCTTTTGAAATACAAATACTCTTAGGAGGGTTACCTGTTCTCTGTCCTCCGGCCTGAAGTAGTTTAGCAGGCAGAGTTCTGAGAGAATAAACGTTTTATGGAAGGAGATAAGATCCAGCCAAATTTAGACCACGAGAGAGCTCCTGAGGACGGGCATTTCTTTGGGGGAGACAGAGCTTTTCACTCATTCCTTATAAGGATTTGATATCAGAGGTGAGATTGTTTGCTTGTTGAAACATTTACAGGTGGGGCAACAGATGTGAAGCAGTTCCAGGGATTACAAACAGAACAGTTGAATTTTTCAATAAGAATTTATAGATTTGGGGAGCTGGTAATTAATGCCATTAAATTCAAGCACTTTGGGGACCACTTTAGTATTTCAATTTTAGTCACAGTCAAGTCAGGAAGTGCAAACGTTGAAGTTCTCATGGCAAGAGTAATTCATCCCCATTACGCATTCTTGACAGAATCCATACAAGCCCGAGAAATTTGTGTCTCTAATATACTCAGTTTGCTGTGCTGCTTTTGCAAAAGAGGACAGCACGGTTATAGTTCCTTCAGGGCAATGTGGTTACATTTTCAGTCTCATTATAGGACTCTTGGCATTTAGTGTGAAAGGCCAAGGGGAAAATCCATTTGCAGAACTTCTTGAGAGAGATAGGGGCCAAAATAGAACAGGGAAAGCATTGTTTGTCTGTTCTCTATGGAAACAGGGCAGTCAAGTTTGATGTGACAAGGCTTTTTCCAATTGAAAATTGAAATTAAAAAAAAAAAAGACCATTATTCACATGGCATCAAAAACTTGAAATACTTAAGCACTGATGTTACGAATGAACGTGCAGGGCATGTACACTGAAAATTACAAAATATTTGTTTAGAAAAGTCAACACCTTTACAAACGGAGAGTATATACCATTTTCATGAGTTAGGATATTTCTATCAAGATGTCAGTTTTTCACAAACTGATGCTTCCTAATCAATATCTCAGAGAGTTTTTTGGTAGAAACTGATAAAATGATTGTATCATTTGGAGCTATCAGAATGGAGAGGACCTATCAAATCAAATGCTGAGGACCTTAAATGGCCAAAACAGCTATAAGAAAGAACAAAGAACAACAAAGTTGGAGGGCTAACACCACCTGACTTCATGACTAGCATTAAGCTATAGCAACCCAGACAGTGTGAAATTAGCAGAAAGATTAACAAATCTATCAATGAAACAGAATAGAGAACACAGAAGACCTACACATATAGGGACAACTGATTCTTGACAAAGGTGCAAAGGCAATTCTATAGGAAAGAATAGTCTTTTCAACAAATGGTGTTGAAAGAATTGAATATCCATATGCAAAAAAGTGAACAAATTTCCATTGGTATTTTGCACCACATAGAAAAGTAATACTCTCTATATATCATAGACTTAAATGTAAATCCTATAACTATAAGACCTCCAGAAGGAAACAAGGACGAAAATCTTTGTGACCTTCGGATGGCAAAAAACAAACTGGCAAAATGGACTTCATCAAAAGTAAAAACTGCTCTTTAAAAGATGCCGTTAAAAGAACCAAAAGATGAGCCAGAGACTGCGGAACTGGGGGGAAGATCTTTGCAAGATATATATATACATATATAAAACCAGCAGTAAGAAAAATGACAATTAAAAAGCAAACAAAGGATTTGAACAGATGCATCTCCAGAGAAGATATAAGGATGGCAAATTAGCACACAAAAACCACTCAACATAATTATTCATTAAGGATACACAAAGTAAAATCACACCGAGATATATACCGCTTAAAATGGCTAAAATAAAAACCATGCCAAGCGTTGGTAGGAAGTAGAGCAACTGGAACTCTCAGATGCTGCTCTTGAAAATGTAAAATGGCACAAACATTTTGGACAACGATTTGGTAGTTTCTTAAAAACTTAGACATACATTTACCATGTGATCTAGCCATTCCACAACTAGGACAGACTCAGGAGCAATTGAGGTGTTTTAAAATGTACCTAAGGGGGTGCCTTGGTGGCGCAGTTGGTTAAGTGGCCTACTCTTGATTTCAGCTCAGGTCATGATCTCAGGGTCCTGGGATTGAGCCAGTGACCGGCTCTGTGCTCTGCAGGGAGCCTGCTGGAGGATGTCTTTCCTTCTCCCTCCGCCCTCCCCCACTCTCAAATAAATAAATACATAAATAAATCTTTAAAATGCACCTAGGATTTGTTTTAATTAGGTACAATAAGACACACAGACACAGACATGACTGTTATGAGGGAAGAAGTTTTACTTACAGTCCACTAGAAACAGAAGGCATGGCACACCTACAGGGGCACCACAAGGGGAAGCACCAGGGTCAACTGGGAAGCAGAGGGAGTGAGGGGAAAACATCGGCAAGAGCCTTTACTGTGGTTTTTGCTTGAAGGAATGCAGAATCAGGGTGAGCAAGCTAAATGGGTTAGGATTTGCTAGTTTGAACAGTATCAGTAGGCCGTAGGGTGCGGGGGCTGTTCCTAGTTGTCTGATACAGAACCCCGGATGATTAAAGCAGGTGGATAGTGGTATGGAGCATAAGAGCCTCCTAAGAGAGGAAGCTGGGTTCTGTACTGGTTAGTTTGCATATAAAAGATGCACTTGAACACTCCTGGTTAATATAGAAATCACATGTCCATACAAAGACTTCTCATGAATGACCATATCTGCTTTATTTGTAAGAGCCCCAGACTGAAAACAACTTAAATACATGTGAACAGCTACATGGATAAACAGATTACAGCATATCCAAAGAATGGACTACTACCCAGGAGTCAAAAGGAACAGGATACTGCGGCATAGATGAATCTCAAAATAATTATACTGAGTTTAAGAAGGGGACAAAAATGGAGTATGCATGATTCCACTTATTACAGAAAACACCAACTAATCTACAGTGACAAAACACAGATCGGTGGTTATCTGTGATGAGATAGGATAGAGAATGACATGAAATAAAGAAACAAGATACACTAACAATGAATTTTCTGAAAAAGAATAAACCAATCCTAGTTACTGTAGTATTGGAAACAATAAAACACTTAGGAATAATTTTAACCAAGGCTGTGAAAGATCTGTACTCTGAAAACCATGAGACATTGATGAAAGAAATTAAAGAAACAAATAAATGGAGAAGTGTCCTATATTTATGCATTAGAGGAATAAGTATTGTTAAAATGTCAATACTAACAAAAGCCATTTATAGATTCAGTGCAATCCCTATCAAGATTCCAAAGGCATTTTTTAACAGAAGTAGAAAAATACTCCTAAAAATTTATATGGAACCACTAAAGACCACACACAGCCAATGCAATCCTGAGAAAGAAGAACAAAGCAGGACACATCACGCCTCCTGATTTCAAGCTATACTACAAAGCTACAGTCATTAAAACATTATGGCCCTGGCATAAAAACAGACACAGACCAATGGAACAGAAGTGAGAGCCCAGAAATAAACCCATGCTCACATGGTTAATTAATGTTTGACAAGGGAGCCAAGAATACCCAATGGAGAAAAGAAGGACTTGTCAATAAATGGTGCTAGGAAATTGGATATTCACACACAATGAAACTGGACCCACATCCTACACCACTCACAAAAATTAACTCAAAATGGCTTAGAGACTTAACGTAAGACCTGAAACCATGAACCCCCTTGAAGAAAACAAAGAGTAAAGCTCCTTGACATGAGTGTTGGTCATGCTTTTTTTGGCTATGACATTTGAAGCACAAGCAATGAAATAAAAAAATAAACAGGACTACCTCAAAGTGAAAAGCTTCTATACAGCTTTGGCTGTGCAGAAATGAAGTCAATGAAGTGGAAAGACAACCTATGGAACGGAAAAAAAAAATATCTGCAAACCATATATCTGATAAGGGGTTAATATCCAAAACATATTTTAAAAATAAACTCATCCAACTAAAAAATAAATAAATAATTCAATTAAAAAAAAATGGGCAAAGGAGCTGAATAGACATTTTTCCAGATAAGATATACGAGATGCTAACACATAGGTGAAAAGATGCTCAACATCCCTACTCATTCAGGAAATGCAAATTAAAACCACAAGGAGGAATCACCCCATGCCTACAGAATGGCTGTCACCAAAAAGACAAGAGAACAAAGCTGGCGTTGATGTGGAACTTTGGGCACTGTGGTGTGATTATAAACTGGTGCGGCTACTATGGACAATGGTATGAAGGATCCTTAAAAAATTCAGACTAGAATGACCAGGGCCACTTGGGTGTCTCAGCCGGTTGAGTGTCCGAGTCTTGGCTGAAGCTCAGGTCATGATCTAAGCATTGTGAGATCGAGCCCCATGTTGGGCTCCATGCTCAGTGCGGAGTCTGCTTGAAGTTCTCTCTCCCTCTCTCTCTGCCCCTCCCCACCAGCAGCTCATACACTCTCTCCCTCTCTCTCTCAAATAAATCTCAGAAAGATATCTGCACCCCATTTCACAGCAGCATAATTTACAGTAGCCAAGACATGGAAACAACCTAAGTGTCCACCGGAGGATATATATAAAATGCGGTATTATTCAGCCATAAAAAAATGAGGAAATCCTATCATTTGTGACAATGAGGAATGACCTTGAAGGGATTATACATTAAGTGAAATAAGTCAGACAGAGAAAGAAAAATACTGTATAATCTCACTTGTATGTGCAATCTGCAACCAAAAAACCAAAACCATAGAAAAAGAGATCAGACTCGAGGTTACCAGATGCAGAGGGGAGGCAGAGGAGGAACTGGAGGGAGGTGGTCAAAAGGTCCAAACTTCCAGTGATAAGATAAAATAAGTACTGGAGATATACAACATAATGACTAATGAAGCTGTATGATATACAGAAAAGTTGTTAAGACGGTAGATCCGAAGAGTTGTCATCACACACAAAAAAATGGGAACAAGGAAACTTTTGGGGGTGATGGACATTCATTATCTTGATTGTGATGATGGTTTCATGGTCAACACATATGTCGAGGCTTATCAAATAGTAAAATTTCTTTGATAATGAAATATATCTTTAATAACCTCATTAATATAATGACATATATCTTTAATAATAGGTCGAGAAAGACTTTCTGAACTTCAAAGTGGGAGAACAGATCACCGAGGGAAAGACTAATGAGTCTGACAGCCTACAGCTGAATATTCCATATGTTTTCAAACAGCACAACTGAAATGTGCGCATTTCCTATAGGCCATGTACACCTTATTGGTAAAGGTAGTTACAACTGCCTGTCGAAGGAATGTTTTATATTCTAGTCTCTGAAATGATCGGATCAGAGTACAGAAAACTTTTAGTCCAATTTGAGGTCACAGAGTGGCCCAGCACACCTGCAGATCCAAGGCTTCTTGGGAAACAAACTGGACTATGAGTTAGTGACCTCAGGTTTTGGTTCCAGCTCTGCCACTGATCTGCTGTGTCATTTTAGGCAAAACACTCCATTTTTCCAGACCTTTGTTTTCTAGGGGATCACAGGACAGTGTGGGATTTAGATGGTCTCTGAGCTCCCATCATCTCTGATAATGTGTGATTCTGTGCTTCTGGCCAGTGGGACAGCTTCACTATGTAGGGTTTGTGGATCTGCCCACTCAGAAAGCTCCAGGTAACCCCTGGTCAGATCTTCAGGGGCCGTCAGTCCTTTGCCAACCTCAACAAGAAGACTAGGAAGGGAGGCAAAAGTGGCAGGTTAACCCAAGTTACATTCAAAGCACTCGTGCTTTTTCTTATTGTTATTGTGGTAGAAGACAATAACACGGAATAGTCCATCAAAACCGTATGTAAATGTACGGTTCAGTGGCATTAAGTACGTTCTCACTCTTGGGCACCCAGCCCCACCATTCCTCTCCAGAACTCTCCATCTGGTAAAACTGGAACTCTGTACCCATTAAACACTAACTCCCTATCCTCCCTCCCCCCAGCACTGGTAACTACCATTCTCCTTTATGCCTCTATGAATTTGACCAAGCTGGGTGCCTAACATCAGGGATATCAGGCAGCACCTAAGGGCTCTTCTATTATCTCATTTAATCCTGTCAATGAGCCTAGGGAGAAGGATTATCCCTTTTGTATTTCTCCCAGAAGATACACAAACTAAGGATTTGATGGGGAGCGTTATACACACAACTAGGAAATCAGTTTGCCAGGACAGAAACATCAACCAGCTAGTTCCGAAGTCCTGGTCCTTGCACTGCTGTAACCGGGTAACAGTGCATTCAATGAAACGTCAGTGATCTAGCAAGTTGAAGAACAATATAAGGTTAGCGGAATTCATTCAATACCCAGCCCTAATTCAACTGGCCATCGTCGGCCGCTTAAAGCTTTCGTGGCTCAGTATCCCCATCTCTATAAATCATGTGTGTGTTTATTTATACTACCTCATGCCCAAAACCAAGGTGACATTAGATGAGTATCCGTCTCATGGGTAAATGTGTAATGTGCAATGTGTAAAGCTCCAAGCTCCTTCCGAAAGAGGTGCAGTTCCATGCAACCACACTATACGGTCTTACTGCTTGCAGCATTTAGAGTTAAAAGACTCTAGAAAACACAGAACAGGATTCCAGACAGACATAACCTCAAGTTGTGTTCTTACCCTCAGAAGCATAAACTAACCCCTTCCCGGCTGCTGTTTCAGCTGGTGGTGAATCCTAGGGTGTAGGAATTTGTGACCCTTAATGTTATAAGAAGGGACATTTGCTCCCAAGACCAGCTGTAGTCAATCAACCCCTGAGTGAACCAGACAGCCTCACAGCCAGACTTCATGGTGGAAGGGATACAAGGCCTATGATGGGCCAATACTTGAAGTTGACAGTTTCTGATCTGACAACGGGTTCTGTAACCCAACCACAAGTCATTGGCCCCCAGGAGGTATGTTCTGGGTCGACAGCCCTTTGGACATACAAGGATTTTTTTTTTTTTTCCCCAAACAGTACTATTTTTAGGTTTATTCTCAACTCCAAAATGAGTGAATGTCTTCCCTCTTCTTATACTGGTCACTGGAGACTTACACATTCATTATTAAGGAATCTCGCAGGCACTCCACAATTTCTAGGAACAGATTGTTTTAAATGAGCAGAAAAAAAGAAAAACATTCTGACTTTAGAGTCATCCCTTCTTGCTCAAAGATTTGGCATTGTGTCCAAAATAAATCAATATGATCTTTCTTTACAAAGAGAACTTTTACCTTTTTTAAGAGAACAGAAAATACAAGAGAGCAAAGTTTATTTAAGTGTTAGACAATGGACGAAAAAGGCATAATAGGTTCTGCTTTATTTAGTCCAAAGGCAGATTTACTGGATGTGGAGCTGGATTTGCAAGTTTCACAGAAGTAACATGATCTCTGCTTCGTAAAGACCATCGCCACGCTTAGAGCCACTGTGTCTCACTGTGTAGTTTGTGCATGAAGGGACTGAAAATGCTATTCACAAAATAAGAACACTTCGTAATTCATTAACTCTCAGTTTGGACACACGTAGCAAGCATTTTACATACTGATGTGCACAGAAAGGTTTTTAAGAGGCTAAGTACTTAGCCAGTAAATGAGAAGGAAAGGAAATGGAGGTGGGAACGGGCCCTCGTTCTCTATCTGTGCATATTTACTACGATAACCACTTTTTATTTTTATAGCACTTCGCTACCATTTGCAATCTGGGCATTTACAGCAAATGCCTACTCGTCAAACCAGAGTTTAAAATACATAAAATCACATCAGAAGAAAATTATATACTCATTGCGTGATACACTAAATGCTGAGGGAGCGAGAGCGGGAGAGTGAGAGCTTATGGTCCATTCCAAGAACCAAAGCATTCTTGAGACAAGGAAGGCTAAAAAGAAAGCGGGAGGGAGGGAGGAAGAGAGAAAGAAAGTTTGAAAACTATTCTAACTTCCAATGGTCACAAAATGGAACTACTTTGGTTCACAGCAAGCCACTGCTATTCTATTTGGATATTTAAACACGAAACTTGAAAAAGCTGAGATGCGTGTGGAAAGAACACAGGATTTGGAATTAGATTAGGTTCAAGTTTTCACACTGCCACCAACCCCCGCCATGACCTTGAGTAACCCAGGCAAGCCCTCCGGCCTCAGTGCCCTAACCAATAAAACGAGGGACTGGATTAGCCTCTCTAGCCTTTCGTTGGGTTCGTGTGGCTTTCACAGGCTGCGATTCTCTGGTAAAGGAGCACAAAAAATGAGCTGTGCATCCAGCAAGGGGCCCTCCACGAGCTCTCGAAAACTCAGCAAAATTTAGGGAGGAATTCGAGCAGGGAGGAAGGCAGACCTACTCTTTCCTGAGATAAGGGAGCATTCTCTCTCCAGGGAGACTTTAAGTCCTCATGAAGCACTCACACCCAAATGACATCACTTCCTATACTGCTGGGCTGGTTCCTCTAGGGACATATCACGGATCATGTTGTTAGGGCATCCTCCTGGCCCGCATCACAGAGCCCCAAACGTGACTGGCACATGCTAGGTGCTCAGCGAATGAACTCCAGGAAAATCCCTCCTCTGGCCAGATCCTAGCCCTATCTGGGACCGGTGACAGCGGCAACTTTCTTAGTCCCTTCAAGTGTCCGTCTCCTTATCCTTAACAGGGGGATAATGATAACAGTTGATAATTCTAAGGTTTTTTTTTTTTTAGCCAATGAGATAAGCATGAAATTCAGTCTGAGTAGCCCCAGGCTACCATGAAATCATGAAGTATGTTACGTCTGTCTCTAGTAAGCGCTTCCTCCCACCCTCCACAATCAAAAAGCCAACAAACAACAGATACAAGAACCGGGAGATCTGTACACTTAATTCCAGCAATCCCCTCTGATGAGCTTCCCTCCTTCTGGATTTATTATGTCTCCCTGGTCAGCTCCAGACACTCCCGGGCTTCCAACCCTTGGGCTTTGTCTCCTAGAACTGGAGATCTGATCGTAGTTTCTCTAGCCTTCCAAGCTTCAGTCTCGAGGTCATCTGACTCCTGGCCACTTTGGATAACATGTGCTTCTATTTCAGGGGCGCACTGGAACCCAGAATTGGCAAGTCTGCCAACCAGGCCCGTCCTCCTTCTGTCTCTCCTGGGAGGAATACTACTCTTCAGTTCTCATTATTAAAGATTCATTTTTTTTTTTTTAACCTGTCAGTTCTATCGGATCATGCAGTTATTGAGAATGAAGTCACCGGAAAGAGACAAAGAGCCTACAGATGGAGACAGGAGAAGAGATTCCCAATGACAGTGACCTTGGTTACAGCCAGGCCTGATGCTCCTACAGCCGTCCTCATTTTCTTGCATAACCAATTGATTAACTTTATCCCAGCCTACGGTCAGGCCAATTTGGGCTGATTTCTGCTCCTGGCAAGTGAGAGAGGAAGACTGCATAGAAGAGTAAGGGAAGGGAATTAGTGGAACCTTCAGGAGTGCCTCTAAACAAGCCTCCATGCCCATGGAAGTCCCCTGGGCTGGTCCACCCTCCGCGACGAAACTAGAAATCACAGCAGTCCCTGGAGATCCAAGGGCGAGACTTGACTGTCCCCTTCAGTGAATTCTCAACATTGGCTCTTTTCTTAAATAGGGACACCCTGGTGATCGAGATCTTACTGCCTTCTCAAAAAATGCTTACGGATGTTTGAGAAAAACACAGCTCATCTTGCAATTCTATTTAAAGAGAAAAATCTGTTCCTAATATATTTTTTCCTTACTTCCAGACACCTCAAACTTACACACATAAAACCCAGGATCTGTTTATAAACAAACTGCCTCTAGTTTCTTACATGAAAAAAAAAATACTGTTTTTGAGGAGAAACATTCAGTTGTTGATTCTGTACCCTTTTGTAAACTGGCAGTTCTATCAAACCATTCACACCACGCATGGATCAAATCTAGGAGGCTTTAACTATGATTCTGTGGGGGGAATGCAACACCAGGCAGTAGATGGGATGTATAAAAAACCCAAAGATTCTCACTTTAGCACAGAATGAGGTTATCTGTTATCAACAGAACTAAAATCTCCCTGCAGTTTCCATAGTATTTTTAAGACACATAAAATAGAGTCAGCTCAGAGGGTCAAGAATGATCATTTTAGGGAAATGAAAACATATATTCAGATAAACAGAATACATCTTTTCCCAGTACAATTAAATATAAGTACATGGGAAAAAAATGCTAAGTTTAACTTCAGGTTTCTTTTTTTCTTTTTAGCTTTAGGAAACTGTCCTTTTATTTACATGTAAAAGATTAGCATAAGAAGTGACAATTCTTCTACATAATACTACATAAGTATTCTGTAAAACTCAGTTCAAATATGCACAAGAAAAAATTAAAATCTATTCGTAGTAATGAATACTGTAGTTAAGAATGCAAAAGAGTCTTGGTAATTTAAAATCAAGAAAGAAAAAAGCCTTCTTTAGGGATAAATATTCCATATATGGTTTTAAGTCAAAGGCAGGTTATTTTTAGGAAGCTGGAAAAAGAAAAAAACCTTCCGGCTCTTTTGGACTTATATGTTCAAAAGTGACTATATTTAAAACAATATTTTAACTTTTTATTTTTAAAAACTAGTGTTTGGATAAAACATATGCTAAGTTTAATAGCTTTTATTTTACATTTCTGAAAATACAGCGCTGAAAAGTGAATCCAGGCAGAGTAGAAAGTTCGTTTTTCAAAAGACTAAATGATTTCGTTGAACATGCATTTCTGACACGATGAGTATTTCACCCCTGTTTAGACATGGCACAGCTGGACAGCCTACTCTCTGAAACTCTGCTACATTAACTGGACCCTTCTAAGAATTCCCAAGTAGCGCTTTCAAGGTTAGGAGAGGCTCTCTTAAGACCTGACAATATAGATCACTTTGAAGAGTTTTCCTTTTCCCGCAAAACCAAATGTGTTTAGAGAAATAAAGACAAGTCACTCTTTCACCCTCCCTGATTTAGAAAAATAAAAATATTAAACTTGCCAACTGTTAAAAGGAAACAAGGGTGTGCCCGATCTCTGCAACGAAAACGTGGGCAGAAAAGAACAAGATGCTCCACATTTACCCACCAGCAGAAGCTGTTACTCAGACCATTCCAGAACTACAGAGGAAGGGTAATTAAAAATGCCAATCCGGGGGCCGCACCAAAGCTTTTGAATTGGATTCAGAATCTTGGGGGTGGGGGAGATTTTTTTTTTTTTTTAATAAGCTCACTAAGTGATTCTTAGAAACACTGAAATTTGCAAGCCACAGCTTATGATGTTGAAGAGATGAGCAGTCCTGAAATCTTGCAGAAGCACCAAGTATTTTCCAAGGAACTCTCTTAGACACTTCTGCTCCCCTCCACGTTTGGGAGATGGGATAGGGGGATGTTTGAGAGGTAGAGAGGTAGGTTCTCCTGGCCACTTTTCCTCCTCTGTGGGTTTAGCGGACACAGGCTGGGATCACTGTATCCTTCTCGTTTGGTGTTTCCATCAAGGAATTAATGCTTGGTAATAATGAGATCATGTCCAGCTAAGGACTCTGTCCCTCTACAGATCAAGTGGACAGTCCCTGCAGTCGTACCCTGGATTCTCTTCGGGATACCAAATTATAAAAAGGGAGTATTCCTCTAAATACCTCATAGAACTTAGAAACTTAGCCCTTAAGTGAGAATGAGCAACTTCTGAATTTTCTTCAAGCTTCAAAGGCTCTTCATACCAAATACTTTGAGAAGTGCTAAAATTTTTTTAAGTGTAGGTGCAGAGAAGAATTTATATGATTTTTTATTTATATAAAAATGATTTTATATTTATATACAGCCATGTATTTATATGTCACTGGATCTTTCCTGACCAGATGTCACAAATGCCATATATAATGGTTGATTCCTGTTACAGGCAGAGGATTGTCTCCTTTCATCGGGTAAATGCTCAATTTCTTACAAAGGCATAAAAAAAATCATATGCTTGTTAGCGAGTACGTATTTTCTGGCTTTGCCTTTCTTGAGGTCTTATTTATATAATTCTTTTATAACAATTAATTGCCAGAATAGTTCTTAGAGGAGATTCATAGGTATGTAGAATGCTTAATTATAATTTAAGCACCTAGCCATGTTTATAAGCAAGGACTCAAAGTCACGGTGAGACAGACAAGGAAGAATGTAACAAGTTATTCTTGCCCAAACTGTTTAAAATCGTTATCTTGGGGGCGCCTGGGTGGCTCAGTGGGTTAAAGCCTCTGCCTTCGGCTCGGGTCATGATCTCAGGGTCCTGGGATGGAGCCCTGCATCGGGCTTTCTGCTCGTCGGGGAGCCTGCTTCCTCCTCTCCATGTCTGCCTCTCTGCCTACTTGTGATCTCTCTGTCAAATAAATAAATAAAATCTTTAAAAAAAATAAAAATAAAATAAAACTGTCATCCTGATCTTCTAGCAATTCAAGACCTGTTTGTGTAACTAGTGGAGATGGGTCAGAGATAACATGGGTCTTAGAACATGAGCCCGGTCATCTGGGGTGACTTTGCGTTCTTCTCCCTGTGCAACTCCAGAGTACACCCTCTAAAACATTCAATCTCATACCAAATCAAAGTGTTCCAGAGTGTTCTTTGATCTCTAGTGAAAACCCAAATAAGATGATAATCATTAACTCAAATAAGTTCCCTGTTTACAAAAACGCGGTGACCATTTGGCGGTGGTAAATAACCCTTTGTCTAGGATTGAAAACCTCTTGGAGAAACAGGATATATAAACTATAAAGAACATGAGTGTGGAAGGAGATGGGGTTCAAGAGAGAAAAGCAGATACACCGAGCAACTTGGGAGGACACTAAAACGCAGACTCTGGGACCCAAGGAAAAAATAAGCACAAAACATCTAAAAATAGCAGCGTTGTAGGAAATGGTCCTAAAGATATTGTCTGCCATTGTATTCCAAATCCTGCTACTTCCAAGTTCAGATCTATAAAAGGCATCTCTTAAAAATGCATCATCTCCTTCCTCGCTATTCAGTAAGGACACCGATTACACATCCTGCTTCACGCGGTTTGGTCCTTATGCCAGGATTTCTTGATGTCTTACTTTCAAAGGTCAGTCACGTGTTACATCGCTTTCTCTTTGTGAATTTACACAAATCACAAAATCGAGTCATTAGCAGTTGTCCCTCTCATCTTTGCAACAAACCACAGAAGTGTGAGGGTACAGCAGAGGCAAGACTTGCAAACACATTTTAAATCGTGCGTCCCTTCTCTGAGCAGAGCTCACTCTACACTCCTTTTTGCTTAGTGTTTTTCCTTTTATTCCCCACTGCCTTCTGCTTTCCTACAAGAGATGCTGGGTAATTGTTCTTCTGGTCCGCTTTCTTAACACTAGTCGATGAAAGGCTTCGGAACGACCGATGCGTCCTAGGTGACTGATAAAATGAGACACACGCTTTGAAAGTAGAGTCCCTCATGAACTATTAAAAAGTACTTTAAGATTTGAATGGATGTATCAATAAAAACAAAACCCTCTATGTAATAACACTTCTGATCAATTGAATTCTTGTTATCTCATTTATTGCCGGTCCCTTTGTTTTCTCACTTTTCTATCCAGATTACGATTTCCATCCAACCTCATAGTGCAGACAGCCAACATTCCTTTTTCCAGAGTTGGATTAACGGACGTGACCCTCAGTTGGCTGAGATGTCCATGGTCCGCTGAATGGCTGTCATACCAGAACGCCCCTCTGATGACACTGATAATTCTTTTTTTTTTTTTAAGATTTTATTTATTTATTTATTTGTTCGTTTGTCAGAGAGAGAGAGAGAGAGAGGGAGAACACAAGCAGGTAGAGCAGCAGGCAGAGGCAGAGAGAGAAGCAGGTTCCCTGAGCCGAAGGCAGCAGCTCAACCAACTGAGCCACCCAGGCGTCCCAACACTGATAATTCTTTATACAGGCCAGATGCTTTGCACCCCACAATCCGGAGGTGCTGGCCAGAGCTGCCTTCAGCAGGAATCAGGTACTGACTGGAAGGCTGGCTGCTAGCTCAGGAGGAGGCCAGATATGCCAACAAGGCCACCCATGGCCATGGGGACTGGCTGAACGGATCACACCCTGGTTCTTAGTGAGACTGAACAGGGGCTCATAGGGAAGGCTAGTTAATAAGCTCTGAGAGCAAAGTAAGAAGCAAAAACAGAAGGCAGTCCCCAAAATGGAAGAGCACAGGTTTAGGAGAAACAGACGCCCGTTGCCAAGGGGCTGCCAAGGTCACCCAAGGTCACTGCAGCTGGGGTGTCCAGAGCACAGCTGGGCGGCCAGCTGCATCCTGCGTAGCTTTCCTGTTCCATGAGGTTTCTATGCGGCTTCCGAGACACTTCCCTCCTTATGTCTCTAGGTTTAAAACTTTATTCGACGAAGGTAAACTGAAGCTCTCTCCGTAATCTGTAACCCTCGAGTCTACAATCAAAGCTCCTTGCTAGGTCTCCTCTCTGTCCTACTTTTTCGTGGTGTAAGAAACCAGTTTCAGCTTGATACAGATTCATGTCTCTCCCCGGGTGTGGAATTACTGTAGTTTTGGTCTTTGACATAAGTAATAAATTCTTTTTCTCTTCCTGTATATATACTTTTTTTTTTTTTTTTGGTATCAAGAACAGTGCTCCGGTTTTTGTTTTTTTTCTCCCCAGTCATTTTTTGGTATTAAACCTAAAGGGACAACTGTGATGTTTCCTGGTAACTGTCATGGGTCATTTGACACCAGGGGAGGCCGAACCGGTTTTATCCTTTTCAAACGCTCAGCAGTGTTCAAGGTTGACAGCCACTCTGTCTCCTGCCATCAGGAGTACTTTTCTTTTTCTTCTGTTTCTAACGATAGCCCTTAGCACCTTCTTTGCCAAGTTTCTATTCTTCTGCAGCTCTTGTGTGTGTCCCATTCATTTCTTTTCTCATCTTTCTAGACACTGGGCAACCTCTCTATCTCCATCACGACAACACCTTGACATCCTGTCATCCATAGGAAGACCATGCCCACGAATGCTGAATTCTATTATTGAGCAAAAAACAGAGCCACAGACTATCAAACCAGAAAGAGATCACCTAGTCCAGGCCCCTCAACTTATAAACCTGTATCTAAAAGCTGCTACTCAATTCAGTTACTGGAAAGCTTTGAGCTTTCTTTGGAACAACTTCTGTCTGTGTATCTGTTTTCAATTGCAAATTTTGTGAAATCTAAATACAGATCAAGTATTTCTGATGAAAATTTAATGTCTCAATTGAGCTGTGCTGGAAATGTAAAATACACACTGGGTTTTGGAAAGAGTGGAGATAATGAGATATTTCTCATTAACATTTTTAATAACATTTTTCCATTAACACTTTTTAAGATCGACTGCATGCTCAACCCATAGTTTGGACATAGTGGGTTAAACAGAAGATATTATTAAAATTAATTCCACCAGTTTCACTTTACTTTTTGAATGGGGCTACTAGAAAATTTTAAATTGTACCTGTGGCTCACATTATATTACTATAGACAATAGGAAAGTCACTGTATGTGCATAGATCTACCTAATCATAAATGGAAATTTCCTTTCTTTGACAGGTAAACTGACCCCAGTCCTGAGAAATGGGAGATTATTCATTATGACCAAATTTTAATTTCAATATAGTAAATAAATTGTATATTTCTCTTTCTCTCTCTTTTTCTCTCCCTCCACAAATCACTGACATCTTCAATAAGATAGTTTCTGAACACTCCCAAATCAAACCTTAGTTCTTCATATCTGGATCACACTTTTGCTCCTGGTCAACTTCCGGTTCAAACCCAATAAACCACTTTATTGAAGAGTTAGTTATATGTAAAAAGCTACACATATTTAATACATAAAATTCAATGGTGTGTAAGTATACACCCTAAAACCATCATCACCATCAAAGCCACAGACATAAAAATCACCTCCCAAATTTTAATGATTTAATAAAAATTTAATTTAATAAACAATTTAATTTTATTTATCTATTTATTTGACAGACAGAGATCACAAGTAGGCAGAGAGGCAGGCAGAGAGAGAGAGGAGGAAGCAGGCTCCTGGCTGAGCAGGGCTCGTCCCAGAACCCTGGGACCATGACCTAAGCCGAAGGCAGAGGTTTTAACCCACTGAGCCACCCAGGCGCCCCCTTTTTAGTATTTTTAATAATATTTTAATAATTATTATTGTTGTGTGTGTGGCAAGACCATTTAACAGAAGATTTACCCTTTTAGCAAATTTTAGGCATACAATATTTTAGATACACAATAAAGGGTTGTTAGCTACAGGGACTATGCTGTTCAGGTGTATATGGTTTTATTATGCTTCGCAGATGTTGTGGGTTTTTTTTTTTTTTTAAAGAAACTTAAGGTTCATTACAACCCTGTCTAGAGCAAGTCTATGAGTGTCCTTTCCTCAGCATTTGCTCACTTTGTGTTTCTGTGCTGCATTTTGGTAATTCTTGCAATATTTCAAACTCTTTCATTATTATTGTATTTGTTATGGGGATCTGTGATCAGTGATTACAACTCACTGAAAGCTCAGACGGTGATTAGCATTTTTTTTTAGCAATAAAGTATTTTTTATTTAAGTATGTTACACGGCTTTTTTAGACATAATGCTATTACACACTTAACAGCCTACAGTATAGTGTAAACATAACTTTTATATGCAGTGGAAACCAAACCATTCATTTGGTTGGCTTTATTTCCATACTTGCTTTATTACAGTGGCCTGGAACCAAACCCACATTATCTCTGAGGTATGCCTGTAGAGATTTCCAGAAACGTACTTATCTTACATAACTGGAACTTTGTACGCTGGGATGGTTAATTTTATGGGTCAACTTAACTGGGCTGAGGGATGCCCAGAGAAGCTGTTAAAATATTATTTCCGGCTATGTCTGTGTTTTTCCGGAAGAGATTAGCATGTAAATTGGTAGACGGAGTAAAGAAGACTGCCCTCACCAATGCAAGTGGGTATCATCCAATCTGTTGAGGGCCTGAATAGAACAAAAAGATGAAGAAAGGGCAAATTTGTTCTCTTTGCTTGAGCTGGGACATACATCCTCTCCGGCTCTTGCCCTGTAGCGTCCCTGGTTCTAAAGCCTTCAGACTCAGATTGAATTATACCACTGGCTCTCCTGGCTCTCTAGCTCACGGATGGCAGATCAGGGCACTTCTTGGCCTCCATAATCACATGAACCATTTCCTATCGTAAATCTCCTCTTGTATGTATCGCTGTATATCCTATTGGTTCTGTTTTTCTGGGGAACACTGACTACCATGCCCTCTGACCGTCACCTCCCCTCAGCCTTTGGAAACCACCATTACCCTTTGCTTCTATGAGTGTGACTATTTTATTTTTTGTTTATTTTATTTATTTTAAAAATATTTTATTTATCTATTTGTCAGGGAGAGAGAGAGAAGACACAAGCGGGGGGAGCAGCAGGCAGAGGGAGAACCAGGCTCTCTGCTGAGCAAGCAGCTGGATGAGGGACTCGACCCCAGGACCTTGGCATCATGACCAGAGCTGAAGGCAGATACCAAACTGACTGAGCCATCCAGACATCCCAAGTGTGACTATTTTAGATTCCACATATAAGTGAGATCAAACAGTATTTATCCTTGAGTATCTGACTTATTTCACTTAACATAATGTTGTTCATGTCCATTCATATGCTTATCAACAGCAAGAGATAGATAGACAGATAGATAGGCCACATTTTCTTTATTCTTCCATCAGTAGATGGGCAGTTAGCTTGTTTCCATAACCTAGCTATTGTGGATAATGCTTTAGTGGCCAGGGGAGTACAGAACTCTTGAGGAACTCTTCAAGTTCCTTGTTGCATTTCCTTCAGACAAATACCCAGAAGTAGGATTCCTAGGTCATATGGTATTTCTATTTTTAAATTTCTGAGGAACCTCCATACAGTTTTCCACAGTGTCTGCACCAATTTACATTCCCACCAACAATGTATTAGGGTTCCCTTTTCTCCACATCCTCACCAACACTTGCTATTTTATTTTATTTTGTTTTTGGGTTTTTTTGTTTTTTTCATAGTAGTCATCCCAACAGTGTTAAGGGTGATATCTCTTTGTAGTTTAGGTGTACATTTCCCTTATGAGAAGTGATACTGAACAATTTTAATATACCTGTTTTCTACTTGTATGGCTTCTTTGGAGAACTGTTCACATTCTTTGCCCATTTAAGAAATGGGTTTGTTGCTTCATTTATGTAGTTTTGCTATCGCAAGTTCAAAATCTTGAACAAAGTTTACTTCTTCCTCAACACTCATAAGATTTCTCTCAGGCTCCCATTTGCTGAAACTTTTCAAGATCACCTGCATCCAGTCTTACTCCCTATCATCTGGCCTTCGTACAGGATGGTCCTATTTCATTATGGGGTCCTACCCATTAATGCAAAACACAAACAAACAACAAAAGAGTTCCTACTCTGACCTCCTGAAATGGCCATAATAGCCTAGAGTACATAAAATATATGATGTTTCGGAAGGCAGGACCCGATTTCAGAACCACATAAGCTCATGAAGAGGTACCGATGTCCTACTGGCTCCACTGTTGATAGACTCCTTACAACGAATACCAGGTCACGGAAAAGCCAGAGAAAAACCCTGTCCCCCACCTGCCACTCCATGTCAGGAAACTCACCTCTGCTGCTGTCCTCACTGCTTGCTAAGGCTCCCGAGGTTCAGAACCTCCTGAACCCTCAGGTTCAGGTTCTGCTGCTGGGGCCAAGGTTTTGGGAATTGACAAAGGAAGGAATAGGAGGACAGGATGGAGGGAACAGGCCCTGATTAAGACCTTCGGGGGCCCTAGTGATCTCCATGTATGATTCAATATGAAAGCAACACTAACCTTAAAGAAGTTCAGCAAAATTCTACTTTTTCCCATGAGTGCCTCAAAACTTTATATTATATATCATATACATATTTTTTTAATCAAATTATCTTAAAATAAGTTTGTCTTAGTCTGTTCAGGCTGCTAGAATAAAACTACCAGAGACTGTGTGACTTATAAACAATGGATGTTTATTCCTCACACTTCTGGAAGCTGGAGTCCAAGACTAGGACACCAACACTGCCTGGCTCTGGTGAGGGCCCTCTTCTGGGCTGCTGCCTTCTTGATGTAATCTCTAGTGGGGGAAGAGGTGAGTTAGCTCTCTGGGGTCTCTTTTATAGCGAGATTAATCAATCATAAGTGCTCTGCCCTCATTACCTAATTACCTCCCAAAGACCCCAACTCCTAACTCTATGTCCTTGGGGATTAGGATTTCAGGAACTTAACCTGAGGAAAGCAGTACAAATATTCAGAATCTGGCAAAGTTTCAGTGTTTCTGCTGTGCCTATACCTTCAGGAAATGTGTAGCCCGTCCAATGGGCAACCCAGTAAGTGTGTGAGGGGGCCATTCTCTAGTTGCCTCGCTGGAGAGATGTGTGCCTTCTATACTGGAACTCATTCTCCAAAAGAAATAAGGTTATGAGTGGTGATAAGTTTTCAATGGTTCAGCCATATTATGGAGTAAACAGATTCTCTAAGGACAGCCTAAGAATCTAACCTTTTTTTTTTTTTTTTATGTTAACATCATTGTTATGGGTTACTTCATTCAAAGTTTTAGTAAGTCAAGTAAAATAACCTTTAAAAAGTAAATATTACAGATATGTAAGCTTGTACTCTATGCAGATGTTGATCTTGGCTCCTTCCAAATGATCAAAAGTAGACACTGATTCAATCTGCTTTTATCATCTATGTCTCTTTGGCACTGCAAATTCGATGAGCCCCAGAAACGTATTTGTTAGGGAACCAGGGCTGAACGTAATTAGACCACAGCTGTTCCATCCAGCGACTGGACTCAGTTCAGTGCAAATACTCTGTAGTCACGATCTGCCCCTTTGCAACTGCAATCATCTGAGGGTTAAGAACGATGCTAATTTACAATGCTAATACCATCTGCGGGTTAAGAACAACGCTAATAAAGTCTTTACCCAACCAACATGGATATTTAAATGCTGAAGGAAGATCAATGCTAACCCTCCCTTCCTCTTTTTTTTTTTTTTTTTAATCCTTGTGCTCTTTGTGCATGGGGGGCCACTTGGGTGGCTTAGCCAGTTAAACCTTTGCCCTCTGCTCAGGTCATGATCCTGGGGTCCTGGGATGGAGCCCCACATTGGGCTCCCTGCTCAGCAGGGAGTCTGCTTCTTTCTCTCCCCATGCCTATCCCCCTGCCTGTGCTCTCTCTGTCTGTCAAATAAATAAATAAATAAAAATCTCAAAAAAAAAAAAAAAAAAGCCTTGTGCTCTGGGAAAAAGAGTCATTTCTATTCTTGTCTACTATACATCTAAAACTCATTTTCCACCTAGGTATTTGTGGCTTTAAAAATAAGCCAAAATTCCAACCCAAAGGTTTAATATCCCCTCAAAGATGTCGAGCAGTTCTAGTTTCTCAGAGCGATAGCCACCAAATCACAGAGATCCCTGCAGACTACGCAGATCACAGGGGTGCGAGCACAGAGTCACCCCTGCCAGAACTCAAGAGGATACCAGGTGCCTCCCGCAAGCCAAGTCCTCCGGCTAGAACACACTCCAGCAGAGATATGGGTACAGCCTTTCCCACTGAATCGCTGGGGGCTCAATCCACAGTCAAGGCAGAGAACCCTTTCACTTCTATGTGAGAATCTGTACTGGAGTCATCTTTTCTCTCTCTGAAAATCTGCCCTCTATTTAATTCTGCACCAAACAGGAAGGATCGTTCTTCAACACTTTGGAAACCTCTGCTTGAATCAGATATTCTTGGACACAGAAACCATTCCCCCGGGGTTCCAGGGGGGCTGTTTTTACCTGCTCTTGTTGCTCTACCCTGTCCACAAACCTCCTACAGTCTGGGGAGGCAAACTTTCCACCCATTTTTGCATTGGATCATTGTGTTTCCATTACTGAGGAACCCTCAGGAGACCCTTGAACAAGAACTTAATCTCTTAGCCAAATTTTACACGCTGGCACTCTTCAGTGACTACATGAAAAAGATTAGTATGGATGACTAGACAAAATTTTATGATTCCCTGATTACAAAATGAAGATTCCTAGGTCGGAAAGCCTGGGGTGGGGGGACAACAGTTTTTTTTTCCTGCAAAATTGTGGACATTGCTCTCAAATATGCTGCAACCTATATTACGAAGTCAACTAAAATTCCAGAACTCCTTTAAAATTACTTATGCTGTCATAATTTAATAGTAAAATTAGTTTTTCTCATACACACACGGATACCTATGCATACTCCAATATTTATTTTTTTAATTACGATACACTAAAACTGACTTTCGGGTGAGTATGTGTGTGTTCTATGAATTTAAACACACGGATACCATATGAGGCCTCAGAATTCTCTCCCGCTATCCAGTTGTAGTCACACTGTCCTCTGGTCCGTAACCACTGATCTTCTGTCACTATGTTTTTGTCAGTATTCTTTTGGAGAATGTCCTACAAATGGAATCATAAAGTAGGTGAACTCTTTCAGCTGGCTTCTTTCCACCAGCATAACTATTTTACAATTCACACGAGTTGTTGCATGTATTAAAACATCATTCCGGGGCGCATGACCTGAGCTAAAGGCAGATGCTTAACCCACTGAGCCACCCAGGCACCCCATTTGCCTGTTTTTTAATTGGGTTCTCTGCGTCTTATTGCTGACCGTTAGGTGATTTTTATTCATTCTGGATACAGGTCTTCTGTCAACTACGTGATCTGCAAATATTTTCTTCCAGTCCGCAGTTTGTGTTTTTTATTCTCCCAACTGTGTTGTGGCTTTTTTTTTTTTTTTGGCAAAGCAAAATTTTAATTTTTGATAAAGTCCAATTTTTAATAGTGGTTATTGTTAGATTTTTTTCCCTCGATATCTCAGATTGCATTAAAAATGTATTACTTTTATAGTTGAGGTTGCATTATTCAAAATAGGATGAATGTCTTTTGCAATTAAAAAAATCCCAACAGAACTCATTTGTGCATTTGAAAGAACTGCTGAATGTGACCTGACAGGTCTACTTAAACCCTTGTTTTTTAAGATCATGAGGAGAAAAGGAGTGTTTTTTGTAAGATGTCATGACATCAGTTTAGTGAGGGAATAAACAGATAATTAAATCTTAATGCTTCGTAGTTATTAGGATGAATAGGATATTTTTGATGCTGAAACCTTCCAAATACAGCATACTGTTTTCAAGTTCAGGCTTGGCCCATCCTGGTAGAGTGATAAATGACTTAGGATACTTTCTGTAATATGATTTTAGTCTAGGTTTTAAAACTACCTGCTTAAAAGATGAACTCCGCTCGTAACAATTTAAAATAAAGTCTGGGCAAAAAGTTTTGGCTCCCGGCCCACCTTTGTGATGCTCGACATCTCAAGAAAGCAGGTTTGCTCAAATGTGTAGGCTTTCAAAAAAGGTGTAGGGGGAGCAGAAGATAAATGCTATTTGCAAAGTGTCCTTCTCCTCTGAATCACTGCTGGGAGAGAGCTCTGCTGAGGGTCTAGGGACGCTCAGGGGTAGCCCGGGGTTCTGCAGTCACTGGGTCTCAGCAGGATTCAGTCTCAACCCACCTGGCAGAGAACTATGATCCCGCCGACAGCAGTGAAGGTGAACTTGAATCTTTGTATTTATTCTTCAGGGATCAACGTGGCCTCCGATACAACGATGGTCGTGGCAGCATTTTTACTTTTGTAGAGGGATTAATGTCAATGCTCTCTCAAATGTGATTCTATGCCATGCATTTTAACAATGAATATGGTAGAATTTACATATTCAATGAGTGCTATCCCCTTCAAAGGACTGACCTTTTTTAATGGTGCTGTCACCACTCAAGCCTCCGCTGATATACTCTACTTTGGGACCCTGACACCAGAGTTGATGGCACATTGAAAAAACGTCTTCTCAATGGTGGCCAACGATTTGACCTGTAAGGGCAGGTCTGATGTTTTCACAAGCCATTGAAAAGTGAGTAATATGGATAATTCAGTTTCACTTCTGGGCTAATTTCAAGAGCCACCCAGTGCCTCCTCCTTATGGTCTTATAAAGTGAAGTGCTCAGCCAATGTTGCTAAAAGAACCAGGCACAACCTATGTTGCCACTGGGGGTGGTGGTTTTCTTTGTAAATAATAACTCAATATCTAAATCAAGGAGGGTGTGGCCTTTGTATCATCATAAACTCATGAAAGAGGCTATACAGAAAATACATACAAATCACAAAAATATTTTTAGCAATAGCAGTTTAGTAAAGTATGAGTTTACAGCCCTCCAAGGTGACTGACTATTCATTTGACTATGTTCTGATCTGTTTCCTTTCTTTTTTAAAGCAGGCTTCGTATTTTATAGTTACAGTGGGCTTGTGTAAGAGTACAGTGACCTACAAAAGACAAATATTGGATAAATGAATGTTCCAGAAAGAAGACTTGCCTTCATAGAATGAAGATTCAAATTTTTAAAATTCTTTAATTTTGAATAGAAGTTTAAA
Source organism: Lontra canadensis (assembly GCF_010015895.1). Taxonomy (NCBI): domain Eukaryota; kingdom Metazoa; phylum Chordata; class Mammalia; order Carnivora; family Mustelidae; genus Lontra; species Lontra canadensis. Next base: position 1,366,073 of record NW_022631066.1, read on the forward strand.
AATCTACTCCAGTCCCCTCCCTACCTCTTTAACAGAGGATTTTTGGACATAATCAGTTACTGAAGACTCAGAATTATCTTTGCAGTCAACAATTACCCATTATGTCTGCAGATTCCAGAAACTGTAGCACAACAGCGGCAGGCCCCAGAACATGTGGAGATGTATACATTCTTTGCCCCTATACTAACTGGATTCACATTGCTCTTTAAAAAAAAAAAAAAATCTTTTTTAAATTAAAAAAAAAAATCTCCTTATAGTGGGCTCTCCACCTTTCTGTTCCTGTGAACAGCTCATCCTCTAAGCCCTCCTTGATGTGCATCTTGAGTTCTCTGGAAAGAGTCACTACAGTGTCAGATGTATTAAAACCATGTCCATGTAAGTATGTCATCCTGATGCATAGGCTGCCGTGGGGGTACTCAAACCGTTCCATGTTTTCAGCATGAAGCCTATAATAACCTTGACACTGACTGCCTAAGGACCATTCTTATTTACTCTTCTGTTTCGGCTGAATTTTGGTGGACCACGTTTCAGATCACAGACTATGGGTAAGTAGTGTCACCCTGAGTCCATTTGATGGACGGAGAAACCAAGGCCCAGAGAGCCTCGCAGCAGGGTCGTGCCTAGGGCTTCTGCATCCTGACTCATACCATTCCTGCCTTCAGGGCCTGTACCACGCTGCTTTCACTCCCAGGGCTGGTGCACTTGCTGACTCTGGCCTCTGCACAGTTGGCATACAACATCTCGGTCTCTCCCATCTCCCGGCTTCACCCTCCTTAAAGGCCAGAGAGTGGCTCAGAAACATGTTCCAGTTCCTTCGCTTGCACATCTCCCCTCTCTCCACTTCATCTCTGTCTCCCAGACCACCTCCTAGACACTAAGGATCTGGGATCTGTAAACTCAGTCCCACTCAGTCCCCTAACCAATCCCACCCAAGGCCAGCAGACTCAGAATTGCCATAGGGCGGATGTTTCTTGCCCTAAGCTCAACACTGAGGGGATCTAAAGATCCCTCGACCTACAGCCTCCCCCTACTGACACTGATGGCTTGGTCCATGAAGAAGCATTCCCTGTGACTTCTGGATTTTTTTTCTCTAGTTCACGGAGGCAGGGCCATCACCTGAGTTGCATTCTGCTTATCAAGAATCTCCATCCTTTCCCCTTAAAGGAAAGGGAAAGGTGTTAGCTTTTCTCGGTCCCTATAAATGTGCCAGGCACCCTACTGAGCAATCTGTGTGGGTTGTATTATTATATATTGTTATGTGGGGAAACCAGGGCTTAGGGAAGACAAATTACTTGTCACAGGTCACAGAACTGGTGTATTGGAGCTCCCTATCTGAAAAGAAGCTTTTCCTATCTATATACCCAAACCTACTCTCAATCTCTACTGTTTACCCTCAACTACAACTTCCTGAATTTACCATCCCCACTGCCTACAATTCCTTGTTTTCACACCCTATTGATCACATCAGTACCCTCCTTGGATATCAGCCTTGTCCATCTAGGTAAAAATTAACGCCCCATACCTCACTGGACACTGTAATGTAGACATTTGGCTATTTCCCATGAAGGTCGGCCTAACTACGAGGATTTGCTTTCTGCCTTGGTCACCTGCCTCCCGCTTAATGCCTTGTCTCTTCTGCAGACTCCCTGCAGAGGGTTCGAGCATGTCTTACGTCTTTCACTCAATCTAGAAGCCAACACTTTCTACCTTATTTTCCATGATTGCCCCATGCTTGGCTTCAGCCAAACTGAACGAATTGCTATTTTATATGCATCTGCTATGTTTTTTTCTGTCTCCATGATTTTTTTAATACCTTTATAAAGAGCAGTTTTAGGTTTACAACACAATTGAGAAAGGTACAGAGATTTCCCATACTCTCCAACACATACACACACAGTGTCCCCCATTATCAACGTCACTCAACAAGACGGTACATCTTTTTTTTTTTAAACAAGGATGAACCTATATTGACTCATTCCTTGCTTTTTTATGTCGTTTGCTCTGCTAGAAATGCCTTTAACAAAGCACCATCAACCACCTATCCTCCCCAGCCCATCCCAAATCTCCACTTCCACTCCAGCTAGAAGCAAGGACTTTTTATTTGACCTCCCAGAGCACTTTATTTGTATTTCTCCTGGGGCACTCCACCAGAATTCAAAAATAAATGGCACATTGAACACATCAGTTCTGTCAGCTATAGTCATAAAAGAACATTCTTTTTGCCTGTCAACGTCTCTCTAAGCTTGAGCAAAAGGATTAGCTCTTCCCCTGCCTGTGACAAAAACTCTGAAAACTCCAGCAGAACTATGACTTTTTTGATCAATCCTAGTTAAGAAAACATTCTATGTTCTCTTCAGATTCCAAAACCTGGTCTCAACTCAGAAATGAGAATGTCCAGCCCACTATTCATCTGCGCTGGAACTGTCACTCAAAGCAAACCCTTCTTCGCCACCTCCCAGCCCACGCTGGCCTCAACAGAAACAGTGTCCTCGGTGTCCTCGCTGTCCTCGATCTTTCTCATTCCCATCCTCTCCCCTCACTTCCTGCTCTTCCGGACCCACCTCCAACCTCATAGTTGAAGTAAGGAAGAGAGATCAGAGGAACAGGAAAGATCTTTTTGACTCACAGAATCAGAAGGGAGCTTATATTTAAATATTTAATATTTAAAGCTAATATATTTTTAAAAGATTTTATTTATTAATTTGGGAGAGAGCTAGAGAGCATGAGCAGGGGGAAAGGCAGAGGGAGAGCAACGAGTAGACTCTCTGCTGAGTGGGGAGCCCAACTCGGCACAGCCTCAGGACCCTAAGATCATGACCTGAGCTGAAGTCAGACACTTAACTGAGTCACACAGGCACCCCTAAAGCTATTATTTAAAGCTAACTCTTTCTAAGACCACTTTTATGGGCTCTTCCGAGGTCCTCCACTCTGTTCTTCTTTCTGACGTGGGCAGGATGGCTCTAGCTCAGCTGGTGACATCCTCCCCAGCCCATGGGCATCTAGTGGTCCATTTCCAGCTTCTCTCTGCTGAGGGCCCATCTGAGTGGCCATATTGGACAGAATCTAAGAAGTCCCCAGTGCATCCTTTGGCTGAACAAACTCGAGAGGCAGGATGATTTCAAGTGCACAACAACTTTCCTTTGCTCCTGCCATCAGAATAGGTAAGCAGCATCCTCCTCCAAGGTTCTTGGACTATAGACAGACATCAGTCTACTGTATCCCCTCTCCCAACCTCAGGCGATAAGTGTCAAGTTCTCCAAATGGTTTTGCTGAAGTCAGTCATACTGAAATTTAGATGAGGCAGCAGATAGTCCCACAGCCCTCATCCTTACGGATATAGGTAGAAAACACAGCACGATTAAAACATTTTTTTAAATTTAATTTTTTTAAATAGAAATCCTCCTCATGAAATTTTCTTTCAACTTTCACTCTTGGGGACCTTCCCTATCCCCTCTTTGTAGCTGTCAAAGTTTAGATCATAGAACCCTTTCTTGATTTTTCCTTTGAAAACCCGCACCTTGATCTGCTACCCCATTTTCGAGTTTCCTGTCTATTAGAAATAGGGTCCTCAGTAGAAACTTCTGGTTTAATGTCCTTTTATACAAGCTAGAACATAGCTAGTCATACAGATCGCCTACTCCTTGAGGAGACTGGATAAGCCTGAGGGCAGAGACAAACTCCTACTCATCTTATTTCTCTCATAGCAGCTAAAACTGAACACCGTCTTTAATAGGCAGCATAAAGCTCTAAGCTTTCTGGAATGGACATGCTGGTCCTATACCTTCCTACAGCTGCTAGCACCCAGGATCAACCCTGGGGCTATTTTCACATACCCTGTCAATTAACCCCAGTTCACAACTACTGAAGATGCGATAGAGGCTGCTCTGTGGTCCTCAAATCCTACTCTACCTCCTCTTGGCATCCACCCACACCTCATTTCTTGGTCCCCCTTGAGGTTAGTAGGGGCAGAGGGTTGAGTGCCGGCCAATGGGCTGAGGCAGTAGTGACGTACACCACTTTCAGATCTGGCTCCTGAAGACCTTCTGGGAAGTCCCTTGAGATTTTTCTCTACCGGGTCAGCTGGATGCAGAGGGTTCTAGAAGGGTTCTAGAAGGTTCTAGAGGGTTCTAGAAGGGTTCTAGAAGCTAGCAAACCTGCACACTATAAGTAGACTGGGTTCCTGATGGGATGGCTCCGCCCAGAACAGAGCCCTTACACCATCTTCATCATCACACCACTGGACTATGTTGTGAGTAATATACACACTTTCATAATAAAGTGATAAGGCACTATAATGGTGTGAGTAATACACACACTATTCAGTAACACCGAACTGCAATAATTCTTTATGTTTTAACTAACTCATTCATGTAGTCGTCTCTCATTTCTCACTCATTTCTCACCGCACTGAAATGGGGAAACTGTTTATCACAGAACTATGCCCATGAACACAGAGGGCTAGATTCTAATAATCTACTCATAAAATCAAGCTAGGGAAATTCCCCTAGGAAGAATGTTGTCAACTCCCCTGAGAAAGTGCCAGAAACGTATTTTCTCTCGGTTCCAGGTAACACAGTCTCTTCCTCTCTGCGACAGTTCACCTGACATAGAAGTCTCACTGCTTTCTAGGTTAAGTGACTTTATTTTTACTTAAGAGAAATATAGAGCACATCTTTCTCTCTCCCATGATTTTCTCATGGGATGGGCTTATAGGCTTAGAATTCATTTTTAATTAAAAAAATTGTTACTGGGTATGAAGGTGTGGAGTGGGCATAATTATGGAAGTCCAACCTAGGGACTTGGTCTCCTTTCTGGGGGGCTGCAGTTCAGGATGTGGTAGGCTGTATTTCTGGAGTAGGAGAAAGACAAGTTCATTCAACCATGAAAATTAAATTACAAGACTTGGAATCATTATTTCTGTGAAAATGTGATCTCCATACTGCGTTAGTTCTGACATTCTTTTCAGATTTTCACCATAACAGTTCTACTTGGCCTTTAAATAACACAGGATCAGTAAAATGTCTCTGGCAGAAATAGGATGTATTAAGCTCCAAGGTTGAATTTGAACATCTTTGCCTCAATGTTCTAAAATTAAAAATAACTCAAAAGAAACACCGTGTAATCGAAGAACAAGGTAACTATTATTGATAAGTGTAAAATCTTAAGTCTATAGAGCTTAAATCAGTCTCCAAACTCACCTTGGACCACAGCTTGTACTCCTATTTTTAATAAAATATAAGAAAGGTATATCTTCCACTATTATCTGTTTCAATATTCAGTAACATTGAAGTGTAATAATTCTTTATGTTTTAACTAAATCATTCATGTAGTAATCTCTCATTTCTCACTTCTCTATGAGGAAGAACTGTTGTCACTATCTTATCAGTGTTGAAAACTTCAACTTTTGTTAAAGTTCGTGACCGCCAGTTGCAGCACTGAATTCATAATAGCCTTTAGGATTCTTTAAAGTAACCTTGAAATAGCTAGAGATTTTATAGAAAAATGGCTGGAGAAGTTAATGAAGGTGATTAATCACATGATGTTGAAAATACACTCCAATGACAGTACATCTAATATTTATTGAGAACCTACTATATGCCAGTCACTAGGTGCATAAAAAGCACTTTCAACAGATATTGTTCTGAATTATATGAGCAGCTGGGTGATTTATCTGCTTTGGGTGGTTCTTGGATACCTAATTATGTATAATTTTTTATTTTTTTAAGTGTAATGCAGGGACTCCCTGGTATTCTGCCAACTCTATGTTCTCGGTATCTATTTGCTAGAAGTTCATTTTTACAGAGAGAGTTGGAGAACACCATCATCATTAATTGCTGTGGTACTGATTGTGTAAATTAAGGGTTCATGGATTCCCACATGATGCTACGGGACCTGAAACCTGGTAATTGACTTAAAAGAGCCTATAATCTGGTATCCAGTAAGATAAAGAAACATAGCCTTCCAACTGCTTTCCAATTACCCATGTTTTTATGCAGGAAATAACTGCTCAAGTTATATCATGTCTTTGAAGCCAGTAACACTTCAAATAACCAACAGTTTCAATTAAGGAAGTTTTCATTGTAAGGCTAGGTTGTAACTTACATACCGAAAGTGGAAGCAATGTGAGGAGACTCATTTTTCGTGTGAGAGGAGGCGGCCGGGGAGTCAACGTAATGTGAGACGGGGTATATGGGCAGACTCATGAGGTCTGTGATCATGAATCTGGACCTGATTAACAGCAATGGTGAGCCAACTGAATGCCACAAAAGGGGAAAGAAAGAAGAGCTCCATGAAAAACTAAGGACTGAATGGCCAATGTGGACAGGATGAAAGGGCATTCAAGCCAATTTTCCAGGAATGTGTAAACAGAGTTATAAAGTAAATGAGATGGATATGTAGAAATGATAGAATACAGATATATATATACACAAGAAATAGTAGAGTCATATGGTAGAGAGACAGCTGTTTAAAATAAAAATCAACAATAAAAGTGGCAAGAATATAACAGTTTTAAAATTAAGAATTTTTGTATATTTCAAGGACTTTAAAGTGTCTTTATTGAATATGTCTTCAGAGTCACTTAGGCCATTTAGAAGTATGAAGTCTATAATATACCAAAGGCCAAATGAGACCTTCAAGTGTCCTTTCAAACATCAGGGCTAAGGTCTTAGGAAAGGAGCACAAGCCCCTCCCTGGTCCCAGCAACTTACTGATTTTTAATGACCTAATTTATTTGACATTCCCAGCCAAATAGAGGAAATAATAGGTAACGGTTATGAGTTCTTTGTCCTGCCTCTCCTCTAATCTGCTTATTCCTCCATTACACTGCAGGCAAGGTACATAATTGAAATTTCAAATTAAAAAAAAAAAAACACAGAAATCCTAAGGCAGAACCATCTGCATCAAGATTTTCTGTACATTTCTCACCAGCTCACTCACTATGGCCCACCTCCAGCACTGACTTCATCCCACATGATCTCGGGAAGAATGAGATTGCTTCTCTGCACAAAGACAGGAGATTACTTGGAGAAACAGCCTCAGAGAAACCTTAGGTAAAGCGGGGTTAATCCGGATTCTCCTGAAAAGAGCGACGTTGCCTTTAATGACCAGGGCCAGGAAGGACCTTGGCTCCCATAGCTTGGGTAGTAACACTAAATGCGCAGTTTAATTTGGCCAGGGATTATTAATGCCGTTTATGAAACTCTCAGTGACTGTTTTATCTCAAGCCTTTGGCCCTAACTTCTCCTGGTTCAAGTTTGATAAGCCCGGGGCTTGAGCTCATCTTAATGGGTAGTGGAAGACGGGGCTCCGTTTCTCCTGGGACTTCATGCTCATTAGTCACAGCCGCCAATCAAAAGCTTTGTCGGAGAACAGGAGGAATGTGGCACAGCACATGTAGAGGCCCGGAAGCCCCTTCCACATATATCATGGATGAGTAAGTCTCTATGGCTGGCCAAACCACACATCAGCAGACCGCGTGCATCAGCAGACAGGATCAACAAAAGCAATGCAAAAATTTCAAGGTCAGCACTTTCTGGAGCCAGCCCTTCATGTTCCGACTGATAAGGCTTTAAACATTTTCATTAGTCCTGCTGATTCCAGTCATTTTAAATGACAAACACATTCTAATTATTTTTAAAGTTATATAATCTAGAAGGCACCCCAAGCTCTATAGTTTTCTAGACATGATTACTAGCCCTCGTTTCTCTCTCCTGTGACTATGAGGGGTCAAGGTGAGGTTAATGTTCTGGCCAACCACTTGGGATCTAGAATAACAACAATTTTGGTAGGGATTACTGCCATTGTAAACCACTGACAAGGGTTTGGAACGGTAATTCTTAATTAAGAAAATAAAAAGACTCAGCGTCTGTGCTCTGATCGTGCAGCTAACAATGGACTCCACCTCAATCCAAACACAGAATAAAATTCAGCAAAGAGATAGATTTATTTTTGTAGTAATCTGTTTTAGATATTTAATCTAAAATAATATGGTGAGGCTTCAGAAATAACTCTGGGTATCGAGTATTGAAATAATATTTGCTGTATTTTTTAAATGAAGCCTTTGTTTTAATTCCAACTGTGTCTTATTACTAACTTGTTGCTTCCAAAGAGAATTTTGGGACAAAATATCTCAAAATTATAGCATGTCTAGTGGAAGTAATAAAAACTTACAACAGTGTATATTTCAAAATATGTCACGTTTAGATAACATTCAATAAACAACATTCTCTTTAATCAACTCATTATTTCCTTGGGAGTGTAGTCTTTGACATGTCATAAAAATTATATGAGGACAAATAAGATCAAGAAATATTAACAACAAAAAATTTTGAATATGATCCACATCATATGGTGCAGTGCTGAGTAGCAGGGAGAACCAGAGAGTGTCTTGAGAAGACCGCACACCTTTGATACCTAAGATTTGGTTACAAAGCTGCAAACGGGCTACATGATTTGTTGGGAAAATGTCTCAAGGTAGCAGGAAAATCACAGAATTCTAGAGCTAGAAAGGACTTCAGGCTTTTTATCAGAACCTTTCAGAAAATATGACCTTCCAGTGTCTCAATAAGGAAAAGCAAAAGACATTCGTACTACTTCAGAAAATATTTGTCCCCCTATAGAACACCCCCTGAAAATCTTCTCAAAGTAGGATACAGGCCCTCCTCACCACCAGCCTGTTGTTCTCAACACACCAAGCTGTGGCTGAGTTTATGGTAGAAGTTCAAAGGAATGCAACTCCTCAGTAGTCATAAAACGTTCAGGGTTACATTACTTTAATAATTTTTGAGCTGATATTTGGACAGTCTGTCTGCATTCCTACAGAAGCCAGCAAGAACACTTTGCATGAAGAACAGCAGTTGTGAAATCCTTACTCTTTTTAAAAAAGATTTTATTTTTTATTTTATTTTTTTTAAGTTTTTATTTATTTATTTGACAGACAGAGATCACAGTAGGCAGAGAGACAGACAGAGAGAGATGAGGAGAAGCAGGCTCCCTGCTGAGCAGAGAGCCCGATGTGGGACTCGATCCCAGGACCCCGAGATCATGACCCGAGCTGAAGGCAGAGGCTTAACCCACTGAGCCATCCAAGCGCCCCTAAAAAACATTTTATTTTGAAGTAATCTCTACACTCAATGTGGAGCTTGAACCCACGACCCCAAGATCAAGAATTGCATACCCCACTGACCATGCCAGTCAAATGCCCCTCTCAGACTTTTTTTTTTTAATGTCAGAAGACCAAAGTAAGACTTCTTGTTCTAAAACTTTTCTCAAGAAAGTCTGATCATTTTGCCACTACAAATGCTTAGAAGTAACAGATAAAAAGACATCATTCTTTCAAATGCATTACTGAATTTGCAGAAAAGAGAGAGAGAGAGAAAAAGAGAGAGAGAGAAAGCAACAGTGAAAGAGAAAGAGAGAGATCTAGAAAGCAATGTGGTAAGGACACAGATAGACTCTGATTTGCATTAAGGGGGCTTGCAAGTCTTAGTAACCTAGAAGCTTAGGTTTAACTTCCTATGTAGAAGCAAATGGACACAGTAATGATGACTGTCTGTCTCTATCAAGATGCCAAGTGAAGGGAAAAGATAGCATCTATTCAGCATTCTAATGAGGGCTATGTGTATGGTCCAGGAAAACCTGAATCAAGAAATTAGCCTAAGGACACACTGTAGGACACTAAGCAAACATAAATGCAAAATGCCTCTGAAGGGTTAGCTATATCCACTCTGGTTACATATTTTTATAGTGTTCCCTGCAGATGATCCTAAATTACAAATCACATGAAAAAACCATCCATTAGTGGACTCCCATCATAGACATAATAAATAGAAGACTCTGAATCCCAAGAAACTTGAATGAATGAACAAAATAACAGATTTTTAAACTTTTAAATGATTTTATTTTTAAGTAGTCTCTACACCCAGTGTAGGGTTTGACCCCTAACCCTGAGATCAACAGTTGCATGTTCTACCAACTGAGTCAGCCAGGCATCCCTAAACTGTTTTAAATTACTAATATGAAAGGGAACTCAAGCTGTATGAAAAGGAAAAGACAGTAACAAAATGATTAGAATCATAGATCATCTAGAAACAAAAACTATAGCAACTGAATGAAAAAACTCAATGCATAGGCGAAGTAGCTGTTTAGACACAGGTTAAGACATAAACAATGATCTGAAAGACAGTTTCAAGGAAACTCAGAATGGAGGACTGTGAGATAAAGGGATAAATATAAAGTTAAGAGACAACGTAACGTAATAAAAAAACTCAATCTGTCTAATATAAATTTCAGTGAACAGAATTACGGAAGCATCAATTCCCAAAGATATATGGCTGTATATGTCCCAGAACTGCTAAAATATCTGATTCCTATGGGTTCAGACAAAATCCAGATAAATAAAAGACAAATCCCTGATGAGATACATTGTGATGAAAGCAACCAGCGAGAAAAGACAAATTATCTATCAAGGAATAACAATTAGATAACAGTAGACTTCTCAAAAGTGAAGATAAGTAACAGAAATAAATGGACTATTTTTAAAGGAATGAATGAAAATAAATGCCAATCTAGAATAACATACCCACCTAAATTATTGATTGACTGTCAAGGATATTTGCCAATTACTGACAGAATTACAAAATCCTAGAAAACCAAAAATTGTTTCTTGAAAAAAACCAACCAATAAAGAGACAAATTTGTGCAAGATTAATTTACAAAGAGAGAAAGGGAAATGACTATATTAGTACAAAGAAAAATTTCTGAGATATAACTACAGCCAGGTAGAGATTTTTTTTAGCAGAGAATTATCAAGAACCATTTTTTATGTCAGTGCTCTTGAAAATCTAGCCAAAATGGTCAATTCACTGTAAATGCAACTTACATTTACTCAGGAAGGAACAGAAAACCTGACTTGACCAAAGGCATGAGTGAAACTGCATCACTAGCGAAAAGTCTGTTCACACACACACACACACACAGGTTTCTTTCAGACAAGTTTTTATCAACTTCCAAAGTAAAAGTAGTTCTAATCTGGTATCAACTTTTCCATAGAAGAGACTAAAGTGATAATCCTTTTTTATAAAGATTTATTTATTTTAGAGAGACAGAGTGACCGAAAGAGAGTGGAAGAAGGGTAGAGGGAGGGAATCTTCAAGCCAACTTCCCACTGAGTGCAGAGTCTGACGTGGGGCTCGATTCCATGACCCATGAAATCATGACCTGAGCAGAAACCGAGAGTTGGAGGCTTAAGTGACTATGCCACCCAGGCATGCCTAAACTGATAATATTTCTTAAAACTCATTTTATGAGGTAAGATAAACTTGATAAAAAATAAGTAAGAAAAATTACAGGTCAATCTCACTCATGAATATAAAAAATTTAAGTATAACGTTAGTAAACAAAATTTCGAATGAACATTTAAAATTGTGATCAAGTAGGGGTTCTCCCAGATTAGAAGGATCATTTAATTTTAGAAAATTTATTAATTCATCAATTAACACATTAAAAGAGAAAATCCATTAAGTACCTCTCAGAGATGCAGGGAGTATTTAATAAAATGCAAAACACGTCCTTGGTAAAACTTAAGAGCATATCAGAAATAGAAAGAAACTTCCTTAACCTGATAAAAGATACTATTCACTGAAAACCCAAGAAAATACAACACTTGAGGTCAGCAAGTCAAAGGCATTTCATATAAAATTCAAACAAGGTAGGATGCTTCTTGTCACAGCTTCTATTTAACACCATACAAGAGGTGCTAAGTATAAGAGCAAGCCGTGGGGGGGAAGAAATAAATACATAAATATAAATAAAATTCAATATATACAAAAGAAAATTAAATGCATAAATATTACAAAATAATGAACATAATTATCATTATTTGCATATATAATGACTGCTTACTTAGAAGATCCAAATAATCTACAAACTTAAAACTAAATAAGGAGTTCATGATGACTGGAAATGAGTTAAACAAGAATCTATTCTATTTCTACAAACTATCAGCCAATAATTAGAGTATTTAAGAAAAAATAAAATTTACAGTAAAAACAAACACTTCAGCAGTATGTATAAGGTACCTAGCAATAAATCAAACAAAAATATGGGAAAGTTTTGTAGGGAAAATTATAAAGTATACTAAAGACATGAAAGGAAGCTTTTTTTTTTTTTTTTTTAAAGAGAGAGGGACAGTGTGGGAGAGGGAGAAAGAATCTTAAGCAGGCTCCAGGCCCAGTGTGGAGTTTGATGCAGGGCTTGATCTCAAGATCCTGAGATCATGACCTGAACTGAAATCAAGAGTTGGATGTTTCACTGACTGAGCCACCCAAGCACCCTGAAAGTAAGCTTTAAATAATGGAGAGCTAGATCATCTCCATGAATGGGGAGACTTAATACTTAGATATAGAAATCATCCCCAAATAATCTAGCTTTTATTTATTTATTTTTATTTTTTTCATCCCCCAATAATCTATAAATTCAATGGAATTATAACCCAAATCCCAACACTGTTTTTCATGAAACCTTGAAATGGTGATTCTTAGATTCATATGGTATAGTAAAATATCTAAGAATAGGCAAGACACACTTGAACAAAAATAGTAAAAAAGGGTTCACTTATTACAAGGCTATTAAAACTGTGGTATTAGTATAAGGAGAGTTTGGAAAACAGACATATGGAGGCTGGATAGCATTAAATGTGACAGAGAAAAAATGGACTAATCAATAAATTATACTGGGATAACTGCTTATTCATACAAAAAAAATTTGATCAGTACATGACACCATACAGAAATATAAATCTTAGGTTGTTTAATGATCTCACAGGGAAAAAGTATTGTAAAGCTTTTTGAAGAAAAGAACCAAAAAATCATTTTATTAAGTCATGTGAGAAAAGATTTATTAAGATCCTCCAATGTACAAATCATACAGGAAAATACTGACAGATTTAACTAATATTAAAAATTTTTAATTTCTATGTAATAAATTATACTATGGGTAACGGAAAAGGTAAGTTATTGCCTGGGGGTAGATATTTGCAAATCATATAGCCCCCCTCCCAATTACTGTCCAGAATATGTATACTCAGCTTTACCCATAATTAGGAACTCCTTATTTCCAAGATAGGAGTAAAACAGAATGTCTGATAATACCAACCACTGGGAAAGATGTAGGGAAACAGAAATGCTAAATCAATGGTTCTTAACCCTTATTGTGCATTACAATTCATCCGGGGAACTTTCAAACAAATAGCATTCTTGGGTCCCATCCCCAAAGTTTCTGATTTAATTGGTCTAGGCTGGGACTTAGGCATTAGTAATTTGAAAAAGCTCCCTGATTCCTTTGTCAGCCAGAGTTTAGAACTACTGCTCAACACGTTTGATGGCTGAACAAACCAGTCCCGTCTGGGGGGCAATTCAGTGATACCTAGTACAGATGTGCACCCAAACGACTCAACAATTCCACTCCCTTTGAAGGTAACTCCCTTCAAGAAATTCTAGCACAAATGTAAGATATGTACAAGAATCACTGCAGTACTATAACAGCAAAACTGCAAGGTCAACCCAAATTTCCTTTGGATAAACCAACCTTGGATTATTTATTCAATGTGGTATTATCCTGCAGTTATAATAAATGGATTAGACACTTACGTATCAATATGCATACATCTCCAAAACAATGTTGAATTAAAAAAAAAAAGTCATGGGGGTGCCTGGATGGCTTAAGTTGGTTAAGTGTCTGCCTTCAGCTCAGGTCGTGATCTCAGGGTCCTAGGGCAGAGCCCTGTGTGGGACCCCCTGCTCAGCGGGGACTCTGCTGCTTCCTCTCCCTCTGAGGAGAGGGGCAGAGGGAGAGGGAGAAGCAAAGTCCCCGCTGAGCAGGGAGCCCTAAGTGGGGATGGATCCCAGGATGCCAGAATCATGACCTGAGCAGAAGGCGGACGCTTAACCAACTGAGCCACCCAGGTGTCTCTATTTGAGATACTTTATATTAACATATTTAAAAGGCAAAAGAGCAGTATAACTGATCATGGGGGGTATATCTTTATTACTTTTTGCCATTGAAAAAATTATTTTAAAAATATGGAACTAAAAAGTAAACATAAGAGACCCTGAATTTGGAGGCCAGGGGCTAGAATTCTCATCTGACTTCTGCAGCTAGTTAGGGATGTGTAAATCCTTTCCCCACACTGGCTTCAGCTTCTGCATACATAACGGAAAGGTGTTGGATAAGATGATCCAAGATCTAGTCTAGTTTCAAATTTCTCTGCACCTAAAGTGGTTGGATATTATACCTGGATTTAATTTTTCTCTTTTTTTGGAAACCATCTCCAAAGTCTATACTCACTCACGGACCAGTCTAGAAAGTGCTGCCCTAAGAGATATTCAGTAAACCATCATTGAGTCAAAGATGTAATAAAAGTGGCAAATTAGCTCAAAATGTTCTCATGAGCTAGATTAGGAACGACAAACAGAGAAAATATTATTAAATCCTCAATGTCTGCCATTTGCAAATTTATAAATGTATTGGTTCTTTATTCATTTTCTCATTATTTCCTATACCATGTCGTCAGTGATCATCTACAAACCAGCTTCTCCCAATTTGTCATATGTTAATAAAAATTTCACAATAGGAGAAGTTATGGTAAATTTTACTTAAAATATATGTTTTATACTATAAAAAAAAACCCTGAACTCCTTTCATGCCCCCCACCTTCCAGTAACTTGAATTAACTATTCTGTCTTCTGTTTATCTTATTTGCTTCCAATGAGAACCCGGCCCAACACAAACAACTAAGACCCATTTGCTCACTAATGTGCTGTTTTCTCCCCAGGATTTCAATGCTTTTAGCCAACAAGGTTTAATTATCTCCATAACCCTGCAAAAGTAAAGCACAGAGAAGCATGACGTGGGGGTGAAATCACACTTTACAAAGAGGTTAATGCAGAGCAGAGGAAAATGAAATCCATTTCCAACAGAGGTACAAAAACTCACTGCACAAGTCCTAATTTCTTCTCACACCTCAGGCCAGGCTGCTACCCATTCTAGGCTGCCTATTTTCTGCTAGAAATGCTGCCCCTGGAATAAGTACTATAGAGAGGAGCCTGGACAAGCCACGACCTTTGTTAGACACTTGAATGAAAGAAACATCGACAACAAACAAAAAGAACACAGGATGCTGGTTGACAGGTGCATCCTTGGATCTTTTTTCTTCCTCATCAATTAAAATGCATGAAGGAGGCTGCCTACATGACCTGCATTACAGGTTAGGTAAGGAAGATTTAATGTCGTAAGTGTTTACAGAATACTGAGTATGATACCTGGAGGAAGATGGCAGTCAGTATTTGCTAAATGCCGACATCATCATCACCACCACCAACGCTTGTTAGCACCAGAGGATTATGGGACCTCGGATTTTTCCAGGACATAGGCTTATGAAAGACCTGCTCAAAGCAACCATTCTCTTGACAAAGGAGAGTTGTTCAAGGTTGCAGAGATGACCTGATCCTCTGAAATTCAGCAATATAATTGCCACTGGGGAGAAATGAAGTCATGGAGGTTCGTTCTCACTTAGCAGGTAGATAACAGGACACTTAACAAAGGCGAAATCTACCAATCATTTTCTTAACTGATGACAAGAAGTGAAATTCATATTCTTCATGGCCATTCCTTCTAAGAGTTGAGCCCCCAAATTGCCCTACCTGATGAGTAGTCCGCAACCGTAAGGGGGCCACTGGGGCAGCAACACGATGGCCAATAGAAAGCACCACAAATCCTTATGCACAGCTAAATCAGGGAGCAAGCCATTCCTCTAAAAGCAACGGCCATCCGGGATGGCAAGAACCAGACTCTCATCTGGCTTGATTTTCCACTCTTCCGGGATTACCCCCTCCTGCTCGGGCCATCCAAGATTGCGCCATTACCGCTAATGCTTTCAAAAGTGGGACACTGATTCCCGTTGTTCACAACAGGACTGCAGGCTTGGACTACATCTAACTCCTACACGACATGTAGGGGAGAATTTAAAGGACATCTATGGCCCTGAAATCATATACTCTCCTAAATGAAAGTAACAGATGGGCTAGCAGATAATGATCTTTAACTAACAGGCTAAACAGTAACAGGGCTGGTTCTGGGAGCCCTTGGGTTAGCAATCAGGACTGATGTTTGCCAGGGCGAACAGGAATCATGTTCCTTAGAGGACAAGGCAGATAGCATCTAAAGACTCGGGGAAGTCAGAGGGGAGAAGGCAACTCTCCATTCATGGTAGAGGCTTGCAGTGATGACCTTTCTTTTGAATGCACTCTTTCAGATCACCCGGTCTGCAGAAAGCTGTCGTCTGGGTGATGGCTTTAGTGGGAAAGTGGGGGACTGGGAAAGGAGGCATAGATCATTCCTCTGTTCAGTATTGCCCAGTTATCAGCTAACGAACACTTGGGAAGCATCCAGCTCCTCCCTTAAACGATTGCTGAGAAAGGTACCAAGACCCCATTCAGTAGTAAACTCGTGATTTACAGTGAACACAGGAGGAGGAGAGCCCTGAGACATGTGGGGTGGAAACTGGGAGTCTGGAGGGGAACAGAACCCTGGCCGCTTCTAGTCCATGTCCCTGGTTACTTGTGCACTGTCTAACTTCATCCAGCTAGATCAGCCTGACAACTCTAGGTACCCGAGCGGGAACCAACATGTGCAATCTCATTTCGTTGTGAAATTTCGTTCAATTTCACAGCGTCATCCAAGGAAAGGCAAAAGCAGCTGAAACATCTTAATGCCTCAAGGCCCTTTTGCCAGAGACTGAGGTCTTCTGTCCCCTAGACCTGCAACACCATTTCATGGCCTTTTCAAAAGGGGTTCACAAGAAGCTGCAGTTTTAGGGAATTTTACTCTTGGGATTTACAGGTTCGCCAGCGCATCTCCCTAAGCAATCCAGAGAAGTCGGCAGAAGCTGATTTGCGATTGGCTTTCTGTAGCAACAACGCTCTTTTCAGAAGAAAATTTTACATGCTCATTTTCCAGTCTAAAATACAGTTTATGTTCCTGGAGGAATGGAAGCAAAAGATAGTCACCTGAAACATTAATGAAATGAAATGATTCCTGGCAATGAAAATGTAAACATTACTGTAAATATTATCTGCTAAGTGGTGGTAAGCGCAGGACACTCCCCATCTCATCTTGCAATTAATTTATGAGTTGGCAAATCGTCACACTTAAGTTTCAAGGAGTCCAACTGATAACTTGATTGAGATTATAAAATGCAAAAGATGCTTATTAGGGGAGTAAGAAGGAAGAGAAGAGAACAAAGACAAAGTACTTACTTGCAGTGATATTTTTTAAAGTAATCCTGAATTGCAAACTTGGCTTTTTTGTTTAAGAGCCAAGACTGATCTGAGCTACAATCCTTTGGTCCTCAGAGCATACTCCATCCTCTGTGGGACACATCTTGCAGAAATCTTCCTTTTATATTTATTTTGCCAAGTTTTCAAGCTCTACCAGGAAGTAGTGAAACACAAAGACTGTCCTTAAAAATAAAAAAAAAATCCTGCCAAAGTCCAGAAGGTAAGGCAGCCAAGGAAAAAGAAAACCTCTCCAAAACTAGTATCTAATTCGGAAGGGGAACTGCTCCCCTACCTCTGTCTGAATGAGTCCCCTTGTCTTCCTGGTGGCATTTCTGATCAGCCAGCCAGTTCTGTTTTCCAGCAATGTGAGGAGGTTTGAAGAGAAATGAACTCATGCTCTGAAGTTCCTTGTAGTAAAGGAAAACATATGGAGGCTTTCCTGCCGAGGACTCCCTGCCGAGGCACAAATTCGAGGGGGTGTGGAATTTACTTGTTAAGGCTCTCCGTTCTCTAGACTCAGCAATATCTGCTCAGCGCTGAGCCCTGTTGGGCCGCTGCTGCTCTAAAGAAAGCTCTGGAATTCTGCAGGAACCCCACCGGCACAGACGACTTGTAGGGAGCTGGTCAACAGTATGTCAGTGCCCTGTTCGTCCTCGCTCTTGCCGCAGTCCCATCTGACCTCCAGGACCAGATAACTGTAGGGAAGGGCGTTCTGCTGGAATACAGGCTTCTCTTCCCCCTTGCTTCCTCCCTGTCTCCTAATTGTCATCTCCTGATTTCTTATCAAAGATAAGCAGTGTCCAGATACGTGCCCTGAGTGAGAACACACCCAAAAGTCAACTTAAAATGTTACTGATGTTTTTCCTTTCTCCTTCTATTCCTTCTAAGTACATGTCTAAAAATGGCACATTTCAAAATAAGCTATGAAGACGTGGAGATAGAAAATTGCACTTAGGATGAAAACAGTCTTTGATGGAAGCCAACCACCACTACAGAGGTCTGTCCACCAACTCTGTGATTTGATGCTTTTTAATTTGAAATATAAGAAACACAGCAGTTAATATCAAGAACTTACTTTTAAAAGCGCTATTTGGGCTACTTTCTACTTCATTACCAACAGGGAGGGAGGATACTTCTGCCCAGCAGAGGAGTTCCTCTCCTATTAATCTAGCAATCCCATTATCAAAGCATTAACCATGTGTTTACCTTAATTATCCTAATAATTCACTCTAACTCTGTATCCATCTTTTATATTGCAAACTGGTGTTAAACATCCTCTAAAAATATGTTCCACATGATCTTTCTTTCCATTCCAATGCCTTTATGCAAGCATTTATTTTGCGGAGCAAATGTTTCCATAAGCCCAACTGAGTAACAGAATAAATGATTAAAACCAGTAAAGATGGGTATGCAGATGTGTAAGTTGTATCTGGAGCTCTGGCCTATCTGGGTGGTAGGGACAAAGCAAGCTTTGAAGGGGCTTAATAAGAAAACTTTTAATATCATCTGGAAAGATTTATCCTATCTGGGGTCCACACACTATGGCCCACGGGCCAAAATAAGGCTCACTGTCAGTATTTGTAAATAAAGTTTTATTGGAAGAGAGGCACACCCATGTGTTCACCCATTTGTAGCATCTGTGACTGCTTTCATGCAGAGCTGAGTAGTTATGAAAGAGACTGTATGCTCTACAAAGCCTAAAATGTTTACTATCTTATCCTTTCCAGAGAAAGCTTGCAGAGCCCTCCTCTGTATAATTGAGGGCCACTAGCTAACTAGGGATTCTTAGGCTTTTTCTCCTGAGTCCTGTAGTCAGGGGTATCACAGGATCATATTTAAGGAAATACCAATCACTCAAATGTCCTCCCCCCACTAGCAGAGCAGATGTGACAGGAGAGCTACTTGGGGGTATGGGGTGTGGGTGGTCCCCAAGCTCCCAGGAAACAGAATGGATCAGGCCACACTGGAATGTTATAGGATGGCAGAGTCAGGGGAAGAATGCAGACATCATCAGGGAAGGAAGCCAGAGAAGCAGGGCCCAGAGAGAGAATGGAACAGCACAATAAAGTCATAAATGGAGGGAAAATAATGAAGATTGGTTACACGTCAGGATATGGAGGATGAAATGACTGGAAGAAGCGGGCCGAACTAAGACCTTGAGCAAAAAGGAAGGATGTGGGACACCTTCCTTCTGGTGGCCTGGTACAAAGATGACTAATATGTCCCAATTTGGACTCCTCTGCACCCTCCTCAGTCCAGAGGAATCTGGAGAGTTGGCTGCCCTACTTGCTGGTGCTATGGAGAAAGCCCGTGGAAGGCGAGCAGAAACAAACAAACAAACAGACAAACACCAAAAAACCAAAATACAACAAACCTGAAAGCCATGCCTTCCCAGTGCTTAATATCTTCCTACTCTGGAGAGCTTAGGTAAAAAGCAGGGAGTCACTCTGGTGCTACTGGGGGCCACCACGGGCCACTGGAGAAAGACAGGGTCTCTGTTCTCTGAGTAAGGGATCTCGCTGGGAGAGCTCGCACCGTGTGAACAGGAAGGGGATAACCTCAAAACAACCAGTAAACAAGTATGAGATCATCTGTCCTACTGGATAGTTTTGCCCTGGCCTTTTCACCCCAAAGCCAGCCTGCATTTTTTTCCAGAACAGCTGACCTGCATGATTTGATTGCTGCCTGTGACTTTGAACTCCCTGCTTTCATTTCCCCAAACTTCACAGCCATCCCCAAAAATTGTTCAGGTTTTAAGTTTAATTCCTTCTGCCTAAATGATGAATGAATGACCCAACTTTGTAGGCCTGGCAAATGTAGCTATTTTTTCATCCATCATGTGTCAGTAAGTCAGCCCATCAACAAGTATTTCTTGAGCTGCTAGTACGCACGAGGCACTCTGCTGAGCCTGGGGTTAAGGACTCAAGAAGACAGGCAAGGTCTCGAGCCTCATGGAGAGAAAAGAAAAACCCCAAAACATATGAACTGGATAATTTCAGATCGTAAGTGTTTAGGGATCAATAAGCAAAATGCTGAGATACAGAGGAACTGTGGGGGTGGGGCAGGGATTCTGTCCTAGGCAAGGGGGCCACAGAACTTTCTGAGAAGGTGACACATTAGCCAAAGCTGGAAGGGGAGAAGGAGCGAGTTGTAGAGGACTCTGAGAACTGTGAGTTCAAAGACAGAGGTAGGAAGGAACATGGCACGTTCCAGAAAGCAGAAGGGACACTGGTGTGGCACAGTGGGTAAGTGGGGGAAGGGTTAGAGATGGGAAGAGACCAGCTGGTGTGTGGTCTAGGAAGGAATAATGAGGTCTGGATTTTTTCCAAGGGCAAGCAAAACTATGGGAAGGATCTAAGCCCGGGGAATGTCTGTGATCTGATTTATGTTTTCAAAAGCATTTCTCTAACCCTGCTGTTGAGAATGGATTGGAGGCAGTTAAGAGTGAAAATCGGGGTATCAGTTGAGAAGTAGGTGTAGGCTGGGATAAAATGCTGTCATTCGCATTCAAGGGAAGAGAAGGGTTTTGAGATGTGTTTTGGAATCTAACAACTCTGCCCCCGGAAACAATCACCTGAAATCATCTCATTTAGTTGTTTGCCTGTTAATTTTTCATTTCCACCCCCTTGAAGGAAACTCCAGATCAGGGACCTCATGTTCCTTTGTCACCACCACAGCCCCAGGGCCCAGCAGGTGCAGCACACAGAGAAGGGACGCATGTGCCTGTTACTCCGTCTGCTGTAGGTCAGGTATGAGGAGCTAAGACTGAGCTCAGTGGGTCTTGAAACCACAAAATGAGAAAAGAACACACAGCTTTACAAAGTTTCCTTTGCTTCTTGCAGCCTGAACATCTGGGTGGCTACAGTCCATGACTCACTTAGTATCTTTTCTAGCTCCTTCTAAAGAGCTTCCTTCAACAGGAAAACCTGGGCTGCTGAAAATGACATTTCTCAGTTGCCCTTGTAGCCAGGGTTCTGCCGGTCTTGCCCACTCTCACAGACTTGAACTTGGTCCTGTTAGTGCGTTAGAGCGACGGCACAGGGGGCAGCCCATCTGCGGGTGCAGTAAGCTGGCAGCAGGGCTCTGCAGACCCTAGCTGGGGCCAGCCTCATGGGCTGTGACCGGAGCAGTCACACAGAGCCCCATGCCTACAAAGGCTCTGAACTGGGTCTGCTGCTCTGTGGTCACTGCCTTGATTCTTACTGATTTTGAACAAGGGGCCTGTATTTTCATTTTATCCTGGGTCACACCGATGACCTAGCCGGTCCTGCCAACAGTTCTGGGCTCAGGCTCCTCCCTCCCTGGGGTGACGGGCTCTCAGAGTCAGTAGGTGTGGCAACAGCTTCCAGTTCCCTGGATGCCGCTCCAGGTGGCATGGTGGGTTCGGTTGTCAACATCTAGGACCGTGGCACCCTCGTCACCATGGGGGGAGGGGAGTAGCCCCTGGCAGTCCAGGCCCACGCATGGGGGTAGCTCGGGAGCCATTTTTGGAGTCCCAGCTTAACCCTGATCCTCCAGATTAGAATGGTGCTGTGGGCAAAATTCCCTTTCCGTTTCAAACAGTGGAAGCCATTATCTTGGACACTACTCATACCTAATTAAGGATACTCTCAGAGGAACAAGCTGGCTTCTTGAAGAGTTTTTTCCTGTTTTGTCATCATACTCTGTAGCGTTGAGATGGCAGAATCTGAGATTCTGTGTTCTGGACATGCTGTTCATGAGGCGGCAAGCCTGACCTGCTATTGAGCTGCTGGTAGAGACTTGGGCACATTAGTAACCCCCTTAAATTGTGAAGATGCCTCCTTTTTCTCACAGATGTACCGTTGATTTCCCACTGGTGGGCCTAGGAGCATCAGCCTGTCGACAAGCTCACCTGCATGTCCGTGTGACAGGAGGAACGTCAGCAAGCTGTCTGACCAGGTGTATTGGTTACCCGTGGCTGCCAGAGCAAGCTACCACAAACACAGGAGCTTAAAACAATAGGAATTTATTCTCTCATGGTTCTGGGGGCCAGAAGTTCCAGATCAAAGTGGGTGGTTTCTCCCAATGGCTCTGAAAGAGTGTCCGTTCTGTGATTCGCTCCTAGCTTCTGTCGGTTGCCAGCAAATCTCGGCTTTTCTTGGCATTCCGTACTCCAGTCTCTGCCCCCTTGGTCTTCTGGTGTTTTCCTTCGTGTGTTTCCATGTTTTCTCCTTTTCTTACAAGGACACTAGTCATTGGATTCAGGACCAATCCTAATCCACTGTGACCTCCTTTTAACCTAATTACACCCGCAAAGACCTTACTTCCATCCAAACAAGATCACATTCTGTGGCTCTAGGTGGATGTAACTTTGGGAGGTGGGGGGACGCTATTCAACCCATAATACCCTTCAAGCCAATGGAACGAAGTAAGGCCTTCTGGTCCACAGAGAAGTCAAATATCTTGATCTTCTGGCTGTCTGTTCTGGCCAGTTGAATGAACGGGCAACGGGCATGTGAGTTTAGAAGGACTTGGAGGTAACCATGCTGTTGTGGAAGAAAGTGAAAGACATTTACCTTGTTTTACCTTCAGAGTCCTACCCTTCACGGTACCTCTGTATTTGCAGTGACATCTTGCTTCTTTCTGATGCATTGGTTGTCAGAACATCTTAAAGCTACAGAAAAATGTCCACAATTTACCCAAAATAAACCATCAAAAATACCAGCAACCTCATCTGAATTTTTTTTTTTTCCTCCACGAACGCACCTCTCTGATTTTGTTCTGCCTAGGGAAATTTCCACGGTACCGTTAGCAAAGGACGAGTGTTTGTGCAGAGGAGAAAAAGGTCGGGCAAAGTCATTGAAACTAATGTTGCTTTACTCATGTACAGTGACGACTTTTTACATTTCACAAATCAAAAAACAATTTAAGCTATTTTAGATACTTTTTTTCTAGTTCAATGGCATCTAATTCCTTAAAGCTGAAGAAGCAAGTATTTCCCCCCAAAAATGAATACCTAAAATGACACTACAAAATATAGCCTAAGGATGAAGATATCTTTTTTTTATGAGCAGAGAAAAGAAAATTGCATTACCGAACTAGACAAAAAGCCATTCCATCAGAACTGTTTTATCGTTTTTCATTGTACGTATCTTGCCAGGAGAGAATTACATTTATCAAGCAGCACTGAAAGCTATTTATTCCCTTCTTATTCCATTAATTAAACTATAATACAATCACTTGGGTTACCCATAACCAATCTTTGGAAGATTTAATATAGGATGCTATTCTTTTGCTCATATTTGTCTTCGGCAGGGTAATGAGACAGCAATAAAGTTTATGTTCCCATAACGTGTATGAATGGTATTTTGCACCGAATAGCTAACATCAAAAATAACTACTGGTATAAACAAAACCACATAACACAATCATTCTTGGCACACATTAATGTGTCATTGCAAATATTAATACAATAGCCCTTGTTGCTACAAAAAAAATCTGAATATTTAAATAATAAGAATGCATAAAGAAAAAAATCAACGAAATATGTGACATCTGAAAAAATAATCTAAAATAGATTTTGGTGGTTAGCTCTCAAATTACCTCATTTTTTCATAAATACTCCGAGGAAACTAAAACTTGCATTGTTCTAATCTGAGTATTTGTCCCCATATAATTTAAAATTCAAATTTACAATGCAGAAACATTGCTGGTATAATAGGCACTTAAAACCTGTGCCATTTTGCCGTTTGGCCACATTTACATTTATCAATGAATTATTTCTCACAACACTTGTCAACAAAGTTTCATAATCCATTTGCTTTAGGTAGAAAAATTAATTTTGTGTGTTTTTATTGTCTAATCATAGCGATCATTAATAGTGAACACAAACTCCTCTGGAAAATAAATCACATTTTTAATTCCTGCTTGTGCTTCCCGAGGGCACAGAATAAAATCACAGACTATCCTACTTAATTAATAGTTATCTTACATGGAGAAAGGAGGGCTCCAAACATCCGGCCTGATAATTCACTTTTCTTACGGTTAATAAAAACATACGAGTCCATCTTCATACGAAGACACAGATGGATTGATCTGCCAACACTGACAAGGCAAATTGTGTGCCATAATTCTCTTATATGAGCTCCAGTAAGTAAGACAGTCCCCAAGCCCAGCTCTCATCGAAGTTAGACCAGAGCCATTCTGTACTGGATGGGTATGTACAAAGTTTTTGAATGGGGGGCGCCTGGGTGGCTCAACAGGTTAAGTGTCTAATTCTTGATTTCAGCTCAGGTCATGATATCAGGGTCATGGGATCGAGCCCCATGTCAGGCTCTGCGCTCCGTGTGGAGTCTGCTTGTCCCTCTCATTCTACTCCTCCCAGTTCCCTTTCTCTCTCTTGAATAAATAAAATATTATGAAATCATAAAATAAATAAATAAAATAATATTTATTTGAGAGAGCGAGCGTGTGAATGAGAGCTAGCAAGCAAGCGAGCCCCCAAGCATGGGGGAGGGGCAGAGGGAGAGGAGAGGCAGACTTCCTGCTGAGCCTTGACTCCACGTGGGGCTTTCATGACCTGAGCCCAAGGCAGATGCTTAACCTACTGAGCCCTACAAATAAAATCTTTAAAATTATTTTTTGAATGAAAAAAATCTGAATGAATTAGCAACAATCAAAATGGAATTTTTATTTGAATTATTACCAATTCCAAATTGTTCCAAAACCAAACCCTCTGTTGCTGTCCTTGATCCCTTCGACAGGTGCCCAGTTCTTCCTTTAGCTATTATACCCCCCTCCCAAATTTGTCTTTTTATTCCTGGTTCTTTTTGTATTTATTCCTGGATCACTCATCTCCTTTCTTTCACGCTTAAGCTTTTTTGTCTCCTTTTTGACATTCTTCATTTTCCCTTGACTGTCCATCTGTATCTCTGCTGCTTTCAGATTCTGGTTAGGGGATGCTCACTCCCCCCGCCAGTCGCCATTTATTCCTTCCTGCTGGATTTCTCCAGTGCAACTCACCCAGAGAATTGGTGACGGAAAGCAGGAGGCATTTAGCTCTAGGTCCGTGTAAATACTGCTCAGTAATATACCCAGCAACCTTAAGCATCTTTTTCAAAAAGGAAGAAAAAAAAAAAAAAGACCACAATTCAACTAAAAATAAACTCAAATACTTACATAAAACAAGGTAGTGGTCACAATGAAAAAAATTAAAATGCAACTGGGAAGATAAAAGACTTGGTAAGTTTCTATTTGTGACACTGACTTCTTTAAACACCCATAGTAGCATTTTGTGTGTTTCCTTTGTTGTTTCTCCTGGTGTTGAGCCACCTCTGATCATGAATGAGAAGAGTTTCAAAGTGAAATTCAAGCTACAGCCAGTTTGGAGAGCACTTGACTTTCTCGCAAGCCTCCCGCATCATTCCTCATTAGGTGTTGTTCAGATTTTCATCAACTTTTTAATCTAGGGAACATATTTAGATCGTGGCAAGTCTGAATTGACTTATCGAGTAAAATTCAGTGACATGGCAATAATGGCTTCTCGAAAGTTCAGATATATTACACCCACTGCATTCTCCTTGTCCATTAGTTTTATCATTCCATAAAAAAGCAATTGAGTTAGTAAAACATGATTTCTGCTCCTCGTTTTTCTAACCTTTAGTTGGCTTAAAGGTTACTCTTCTCTTAATATTTATTCAACTATTTCACCATGGATTTAAGCTACACTTTCTGGGCAGTAAATTCTTAAGATGCATTTTGCTAATATCTTTTAAAACTAAAAATACCATATCTTTTTCTTTTCCCTCCAGTTCTTATTTACTATCCAAACGCTATGTCTTTCTAATCTTGAGAGCCCTTCAGTCATTGAATTCTAGTTAATAACATAACTGTCAGATGTCCTTATCCGTTTTTGCCACCTAAATATTTTTGGCCGTGAGGTAATCCTAGCATTTCCAGCCCTGCCTCAATCAAAGTTACTATTTTTCTGAACATGTGTGATTTCATATATATATAAGCCCCCACCCCGCTGCTCCCCAGTTACAAAGTTGCTCACACCCAGTAGATGAATTAAAATACTCTGCCTGCCTTAGGATAAGAGGTCAAATCTGACACCTGCAGGCTTCCTGGCTCTTTATCTCTTGTTCTCTCTCTCTTCCTCCTGCTTTCCTGGGTAAGTGAGGTATGCGGAGACTCTGGACCTGCTCCTAGATGAGACCCAGACTCGTCTTCGCTTGGACAACTCCATTCCACCACCTCCTATATCGTGGAATATGTGACCAGACCATTAATTTTTTGTTTATCTTTTTTCTTTTTTACTTTTTAGCTCCACGACTAGCAAAAAGCAACTTACACACTGTTTTCCCAGCCAGCACCTTGCCGGTACTGTCCTTCCCCTTTGAAACATCAAGCAATACTCTTCCTTTCTTGTATGAGTTGGAAGGGGAAAAAAGCTGGGATGTTGTTCACTACTGCTGGGAGCTCTGATGTGACAAGATGTTCACTTGCAAAATATACTGTTCAAGGACAGATGAAAGAGCTGGGTGGACCCTCCGAGAGGATTTGGTGTTCTTCTCTACGTCAAGGCAGAAAAAATGAAAACTGGTCACAGGAGGTTGGGATGGATTCTGCTGTCATCTGGCGTAGAGTACATGATAACAGAACGGCAAGACAAGCTGGGATACTCAATGACAATCTATTTCCTTGCTTCTCATTAAGCTAAAGGTTACTGAGAGTCATCACCCCCATAGCTGGAGCATAAAAACACAAGACTTTTGTTTTGGTGAATAAAAAGTGTCAGCTCATAGGTAATTTGGGGCTTGAATGGGAGAGCCACATGATCAGGGACACGGTTGCACTTTATCTTTATAATTTAGTATCTTGAGAGTGGGCTTTTGGACTCCAATTGTCTCATGGTCCAAAAAGGCTACTGGAGCTCCAACCATTAGATCTGAATTCTAGGCAGGAGGAAGGAAAGAGGGAAGAAGATGTTCTTGGCTCCCTCCACTCCCACCCCCAGCTTTAAAGATGCTTTTCTGAAGTTCTGCGATAAACCGTACATATCTCCTTGGTTAGGCTGTAGTTGTAAAGCCATAACTTTTGAGGAAGGCTTAAAAAAAAAGGCATCTCTTCTCCAGATACCATGACGTCAGCCACGAGCCTGAGTTCTGTTACCAAGGAGGCAAAACGCAATGATAGATCGATCACTAACACCTCGGACACCCTCATGTACTGAAGTGGTTACAAAGAGCAGGTTACATAAACTGCCATCGCCTGATGGGTGACGAGGATGTTGTTAAAACTGTGGTGCAAAGTTCCATCCCATCGCCATGTTCACTGGGCCAAGAATTGGTCTCCAGTTTCCTAGTGACCCCTACTACGCTTCCTTCAGGCCTCAGTCCCGTGCCGCTTTCCTGGGAAGGTCTTCTCTGCCCAGATGGAGGTCCTCCTCCTGCACTGCAAAGCCCGAGCACTTCCCCTGTTTCCCACCCCCGGGCTCTGCCCAGGGCAAGTTTTCCAGATGCGCATGTGCCTCGTGGTCGATGACGGCCAGGACTTCCACCGTAGGCTGAAAGCTTCACGAAGGCAGGATTTAGCCTTCTCTTTGTTTCTTCACCACCATATCCTAGAAGAGCACTGGAAACGTATCAGGTATTCCAGAAAGACCTGCTGAAGAACGGAATCAGACCCTCCCACACAGAAGCAATGCAGCCCTGCTGAGGGGGCGACAGGGAGACCTGCGTCTGCTGCGACCAGATTTCAGTGGGGCTGGAATGGAAATAGTCTCGATCCTCGATGAGAGCAGACACTACTGGTTTCTCCGGCAGAAGGAAACTAGAAGCCTATCTCCATCTGTCCCAGCTCGCTGCTCTTAAGGGCTCTGTCCTCATCTATGGGATAAGCTGAAGGAAGGGCTCATTAAAAAGATGCCCTCTTTGGTGCATGAATGTCTCTGAGCACAAACTCTTACTCCATCCACCCTTCCCTTCCTGAACCCACTCCATCTGGCTGACCCTTACACTGCCATTTTCTATTTTAACTGTCCGCTAGTGTTCTCTGGGATGTAATGCTTTGTACTACCCTGGTGTTTCCTGAGCCTGTTTTTCTGGAACTCTCTCTTGGGTTTCCTCTTGCTACTCGTTTTTTTTTTTTTTTTTTTCCTTCTGTGAGCCCCTAGAATTTCAATTGAGACCAAAACCCAGGACTTTGTAGATGTATTCTAGTTAGCTAGCCATGTGTATTTGTTTTTACACAACTATAAAATAAAATGTGTGTAACTGTCATCCTATGATGGCAGGAGGTGAGTCATTGTCAACACTTTCTTTGGTGTTTTCATAAAATTCCAAGTAGAAGACTATTCCAAAATTGAAACAGATAGGAATGTGTCTTAGGGAAGTCCCTATGATTATTCCAGGTAGCACTCTGCAATGGGTAAAGTGAGATACACAGCACCCTCAACAAGATGTTTAAAAAAATCAAGCTTACCATTTTCTCTCTGGGTATGGATCCATTCTTCATAGACTTTACTTTTAGAGTAGTGAGGTTCACAGCAAAACTGAACATGAA
This sequence comes from Lontra canadensis, assembly GCF_010015895.1. Classification (NCBI taxonomy): domain Eukaryota; kingdom Metazoa; phylum Chordata; class Mammalia; order Carnivora; family Mustelidae; genus Lontra; species Lontra canadensis. The sequence continues at coordinate 1,394,935 of NW_022631066.1, forward strand.
GTACAGAGGTCCCATACACCTCCTGCCACCATATGCATGGCCTCTTTCACTGTCAACAGTGACATCAGAATGAGGCACTTGTTACAACTGATGAACCATCACAGACACAACATTATCACTCCAAGTCCACAGTTTACATTTAGGATTACTCTCGGTGTTGTACATTCTATGGGTTTGGACAGACGTATGATTACCCACTGCTGTAATATCATACAGAATAGAGTCGATGCCCTAAAAATTCTCTGTGCTTGGCCTCTTTATCCCTGCCTTATTCAGCTCCTAGCAACCACTGATGTTTTCACTGTCTCCACAGTTTTACCCTTTCCAAAATGTCATATAATTGTTACCATATACTAGGCAGCCTTTTTATATTGATTTCTTACACTTGGTAAAATTTAAGTTTCCTCCATGTCTTTTCACCACTTGAGAGTGCCTTTCTTTTTACTGCTGCATAATATTCCACTGGATGGATGGATATACCACTGTTTAACCACTTACCTACTAAAGGACATCTTGGTTGTTTCCAAGTTTCGATTATGAACCAAGCCCTTATAAGCATCTGGTTTTGTGTAGATAAAACCTTTCAGCTCATTGGAGAAAACACTGAGAAGTTGGGTTGTGGGATTGTATGGTAAGAATATATTTAGTTTTGCAGGAGGTTGTCAAACTGTCTTCCAAAGCGGCTGTACCATTTTGCATTTCCACCAGCAGTGAATGAGAGTTCCTGTGGTTCCACATCTTCCCCAGCATCTGATGTTGTCAGTATTTTGGATTTTAACTAGCCTGACATGCTTAGGCAGGCATCTCATTGTTTTATTTTGCAGTTCCCTAACAACATACGATGTTGAGCATCTTTTCATGCACTTTTTACCATTTGTGTATCTTCTTTGATGAGATGTCTGCTCAGATATTTTGTCCGTTTTTAAACTGGGTTGTTTATTTTCTTATTATTGAGTTTAAGAATTCTTTGTATATTTTGGATAATGGTTCTCTATCAGATGTGTCTTTCGCAAATATTTTCTCTCAGTCTGTGGTTTGTCTTTTCATTCTCTTGACACTGTCTGTCAGAGAGCAGTAGTTTTTAATTTTAATAAAGCCCAACTTATCAATTATTTCTTGCATGGATCGCACCTTTAGTGTTGTAGGTACAAAGCCATTGCCAAACATAAGGTCATATGGATTTTCTCCTATGTTACAGTCTATGAGATTTATAGTTTTGCAGTTTAAATTTAGGTCTATGATCCATTTTGAGTTAATTTTTGTGAAGGATGTAAGGTTGTGTCTGGATTTATATTTTTGCATGTGGACGTCCAGTTGTCCTAACAACATTTTTTTTTTTTTCATTGTATTACCTCTGTTCCTTTGTCAAAGATCCATTGCTTTGTGTATATGGGTTTATTTCCAGGCTCTCTATTCTGTTCCACTGATCTGTTTGTCTCTTCTTTTGCCAGTACCTCACTGTCTTGGTCACTGTAGCTTTCTAGTAAGCCCCGAGGGCAGGTTGTATCCAATGTTCTTCAGTAATGTGTTGGCTCTTCCAGGTCTTTTGTCTCTCCATATAAGTTTTATCAGTTTGCCAATATCCATAAAATAACTTGCTGGGACTTTGGTTTGGATTGTACTGAATTTATAGATCAATTGAGAAGAGCAGACATCTTGAAAGGATTGACTCTCCCTGTCTGTAAATACGGGATATCTATTTATTTATTTATCCTTTTTGATTTCTTTCATCAGAGTTTGTTATTTTCTTCATATAGACCTTGTATATATTTTGTTAGGTTTATACCTAAGAATTTCACTTTTGGAGTGCTAATGGTAAGTGGCATTGTAATTTTTTTTTTTTAATTTCAAATTCCAACTGTTTGTTGCTGGTATAGAGGAAAACAATAGACTTTGTATTTTTGCTGTAATTGCTTATTAATTCCAAGACTTTTGTTAGTTCTTTTGGGTTTTCTGTATAGATGATCATGTCATCTGCAAACAAAGAGTTTTATTTCTTCCTTCCCAAGCTGTATACCTTTGGATAATTTTTAAAAATGAGGATATAATTAATTCATATATCATAAAATTGACCCTCTTCAACTGTACAATTCAGTAGTTTTTAGTATATTCACAAAGCAGGCAACCACCACCACTATTTAATTCCAGACCATTTTCATCACCCAGAAAAGAAATCCCATGCTCACTAATTGAGTATGCTCATTCCCTGCTGCCTGAATGAATCACATTTTACATAAGGAATCCAACATCCAAGATAAATAAACTTTTGTGACTGGGGTGCCTGGGTGGCTCAGTGGGTTAAAGCCTCTGCCTTCGGCTCAGGTCATGATCTCAGGGTCCTGGGATGGAGCCCAGCGTCGGGCTCTCTGCTCGGCAGGGAGCCTGCTTCCCTTCCTCTCTCTCTGCCTGCCTCTCTGCCTACTTGTGATCTCTCTCCGTCAAATAAATAAAATCTTAAAAAAAAAACAAACAAACTATTGTGACAAAATGTAAAAGTACAAAAGAAAAGGCAAATGAAATACAATTCAAAGCACAATATGACCAATTTCCAAGTGAAAAATGCTAGGCTAAACATTATGAAACTGTCATTTTTATAAACAAAATCGTCTACTGGTGGCAATTTCGTATGACTCAACCTAATACTTACATCGGTATACTTGAATCACTGAATTGTCTCACAATACCTTGAGATGACTGTAGTCTTCATGTTAACTTAGTTCCCAAGCACAGCAACAATAATGTGTAAGCAAAACATAAATAAATAAAAATTGCAAACTTTCTAAAAATCACATTTACATCCTGGATTTAAGCACCCACCAGTGATTCTGACCTATTTCTATGCCCTAGATGCCCTAAACAGTTGCCCCAACATGCACAGAAAGGGGATCCAAATACTTGCAACTCATTTTATTTATGTATGAATGTATGTAAAGATTTTATTTATTTGAAAGAAAGAGAGAAAGCACGAGCGGTGGGGAAGGGCAGAGGGAGAGGGAGAAGCAGACTCCCTGCTGAGCAGGGAGCCCCATGTGGGGCTCGATACCAAATCCCCAAGACCATGACTTGAGCCCAAGGCAGACTCTCCATTGACTGAGCTGCCCAAGGACCCTACTTAAAACTAATTTTAACGAAACTTTTGTACAGTACTTATATTTATCAGAGAATTTCATGAGTAAGTCACAAATACATTCTACAACTCCACTAATCACCATTAGGGAAAAGCAGCAGGGACTTGAGCCAGGACTGTGTACCCACGGCCAGGCGTCTCTTCCTCTGGCGTCCTGTCCGCTCAGTTTCTGCAGCAATGGATGCTAATAACACACAGGGGCTGTTTGGGCTGTTTTGACTGTTTTGGCCAAGCCGTGACCATATTTTAACCTTGGCTGTTACTGTGATTTGTTTGGACAGACTGCATTTTGTTGGTTTGTTTTAGTTTTTTTGAATAATAATTATGTGGATTTTTTTTTCTTTTTTTTGGAAAAGAAAAACCATTAAACCTTCAAGAATGTTTGTCAGAAGGGCTAAAATGTCCAACCAAATGGCCAGGAAGTTCCTGATACTAAACATTCACCAGGTCCCTTGGACATGTTTTTTGCATGTGTTTTCTTGGAGCAGCTAATAACAGGGCTACCTAGCTGAAATGTTTTTTCTAGGCCATTTGATGAAGAAAATGTCAGAGAAACAGTTGGCTTAAAACTGACACTAAAAGGGAGAAAATGAAAAAGCAAAATATCAGGGATAATTGACATCTGAATACTATAAACTGCACTTAGCTAGAAATATATCCTTTGTTTCAGAACTAATGTATTTTTAAAAGATTTTTACTTATTTATCTGAGCAAGAAAGAAAGACAGAGAGAAGAATGAGGGGTGGGGTGGAGGGAGAAGCAGACTCCCCACTGAGCAGGGAGCCCTATGGGGGACTCAATCCCAGGACCCTGGGATCATGACCTGAGCCAAAGGCAGATGCTTAATCCACTGAGCCACCCAGGAGCTCAAGAGTTAATATATTTAAAGAATAGTTTGGGAAGAGAAGAGTTAATGGTATTTCTTCCCTTTAAGGCAACTTTCTTAACTGGGCCAGGACACAAACTAGATGACAGACTTGCTAAGAGCAATATTCGCTTCATAGATTAAGTGCTAGCCTTACGTAAGATACTGAGTTGAAAGCCATCCTATTCACGGTAGAAGTTGAGGATCTGTCTAGAGAAGGACTACACTATAGTTTGGCAACATCAGGTTATGTTTATTTTGTTGCTGATTTTTTTTTTTTATCATTTTCAGGCCGAAAGCGTGGCATATATTGGGGGGAAGTGAATTTTGTCCAAATTAGGAGTGCATTATGGCTGCCTCCCGAGCTTAGCACTGGTAGTTATGGAGAGTTCTCTCTGGGTTCCATCCGAACTTTCACCCAGAAGGCCACCACCTGCAGAGAAACCTTCTGTTTCTCGTCCCTGAGATAGACGTGCACCTGCTGCCCTCAGAAGTTATTGGCCAACTAGAGTAACAACTTTGGGCTTGTTACCCATGTAACTACCACAATAGCAGCCTCATACCCCTGAATCCTGGTGGGGTTGATGAAGACACCCTAATAGGTTTGAAGACCCCTGAAATAAGACACAGAGACCTGGCAGGTTGGTTGCTGGCGCGAGGCAGGCAAGGAGAGGACCTTGCGACCCCCGCCCTCCTGAGACCCGTTTTCAGACCATCTTCTTTCCTTTATGCTCTGGAGTCTAAAACCCCTCTTACGTTTCTGATAGGTTAAGTTAGGTGAAAACAGTTCCATCTCCTCCACGCATGGGTGAGATCTCAGCCCCTCAGTGGGACCTGTCTCTGGAAACTCTCCTGCAGTCCTAGACTCCCATTCGCCTTACTGACAGCTGCTCAGAAAAGCAGAGTTTACCAGGTCTGTGAGCTACACACTCACGCATCACTGCATTATTGTCTGGGGCTAACCGTTCTTCATTCTGGGTCATCTCCGCCAAGGATGGGTGGCAGCTGGAGGGGAGTGCAAGCAGAAGACATATGATGGCCCTGGGATAGGACAATCCGCAGCTTACGGGTCCCAGGCAGACCCCCCAGTGGTGCTATGGCCGTGACTGTGTGTGAAATGTGGCCTGGCTTCAAACAGCTCCCCACCCCCCTCCCCAGGACCAGGAGACCACCTGCAGAGAAGACGATTTACATAAATAACAATTTCACTTCAGCTTCCCTTGCAGATGGTCCTGATTTGGAAAAAAAGGTATGCAGACAGTCTTTGAAATACGACTTCTGTATTGTCGGCCACTTAGAATTCTTCTGTGTAAGTCTCATGGTCCCCATGACAAGTTACTGACTTGACATCATTAGCTTCCTCTGCAACCCAGTTCACTTTTCTTAATTTATTTTTATTTCGCAAATCAGCAGGCCCTAATTTCTGAATTGACTTTTTTCCCTTCTCATTTCCAAATATAACTGGTCATCAAATCCTATATATACCTGTCCTCCCCATTCCTACTGTCACCATTCTAATCCTGATGCTTATGACTCTATGCCTGGCCTATCCCACTATAACCTCCATGTTTTAGGTGTCCCCAACCCGCCCTTCACATGACTGCCAAACTGGTACCATTTAACACATTTTCTCCTAGACTTTGCATGCACTGATGCCTTCAATCGCTCCCCATTACCCATATACAATGCATTGTGCTGTGTTTTACTACACTTACTAACTCGGTTGTCACTTCCTTCCAACAGATATTGACTCAGTACGTACCTGCAATGTGTTCCATATCACCCTTAGCCCTGGGGAGACAGCCATGAACTAGCCCGGTCCATTTCCCGCTTTCTGTTTTAGAGAAGGGGGTTGGATATTGAAGATGAATGCTCAGAAAGAAAAACTATGAAAACATGCAATGAGAGAAGCAAAGCTATTTCTAGGGTCCTGGGAGGCTTCCCCGGGAGTGACACTGAAGCTGAATGCCAGGTAAATATTGGTGATTACTGGGCAGGGGAAGGGGATAGCATATGCAAAGAGCCTGAAGGAGAAAAGAGCCTGATGCATCCGTGGGAAGAAAGAAGGCTGGTGGAGCTAGATGCAGAGAGTGGGGACGCACAGTGGGGAATAAAGACCAAAGGTCACCCAGGGCCAAACCATGCAGAGCCTGGTAGGATGCGCTGAGGAATTTGGGCTTCATTATAAAAGCAATGGGAAACCACAGGCAGGTCTGAAGCAGAGGAATGCAACTTACTGTGTTTTAGAAAGATCACCCCAGCTGCACGGCACAGACGTTTGGAAGAAGATGCTGCCAGTGGCCAAACAGAAGTGTTGCGGGATAGATAATAGATTGGTGGTGGCTTGGACCAATGTGGTGCCATGGAAGTGAGTGGAAAAGGAGCAGACATATGGATTCAAGAGAGCATGAGATGTGGTTAGCTGCCGTGAGGGGCAGGGAGAGGAGAGACAGAGGGAGGTTAAGGAAGATGGCCAAGTTCTTGGTCTTTATTGAGCTGAGGGCCCTGGATGCTAAGCTGAGTTTGGGATAGTTCAGTCCACAGGGGATTCCCCCAATAGGTGGGAGCATATGGCAGTCTGGAGCTCAGAAGAGGGGTCCCTGTGGGGAAACATATTGGAGATTCATTGGAATATGTGATAATTGTGACCATGGGAGGGGATGAGGTTGACAGGGAGAACTTGGGAGGTGGAATGGTGAGTAGAGAAGGAAGACCTTGCCAGGGAGTATGAGAAGGGGAAGCTAATTAAGTCAGAGAAAAGTGGAGGAGGTGTTATCTGGAGAGCTAAGGAAGAGAGTGTGCCAAAGGCCCGGGCTGTTAAATGCCGTTGAAGGCAGCACGTAGACCCATGGAGCTACGGAAATCATGCGTACATTTCATGTCTCCATGTGTTAGTCTGGATTCCACTCAGGGGAATCCCCTCCATCCCAGCTGCTATTCAAAGAAATGTATAAATAGCAAGATACACCTGTGCTGTAGAGTTCTCTGGGTTTTGACAAATGCACAGAGTTATGTGCCCAGCACCACAGTCATGATACAGACCAGTTTTATCTCCTCCGTCCCCCCAGGTTGCCTCATGCTGTCCCATGAGCTCAGTCTTTCTCCCCAACTCCTAGGAAACCACTGATCTGTCTCCATTCTGAGAGGTTTGTCTTTTTCAAAATGCCATGCATGGAATCACACGTTATACAGCCTTTGGGGCCCGGCAAACTGTATGCAGAGATCATTCATGTTATTATCGATTCTTACGTGACTCGTTCGTTCCTGTTCCCTGCTAAGTGGTTCTGCATTGTGCAGCTCTAACCGCAACCTGTTTATCTGTTCAGCGGTGGAAGGACATGTTGGTTCCTTTCAGTGTTTGCTGATCATGAACGGAGCCGTCATATACATTCGCAAGCAAGTGCTGTCTGAACAAAAGTTTTCATTTCTCTTGGGAGTGCAATTTCTGGGTTGCACAGGAAGGCTATGTTCAACTTTCTAATCACCAATGTCTTCATGATTTTGTGGTTTTTGGTGAGGTGGTAGGATCAAAACAGGATTGGAGATGGTTAAAAGTGTGTGTGGGGGTGCCTGGGTGGCTGAGTTGGTTAAGCATCTGACTCTCGCTCTCGGCTCCGGCTGCGATCTCAGGGTGCTGGGATCGAGCCCTGAGCGTGGCTCCCTACTCAGCGGGGAGTCTGCTCCTCTCTCTCTCTCTCCCTCTGACACTTCTCTCTGCTTATGTTCTCGCTCTCTTTCTCTCAAATAGATAAATCTTTAAAAAAAAAAAAAAGAGTAAGAAGGAGGCAAGGAGGTACATGAATTACGTGAAAGCAAGGCTTTGGAGGAATCTGGCTGGCGTGCAGAGTGAACAGGGCTGCGGCTGGAGGTGGCCCCCAGGTTAAGGGAGGAAGGGTTTGGCAAAGACTTAAAAAAAAAAAAAAAAAAAAAAGACTGGCTCATGGTTAATGAGGGCAGGAAGGAGAAAGCAGACGGGGAGGGGATGAAGATAAAGATAATAGTGGAAGGAGTGGGTAAGCAGGCTTCTGTGAGGACAGGAGACACTGGCTTTGGATGACAAGGAAGTAGCCCCTTCATTTTACTGAGAGATCAGGAAAGCAGTGAGCCTCTCGAAGCCCTAGTCTGATCTTAACGTGACCTCATAGAGCACAGTGGAAGACAAGTTCAGACCTTTCAAACCACCTGCCTGCATAAGCCCTTGACCCCACCAGACAGTCTCCTGATGACACCAGGCCCGTGCTGGTCTCTAAGAGCCAGTCAGTGTGCGGAGGAGGCAGTCCTCACCTCTGCCTGGGCAGCCGTGATGGGGCAGGTGCTCAGGACAAGAAGCCAAGCTCCCAGTTCAGCGGACTGTTAGTATTTACCTACACACGTATTTTTGCTTTATTTCCTACCAAAACACACTTATTTGCAAAGTATGATCTCCATGTCCCAAATAACCACCAGTTCAACAGACACCCCAAGGTCACAACACCTGCGCATGCACAAGACTTGGGGGCAGGTGACACGCTCATGAGAATTCCCCTCACTCTGTGCAATCTGGCATATTCGCCAGCCTTCTGGATAACAACGCGTTTCCTTTCAATGGCCCCTGACACTGACCCCTGGTAATTAGAAGTTGTGGTGACTTCCCACTCATTCCCGAGGAGAGCAGGACAGATTTTTTTTTTCTACGCTTAGAAAAAGAAAGTCGTGGTAACAATCATGACACGATAAGAAAACAGCATTTGTGTTAGTTTAAATGATTACAATGCAAGTGTGCTGAGCATGTTGTTGAAGAAATCATGGTTTTATGAAATGACTTCAGCCAATCGTTCAGATTTTAGAAAGCCTCATTCTGATATGCAGTGGAGCAATTTGTGAGCCAAGACTGATAATCACACAGTCAGTTGTCGGATATCAGATTTAATACCTTAAAAACTCACAGGAACAAATAAATGTTTCGTAGAACAGTTGCATACAAAAGGACTTGCTGTGGGAAATCTCATCTCAGTGTACCTGAAACAGCTAGGAGTTTAAAGGCAGGAAACGTAATTTCTTGGTTTTGGAAAAAGGCTTGGAGACAGTCGTAAGTCTAATATAATCAGGGAAATACTCGGCAGGTGGCATGTCAAGCTGTGAATCCAGAAATAATCTACACAGGTGACTAATGTTTTAATGACTTCTGGTTATTGTTTTGATTTTTTTCCAGCCACAATGTTATACATCACAGAGCTGCCATGAGCTGCCATTCTATAAGTAAATTTGCCTGTACTTTTGAGAAATTCCTTCTAGGCTACTTAGCATCTTTAAAGCAGGGTTAAGAATGTTAGGAAGAGGCTCTGTGATTATAAAGTTGTTGCCTGATTTTGAATCACTCACAGACTTCTCGAAGGCAGCCACTCTACGCTGGGGGCTGGTGACCCAGTGTGGATTAGAGATGTCCCTCCCGTGGAAGCACTTACCGTCCATCTCCACAGATGCTCTCTGGGAGAGATCAGAAAGCAGAGACTAGAATCCAGTGTGATTTGTGGCACTGGGGGCAGAGGAAAAGGAAGATTAGCTCTGTTTGGAAAATCTAGAGAAGACCTGTTTAAGAAAGCATTCTCAGTCTACTGGATCTCAGTGAAGGAATAGGGTCTTCCTGATAGAAGAGAGAGAGAACAAGGCAAAGACAGAGTGGCCAAGACAGTGCTCAGACACACAGAAGCCAAGATCACGGGCTGGAAAATGACTCCTCAAGCTTGGCATCCCTGACTTCCCAAAGCCAGAAGCCTCCCTCTCCAGGGGGAAAACCCATTCTCCACCTAACCCTTGCAGTCTATCTGGTGCCACACAGCCGCAGGGCTCCTGCGGGATATGGAATGGGAAACGGATGAGTGAGCCCAGGAAAAGGACACAGGGGCCACCTTGTTAGAAGTGGACTGTCCCTTTCCTTGGCTTGGGAACCCAGTAGCTGCTCTGCTCCATTTTTATCCCATCACGGGAAGCCCTGGGAGCTTCGACACAGCTCTGGCTTAACAGAGAAAACCACTCACAACATACTGTTTCTAACCCCCGTGCAGCCAGGAAGCTCGTCACCTTCTCACTTCTAAATGTGTAGATGTGAAAAAAGCACTGAGATCTGTCACCGTGAGCAAGAAGAATGCCAGGATGGAATAATTCCCTTGAGTATAGCGTAATATGCTTTCCTCTGTGGCTCTTAGGAACTGAGTGTGTGCATTGCTCCAAAATTCCTAGGCGGAAATTCTAAGCCCTAGGGTGATGGTATTAGAGAAAACAAGGCCTTTGGGAGGTGACTCAGTCATAAGAGTTGGGTTCTCATGAATGGGACTAGTGCCCTTCCAAAGAAGACCCCAGTGGGCTCTCTGCTCTTTGCGCCGCGTGCGGCATACATCATGAAAAGGGGGCCGTCTGCACCCTAGAAAAGGGATCTCACCAGAAATTGACCCTGCCAGCAGCCTGATCTCAGACTTCCAGCCTCCAGAACTGTGAGAAATGATTTCCGTTATTTCTGGTATTTTGTTATCAGATCCTGAACTAAGACAGGGGCTGAGATTGTACAAATGAGCCTCTGCAGGTGGCATGAAGGAGACGGTCAGAATTCGAAATTCTGCCTCTGCACGTGGAATAAAGTGAAGCCAACTCAACAGAATGAGGACTGACTCTCTGGCCTTTGGTCATTCATTCATTCACTCACTAACTCATTCATTCAAAGACGTGTTACGCTTGCCCAACCAGTGTGAGAGCAGGGAGAACTTGGGGTCCAATGTAACCATCAGAAAGTGTCATATATTTGGACTCTTTTGGTAAGGAATGTGAGAATCACTTGATAGTATGTAAAATTTACAACTGAAAATAAATACCTAATACCTAATAAATCACGAAGAACATCTAGCCGTAGAGGAATGTCCAGATTGTAAGACAGGACGTTTCAAGAATCGTTACCTGAGACACACCTTCAGAAAAGCATATAAACAATATATTAAAAACAGACTATTCTCAAAGATGTGTCTAAGTAGCTTCTGAAAGACCGGCCACTGGGCCCAGATTTAACCTGACCCTAGTTATTATACATCTTTCCAATGAATAAAACTACATTTCTTGAAAATTTTCTAAGACTCCTACTTCCAACTAAATCAGGACGACTCTTTTCTGCCACCCTAAGGGACAGTTGCTATTAAACCTTTTCATCTAGAGAGGAACAGATTTGCTGAGTTTGGATACCACGAAGATGCCACACTAATCTCCAAATTGGATGAAGGCCTCTAACCCAAGTCTTGGGGAACGGTGTGATGAGGAAGACCCAGGCCTGTGGGTCTCGCACCCACAGGAGACCTCACTGCCACTTAGGTGAGGAAGCCCCACAGTCCCCAGGGAACCCACGAAGGGACCAGGCATGAGGCAGTTGAACACGTGGGTCAAGGGCACCGAGAGTCCTTCATGGGAAACCAGAAGTGGGGATCAGGCTGCGTCTGCTCTTACATCTGTGACAATCTCCCTCCCCTTCCCAGGGATAAGAAACTTCCATTTTTATTGCTAATTTTGATGTCTTTAAGCTTGAGCTGGCATTTCTCACTCATTCTCTCTCTTTTTCCCTTCATTAATGTTTGGCATATCTATTACATAAAAACACACTCCCTATTAAATAGCAAAGTTATGACATTTATGGAACATTAGCCAGAAAATATGAAACCAAAGCTTTATTCCAAGTTCAATTAGACTGCATCCTTGATAAAATTTGGGATTCTTACAAGAACAAAAAAAGAATCACTCTGGACATACTCCTTATTTAAAATCTTGTACACAGGGTAACTTCCAAAGGGGATATAAGAAATAATTAGGCTAACAATCATTCAAATGTCTTTGTTGACATTAAAATATTCTGGCTAATGTCAGTCTGATAATGAATGAGTTTCTGTTTCCTCCATAACTGAGGGAGGCTCTCCAGTTTTGAAATACTGTCAGAAGCAAAAGGAATGCCTAATTTGCTCAACCGCCCAAGGCAGAGTTGGCCCTGGGAAAAAAGCCTCCTTTGTTGAAGTTCCATTTTAAAGTTACTTCCAACCTGATTTTAGTAATCTCCTCCCTTGAAAGCTTTACTCTATTAACAACCAGCACCACACACCATATCTCAGAGACTCACCTGCCCGGTGTCAGGTGTGTGTGTCCTGGGGCGGGGGTTGGGGGGGTGGGGGTGGGGGTAAGGGAGGGAACAGTGAGGGCAGCCAAGGGACTTGCCAGAAAGTAACATAACGAGCATATTTTAAAGCTGCAACTGCATGATGGTGTATTTACTTGTGGCGTGGGATGGGGAGGTTGATGAAGATTACCAAAGGCGCTAAAAACTTTTCAGACTACTCCTTGGCACCACCAGGAGAGCTGTTTTCTCTGCTTCAATCCAGATTTTCAGAAAAGTGATTCACGACAAATGGAGCGGCAGGGCAAATCACAGTGTCCACAATGGGGCAAACTGCTGGTGGCAAAGGACTGAAGTCATATCTTTTCCAAAAAGATTTCTGACTTGCACTGAGGACCACAAACCAAACCAACACAGTGATCTTGTTGTCTGGGTTTCATGTCTCCTAAATGATTCTTTAAAAAAAAAAAATTATTTATTTGAGAGAAAGAGAGTGAGTGGGAGCGAGCACAAGCAGGGGCAGCGGCAGGCAGAGGGAGAGGCAGCAGCAGGCTCCCTGCTGAGCAGGAGGCCGATGTGGGGCTCAGGGCTCCAACCCAGGACCCTGAGATCATGATCTGAGCCAAAGGCAGATGCTTAACCATCTGAGCCACCCAGGCACCCCTCTCCTAAGTGATTCTTAATTTATTCATTCCCAGGGCTTGGACTAACCTTTCTGAATTGAGCACAATGACTAGATGATTGCGAGGAGTCTAATGTTTCAGTGATCCATTTCTCCCCCTCAAATGTTATCAGTTCACAACATTCCAAAGTCTGGGCACCACTGAACTGTATACCAATCATCTACTTTTTGCTTAAAAGTAAACTGTGCTATTTACATCCTTGCAATATGCTTTGTCCGAGCAGCTCGAGATACAAAGTTACTATGGCATAATGAGTTATTACAGAACAACACTTACTTTGGTTAAGAGGCTTGTCAGCAGTGAATCTGGACCAGGTGCCGCAGACAAAGGAGGCCAGACCACACACACAATCTCCCTCAATCACTCTGGGCTCCTTACCTAAGCCGACTCCTCCGTCGCATCCGACAGCTTTGGACACTTCCTCCCTCTTGGTCTGTCTGCCCTACAGCAGCCTGTTTTTCCTCCTGCTCTGATCGGCTTTTCTTGTTTTCTTATGTGGGGTCCATTTCCACAACTGCCTGTGTCTAAAAGGATGACATGCTTTAGTTCTTTGTCTAGGTCCTCTTCTCTTTTTCATTAACCACTCTCCCTGAAGATCTCATTCCTTTTCTTGGCTCTTGTTACTAACTACACAGCTACATCTCCTAAATTTAGTTTTCTCACCTAGATCAATTGCGATGCTACATGGGAAGTACTTAGCGTCAGGCATACGTAAGGGCTCATCTTCTCACTTGGAAACTATTTGTCGAGTGTTTCTATGTGCCAGGCCCCATGCTAGCAGCTGGGGATACAGACGCAGGCAAAGCAGACCAAAGTCCCTGACCGCACGGAGCATGCATACATGCGAATAGGTAGGGTATCATAAGTGAAATAAAACATAAAAGTAAGTACAATATACAGTAGTTTAGATAACGTTACGTATTATGGGACAAATATGATACAGACAAGGTGGACAAGAAGGGCTTCAGTAGTAGGCATTTGCCACTTAAAATTAGGTGGCCAGGAAGTCTTCCTGCAAAGCTGACATTTGAGCCAAGGTCTTAGGGAGATGGGAGTGAACCGTGAAGGTAGCTGGAGCGTGTTTCAGGCAGGACGGCTGGCATGGGTAAAGAGCTGACAATTCTTAACTAGAACCTATTAGCTCTTAGATTTCTCTCCTGAGGCCCAGCCTCAAGTTACACATCTCTCTTAGATGTTCTGTGGACAAAGCACACTCAACAGGTCCTCGAAAACAGGCACACTCTGGAGACATGGTATGTTCACTCCTAGAGGACCACAATAAAGCCATTGTCACAATAAAGCAAGTCAAACAAATTCTTTGCTTTCCCAGTACATAGAGAAGTTATATACTGTAGTGCAATAGCATTGTGTCTAAAAGAATAACGCACATACCTTCATTAAAAATACTTTATTGCTAAAAAAATGATCACCATCATCTGAACTTTGAGCAAGTCATACTCTTGTGTTGATGGAAGGTCTTGCCTTGATGTGGATGGCCGCTGACTGATCAGGGTGGTGGCTGCTGAAGGCTGGGATGGCTGTGGCAGTTTCTTAAAATAAGACAACAATGAAGTTTGCTGCATCAACAGACTCTTCCTTTCACAGATGATTTCTCTGTAGTACGCAGAGCTGTTCGATAGCATTTGACCCACAGAAGAACTTCTTTCAAAATTTGGAGTCAATCCTCTCAAACCCTGATGCTTCTTTACCAACGAAGTTTATACAGTATTTGAAACCCTTGGTGTCATTCCAACAATTTTCACAGCATCTTCATCAGGGAGAGCTTCCATCTCAAGAAACCACTCTCTTTGCTCATCCGTAAGAAGCAGCCTCTCATCTGCTCAAGTTTTACCATGAGATGGCGGCCATTGAAGCCACATCTTCAGGCTCCACTTTTTAAAAAAAGATTTATTTAATCATTTCAGAGACAGAGAGAGAACAAGGTCAGCGGCGGGAGGCAGAGGGAGAGGGAGGGAGATAGGAGAGAAGCAGACTCTTCACTGAGTGCAGTGACGCGGGGCCCATCCCATGACCCTGAGGCCATGACCTGAGCAGAAATCAAAGAGTTGGACACTCAACTGACTGAGCCACCCAGGTGCCCCAGGATCCACTTCTAATACTAGCTCTCCTGCTATTTCCAACTGTAGTAACCTGCAGTTACTTCCTCCACTGAAATCTTGAATTACTCAAAGTCATGCATGAGGGTTGGAACCAACATCTTCCAGACTCCTGTTCATGTTGGTCTTTTGATCTCTTACCATGAATCACAAATGTTCTTAATGCCTTCTAGAACAGGGAATCCTTTCCAGGGGATTTTCAACTAACTTTGCCCAGATCCATCAGAGGAATTATCTATAGCAGCTAAAACCTTCCAAAATAGATTTCTATAAGACATATCATAGAAGTATCTATTTTTATAATAAGTCTTCTTATAATAAATAATAAGACTTGAAATTCAAATTTACCCCCTTGATCCACAGGCTGCAAAATGGATGCTGTGTTAGTCGGCATGAAAACAACATTGATCTCATTGTGAATCTTCGTCAGAACTCCTGCGTGACCAGGTGCACTGTCAACGAGCAATCATGTTTTGACCCAATTCTTTCTCTGAGCAGTAGGTCTCAAAAGTGGGCTTAAAATATTTAGCAAACCACACTGTGAACAGACGTGCTGTCATTCAGGCCTTGTTTCATTTCTGGAGCATAAGCAGAGTAGGTTTAGCATAATTCTTAAGAGCTCTTGGGATTTTCAGAATGGTCCAGAAGCATTGGCTTCAACTTCAAGTCCCCAGTTGCGTTAGATGCTAACAAGAGGGTCAGCCTCTCCTTTGAAGTTTTAAAGGCAGGCACTGACTTCTCCCTAGCTACGAGAGTCCTAGATGGCATCTTCTTCCACTGGGAGGCTGTTTTGTCTGCACTGAACATCTGTTGTTTAGGTCAGGCTCCTCCATGAACGATCTCAGCTAGATCTTCTAGATACTTTGCCACAGCTTCTCCATCAGCCCCTGATGCCTCCCCTTAAACTTTCATGTTATGAAGACGACTCCTTAAGATGACCTAGCAACTTCTGCTAGCTTCCAACTTTTCTTCTGCAGCTTCCCTACCTCTCTTGGCCTCCATGGAATTAAAGATTTCTTGAAGAGTGGCAGGGCCTTACTCTGGATGAGGCTTTGGCTAACGGGAATGCGTGGCTGGTTTGATCTTTTAACTCCAGACCACTCAAACTCTTTTCCTATCAGCAGTCGGGCTGTTTTGCTCTTACCATTCACGTCTTCACTGGAGTAGCACTTTTAATTTCCTTCAAGAACTTTTCCTTCGCATGCCTAACTTGGCTAACTGGAGGCAAGAGGTCTGGGTTTCAGCCTATCCAGTCTTTTTTTGACTTGCCTTCTTTGCTTAACTTAATCATTTCATTTTGGAGCCCTGAAACAATTCCAACAGTAACATCAAAGATCACTGATCACAGGTCATCATAACAAATATAATAATACTGGAAAGGTTTGTAATATTGAAAGAATTGCCCAAATGTGATGCAGAGACATGAACTGAGCAAATGCTGTTGGAAAAATGGCACCAACAGACTTGCTGGATGCAGGATTTCCCCAAAACTTTAATTTGTTAAAAAAAAAAAACAACCCACAAAATCTGCAAAGTACAATAAGGCAAAACACAATAAAATGAAGCATGCCTACAGACGCATCACAGAGACTTCCCCCGAGATCCCTGCCTGGCGAACGATACCTCCTGCATAAGGCAGAAACTCACAGTAGCTGCGACCCCACTCACCTCCTCTCCCCTATATTGAGCTAGCTGAAACTTTTTCCTGTTGCAACTACTAGTCATTTTAGATTTACACTCGGCTGTCAATTTACTTTATCACCTCACCTATTAAGCAAGCATCATTTAAATAACATTCAATGGATAAAATACTGAGAGACGTGCGTCCATATGCTTCCAAAGGTAAAGCGTTATTCCCCTTTCGTGAAGACGTGCTAGACAAGACACGGAGACTGATTCTCTCCCAGGACACGCAGAGGTCCATAGAGTGCCCTAAAACTCATGCCACAAAGCTAGCTAGTGATTATTGAGCACTTCCTCTTATTTAATTTTATTTTTTGTAAAACCAAGGCTGAGAGAGATGTGGTCATTTTCCTCAGGGTGTACCAACAGTCAGTAATGGGGTCTGGATGAGAACTGAGGCAGAGTGACACCCAGCGCTCTGTATGGCCACGTGCCTACTGTGACCAGGAGGCCACCACCAGAGGGAAACACAGAGACAGACTGTGGCACCACAGGAACAGCAAGGGCATGGGACGGGAGGGTAGGGGTGAGGGAAAACCCCCCGGCACCACCACCCCACCCCGCCGCCGCAGCTCCTGCTTCTTTCCCATCTTTCTTTAGAAAAACTTGATTTTGGCATCTCACACATGCTTTACTTATATGTAAGATGAAAGACTGCAAAAAGGAAGCAAAGGTGCCAAACCAATGACAGAGACACTCGACAATGTTGAAGCCCATGGGAACTGGGACAAAGGCTGGTGCCCTGGGCCAGCACGATGGACTCCTGGGGGTGAAGTTACCCACACCCGTCAGTCATTCCTGTCTGGAGGCTGAACTACAAGTGGGAACAAAGCACCACAGCCTTCCACAACAGAAAGCGTCTTTTCATCGTCTTTACTAACTGGCAATGTTCATGCCGTGTTTAGTCCCATCTTGACCGCCCAGGAGATCTGCCAAGGGCATGCTTCTAGGAGACTTGACCCCAGGAAGTCAAAGATGTACTTCCGGGCCCATCAAGGCAAGGCTACAGCTTCTACTTCTGCTGGAAGGAACACAGGAATGCACACAGTTTCCAAAAAACCTGCCTTAGTTTTCAGGCACGCTCCATCCTGCTAGACAGTGCACACGACTTCACGGACTCAGGTTAAAGGCAAGACAGGAAGCTGAAAGCATCCGGTGCAACAGGAAGGGAGAGGAACCAGGTGGGAGGGGGATTCTCCGGAAGCTGAATGGCCCGTGTGAGCTAGACCCTCTCCCGTTTCCCCCGAGAAAACAAAAACTCTGTGTCTTGATAGCCCAATGCAGCACACGTGAGGCGATCAAAAAAGATATTCCTGTATGCCTGAAATGAGTGTAGCTCTAGTCACAACACCAGCTCTGGCTTCCCAGCTCATTTTCTTTAGACTTCACAAACAGCAAATCAACAATCAGGAGAAATGCTTCGGGCACCAAACATCCTGTCACAGGCTTCTTTGCATGTACCTTCATCTCTTTAGAACTTGGATCCAGGGCCTAAAGATCCCAGCATTATCAAACGTGAGGAGAAGTCATTTTGCATATATCTACCACACAATCGTTCCACTAGATTCTTAAATCACTCTGTTTTCATCCGCGGTGTAAATCCATGGGAAAGACGTAGGAAGCGGTAAAACAGGTTTTCATGACACTCTAACTCATACCATTTGTTCCCCCAATAGTTGTCATATTGATCCAAAAATAACAATAATATCTGCAATTCAGACCCCACTTGTTTAAAAGTAATTTTGACAAGTGTTAAGATTAAGTTAATCATTGTTTTTTCAATGGGGAAAAGCATGTTCTAAACTATTAATACTGTAAGAATAGAAGCAGAATGCTGAAATTGCCTGCCTGAAGTAACAAGCTGTTCCGAAGACCATTTACATACCAAAAATGCACATATTAAGTTGATGTGCTATCTAGAAATAATTTTTATTTATACATTAAGTCAAGTATACTTGGTTAACCTAATTTAAATCACTATGCAAAGTTGGAAGAAATGAGAATGTTGTTGCTTCTTTTAGAATCCGAAAATTGAGATGAGCTTTTCTTCCCAATTATGGTTAATTAGTGAGGTTTTATTGTAACACTAAATCACAGGGGAAGCTTCTAGTTTCATGGGTGGTTGATGCTCATTCTAATCAAGACTGCTGACCTAACGCTTGAGGAAGGATTGGCTGCTTCTGGAAGGCCCTTTAATGACTTAGGTAAACAGATGGGCCACTGAACAATACTAGTCATGCCAAGGACAGAGTGTCCCTTCTTCCTCTTCCATCTTCTTAAATAAAACGGAGGCTAACCACTGACCAAGGAGGACCAGATAAACAAACAAACAGCTTACAGTATTAGAGTTGAAAGAAGCTGGCTCAGCCAGCAGCCATTACTAGTGAAATGAACCTGCTTTCATTGTCCATTAGGCTAAAATTTCACCAGGTCTGACACACTTACAGGAAGCCTTCAACACAAATCAGGAAGGGAAAGAAGTCTTGGAAATCAGGATTATTTCATTAGGGACCTTTTGATTTTAAGTAACAGAAATCCACTCCCAATTGTTTAAGCGAAAGGGAGAGCTTACAGGATGTGAGGGTATGGCATTCAAGACACAGGCTGGATGCACGAAGGGCCACAGAGACCGTCCAGACTCAGCAGCCTCTTCTGTCTGTCCTAATCCACATCTCTGCACATCTCTTAATGTTTTCTCCCTATAAACTACGTCATCTGATTCCCTATGCACTGAGCCAAGTGAGGATATGCCAGGATGTTCTGGCTGACGTACCAAGAGAAACGTCCTACCATCTCTTAGATCCAAGTCTAACTTTCCAGAAGAGAAGATCTGTTATGTGAGCATTTCGTTACAAGTGGGCCCTGACTTTGCAGATGCAAACGTGGCTACAGGGGGCCATGTCTGTGGGTGATGGGGATACAGATATGGATGTGCCACTGTCCCAAATGTCACCTACAGCCTGTGTCGGGGGCCACACTCCCCTCTGCCAACGATTGAATTTCTAGGCACAAAAAAAACCTTCCGTTGTGGAATAGGTAATTTCTTATCCAAGATCAACCATAGATCTTTTACAGGAAGCACGTGTCCGTATTTCAAAGAACTGGGAAAATCAGATACCTTCTTTGTATTTAAATAGGCTTATCTTACTTCCTTTTAATGATGATATAATACCACGGGGGAGTGGATGGTATTATTCCATTTATTTTCTAAGGGAAATGGAGATTGTTATCCTGATCATAGAGAAAGAAAATGATTAAGAGGTGGCCAAATGATAAAGTGTGCCAGGGGACACACTGTGGACAGTGTGCCCAAACCCAACTCCGCTGCCCAGAGTTGCCCTGTGGCCTTATTATAGCTCCATACGCCACCCCCCACCACCTGCCATGGGATCAAGGGTCACTGCTGCTCTCCCATTGCCCCTAAACTGTGCCTCGACTCTAAACCTCACAGTCACTCAGCTGGTGGGGGAAACACTGAGATTAGGGCTCAAGGACTTGCCCACTCATCAGTGTCACTGTTGAATGTCTGATGTGAGAATTTTCTTGAGAGAGAAATAATGCCATCTAAAGTGAATGAATTTGCTACAGAGAAATCCTAGAAAGTCGTTGGTGTAAGTTCAAGCTATGTTGTGAGAAGATTTCCCAGTTGACTGCTCCTTCCTACTCCAGATGCCATGATTTCTCAGGGTCCCCAGAGGACCATGACATCTGGGCTTCTCCTTGGTCATTGTAGCCAGCCCCCAAACCCCAAGGTCAATTCAAATCCCTTGAGCCAAATCTTTCCTAAATGACATTTTTTTTCCTTTAACTCTCCTAGTACTTTACATTTGAACCTTCTTTCAATAGTATTTTTGGTATTAGTTTTTAAATAGTGGTTTTAGCTTATTAGGTCTGAGAGCATAATAGCATCCTTTTCTTTTAAAAATCTCTGAATGCACAAGATGTCAAGTCTCTCTAATTTTTTCCCTAGTATTCTCTCAGCATAGTGAAGAGAACAGGCATTTATTTTATGTTATTGTTCGGGGCAAGGGAGTGCACGGATGATAGAGACAAAGGTCCCTGAGTCTGCATCACAATTCTCCAGTTTTGAGACTCTTAGATAAAGCATTTAACTTTCCTAAGCTTCAGTTGTACATGGGGTTGTTGCGGGGATGGAAAAGAGCTACTCTGGACAGAAGGAAACGAATATTCCTAGAATGGTCAAGAGTGGTCAGGAGGCAGAAACAGTTCCCTGAGAGAGAAAAAGACAGGTTTGCCTACCTCCATCCCAAGGTTCTCGGACCTTCAGTTCCAGAAACATAGGATGAGCTGGCTGGGCTCAGGGAAGAGGCCCAGATGACAAATCCCTAGGGTAAGTGCTATTTCTTTATGGCCACAATTTAAATGTATCTGTATATCTGTTAGCCACACCAAGTGATGGGGAAGCCCCCATGTTTCTACACTGCTGAGTATCAGTAAGTTCTCTAAGCACTAGATGCTGGGAGTTCAGGATTAAACATGGCATAATTACTCAGTATCCAATCTTCAGATGAGCTCAGCAGGAAAATAAGCACACAACCTGGTACTCACTCATGGACCAGGCATGCTCGTCTGGAGTAATTATCACAAGCTGATTACCAATCTTTGTCTCAGGTCTTGATGACCCCAGTATGTGGATAAGATCCCACTCCCTGCCAGACTTGCCCTCCAGGGCCCTGCTTCCCACAGGCGGTTCCCCATGGAAAATGTCTCCTGGAAGAACAGAATTCCCAGGCTTCTCTTAGAGGGTAGACCATTTTTAGTAATGACCATTCAGATTTTTTTTTTTTTAATTAAGGTTGGTTAATAAGCATAGTAATGAAAATGGATAGAATGCCTAAGATTTGGGACAGAACCAAATTTTCAGATCACTAGGGAAACCATGAAAGAGACATTAATATGAGCATAAAATAATCAGATGGAGGACTTGTTCAATAAATATAAATAATGTATCTCTGACTGAAGCGAATCACCATGGTGACAATTAAGGAGAGGAAGAAGAAACTAGACAGGATACACTCAAAGTAAGTTGGAAAAATGTTGGTAACCTATCTTCTTACCAGAGGCACAAGTCCTAGGAGACATGCAGTGGTGGCATTTGAAGACTAGCAGTAAAGGGGCAGAGAGGTTCCAAGCCTATAACCCTGGGATCTTCCCCTTCCGCCTCCTTAAACTTCAACACCCTTGGATTATCTCCCACATAAAACAACAACAACAACAACAACAACAACAACATCTTAAACAGATGTAACATTCATTCACACAAGGCATAGAAGACCAGTAATAATTTGGAATGATATGTCATCCAAGATGGCGCGTGTTTTAGCAGGAGGATTCCCTTAATGAAGTGCCTACTTCTGGGATTTCAGGCTGTGCTCAGCATGCAAGGAAGGGTGTGTGTGTGTGTGTGTGTGTGTGTGTGTGTGTGTGTGTGTTAGGAGGAGAGGAAGGGCATTCTCAGCTTCCTTGGGCCCACAGGAAGGACAGGCAGCTCTGAGGCAGCAGAGGGGGCAGTGCAGAGAGCTACCCGACAGGCAGTACCGGAGATGAAATGAGAATTTCAGATAATATGAACAGAAAGAAAGAAAGAAAGAAAAAAAAAAAGACATTAGGGCTCAAAGACATGTTGTATGACCTCTCTCTCCTTGCTCTTCTCTTTATTTGGTTTCCTTGATATTTTTTAGGTGACAAAAACAGAGTTTGTTACTGACAGGCTCTTATGGAGAGCCATAGGAAGAAAGAGGAGAAATCAGAGAGAAATGGGGGTAATGGAGGTAAATATAGACAGAAAATGAAAACTGAAAACCAGAAGGTTTGTAAAAATCTGTTTTTTAAAAAAATAACCTCAAACCCTCCGTTATAGGGACGTCCACTTATTTTCTGTTAGGCTGAAATCTTGCTGTATTCTGTTCTGTTAGGAGTACACCAGCTATCCCAGAACCTGAGAGTAGAAAGCAGCAGGAAAACCCACAGAATTCCGCTTCTCAGCCTAACTCTGCTCTGCCTTGTCCCGCATTTGGCGGAGGGACCCAAAGCTTGCTGCTTGGTGAGGCGGCCTGTTTCTTGTGGCAGTCCAGTTATGCACTGGGCTTCTTTTGTATGAAGCTCAAAGCGCCCTCCAGGTCACTCGTCCTGGTTGGCCCCAGCTCTGCACCGGAAGTTGGGGAGACCAGGCTTTACGGGTCACCCTCGTGTTGGGGTAGAGCGTCCTCCCAACCACTCCCACATCACAAGATTGCTCCAGGTTATCACTGCCTCTTGCAAAGTGTAGCAGCCAGAATAAGACCATCTCAAATCCCCAGCCTCTAGTCTTCAGCCCTGGACATGTTTGCAAGGCAATTTTATCCACATGTAAAAAGCAAATAAGCTGACAATGCCCAGATTTGTATATGGAGCCCAGGACATTTCAGCTCCATATATCCAGCTGGCCCCTAGGCATCTACTTGGGTGCCTCTCAAGACACCTCCGATTCAATATGCCCTATTTCTGGCACCTTCCTCCGCATAGCTGCTAGGTGTTTCTTATTCCATGGTGGCGGGAATGGCTCACCCCCCACTTGGTTGCCCCAGGCAGACCCCTCCCTCATCCCATCTCCCATCATGGAAAGTTATCAACTATGGTTCCTTCATAGTTCTCTTCTCCCACCTGCTGCTTGTTCACTCATTCAGGCCTCTGCTTGCCCAAGGCTGTTGAACCTCTGAGGAACAGTCTTCTTTCCAAAGGGATTCTGTCTTTCTTTCTTATGTTCACTTCCTCTCTGCCTGTGTTCTTAAATCTCTATCCCCTTTCTTGAAACTGCTTCCAAAATGCCTTGATAGTGTAAATCTGATCATGTCACTCACTCCCTAATCAACAGTCCCCAAAGTCTGGTGGGATTATCAGTGTTCTCAGCCGAGTTTAGGCTTCTGAGGTGCGAGCTGCCCTCTCATGACTCTTGCCATTTGACATAATGACCCTTGAAGTTATTAGACCACATTTGTCAGGCACACACCCAGCCCCTCAATGGATCCTCTTAAGGCAAAACACAATTGAGAACCTGAGTTTAAACTCCTAAATAGTAGCACAAAAATGATCATGTGATTATTTTTATGTCTTCCTTATACACTTAGGAAAGAATGTTTATTTCTTCTTTCCTGATTGATTGACCAAGTTTCCATTTAAAATATCTGCACTAATTCAGTGCTTTCCAAGATACCTCTCCTCTGGAACTGGGTTTTTATTATTAAAACATGAAACACACTTTCCCTTTTGGCTTTTCAGTAACATTCATTAAAAATAATGCTGACGAAGTCCTTTGTAATCAAGGATTCTGTAGACTGACTTAAAAGGTGGTGAAATAATTAGCAAAATAATATTCTATTATTTTTGTCATTTTCCAAATATATTTTTCTCATCTCTCTTCTCTTTCTCGCTCTGTGACATACTCTCCATTCCTTCCTCAACACTTGCCGTATTTTTCTCCTACTTTCTGACAATGATGGCTAACAATGCGTTTTCAGGGTCATCGCTGCAGTCATAGTTCATGTTTACTGTCATCTGGTAACTAATGACATTCAGTTAAGCGTTCAGCGCAGTGCAAATATACTCTTCATCTTATGCAAGTCCACACCAGGCTGTACTTGATTTTTCACTCGCTATTTGGCATTTGAAGATCAACTGAGCAGAAATGAGACTTCTTAAACATGCTTCAAAATCAGAAATCATTAAGTATAGTGTAATTAAATATTAAGTTATAAAGACGGACTTAAAAATACCAGCCCTTTTTTCTTTCTTTGCTGATTTCACTGAGCAGTTAAGACTCTGACCTGGAGAAATACTAAGATTTTCTGTGTATAAGTGGAAGGACAAAAACTAGCCCTAGGATAGCCAATGTTAAGTGCGTCAAGGTTAGCTGGATCAAGTTTTAAATAGGTAAATGAATCAGTACAAAGGTACTTCTACATTTTCCCCAATAAGGGTTTTATAAACGACTTACAGTATTTTTTCCACTCCTCATTCACTCATAGAGAAGAGGATTATATAACTATCTGCATAGATTTTAGATTTTCTAGCTGTTTAAACAGATAACTGGGAAAGAAACAAGTTTTATATTATCTTCAGTAATTAAGGATTATCAACTGAGGAAAGTTCTAATTCCCTTGATGATGGCAGTGTTCCCTTTAATTGGTTTCATTAGGCATGCTAACAGACAGTGATTTATTTAGTAGATACAGTACCTACTTTCTCGAACGTTCATGAAATGATGACTATGGAGATATCCTTGGAAACAGCAGTAAGACTACAATGTCTTCCAAGCAACATGAATACTGATTTGAGTCTCGAAAGACATGCTCTCATTGGTACGTATACAGGAGTCCCCCCCCTTAACTGCAGTGTTGCCCTCTGTGGTTTCAGTTGCATGTGGCCAGTTGTGGTCCAAAAGCAGATGATCTTCCTTCTGACAATACGTAACCTAACACTGCATCACCAAGCCTATGTCATTCATGTCACTTGAGCTCATCATGTAGGCATTTTATCATTTCATGTCATTACAAGAAGAAGGGTGAGTACAGTACAGTAAGATATTTTGAAAGAGAGACCCCATTCACATAACTTTTGTTATAGTATCTTGTTATAATTGTTCTATTTATTATTGGTTGTTGTTAATCTCTTACTGTGACTAATTTTTAAATTAAACTTTATCATGGTTATGCATGTATGGGAAAAAACATAGTATATATAGGGTTTGGTACTATCTACAGTTTCAGATGTCCACTGGGGGTCTTGGAATATATCCCCCCGTGGATAAGGGGGACCATTGCACCTGCTCTAAAAATCAAACAACGATCTCCTAGAATTCTATTTTCTAATGTCTATTTGAGTATCAGTCTCTAAATAATTATTCCTTTTTTCTTCAACTTTTCTCTCAAATGATATGCTAATGGAAGTGAGCTGAACATTTTCAGCAAAAACTGAACAAATTGAGCACTGATATTCCTTCCCTCTCCCCTCAAGGGAAAACAGATAATAGCTATTAAACTTCACATGGAGAGTTTTAACTATTGTATTTCTGGTTGGTTCAAGAACTAGGATGTGGCTATAAAATTCACATCTCTCCAATGTATGTGCCTGGATTATAACAAGAATTGGTAATTAATTTAGATAATCCAGAGACATGTCTACAGAGTTCAAATCAAAATCGATGAAGTGTTATATACCAACCTATTAACTGCCGTTTGATCACAACCCTCCACATAAGCATAAAAACTGAAAACTTATTTATTATTATTATATGTCCAGGTATAGGGTTTTTGGTTTAGATTTTTTTTTTCCAGTGTATTGGGAATCACTGGGTTTCCTGACTTCAGCTATTAATGGCCTTTTGGAATATTCTCAGCCATTACCTTTTCAAATAATGTCTCTCTCAATGTCTGTATTGTGTCCTTCTGGAAATCCTGTTAGACTTATGTTGGATCTTCTCAGTCTACTGTTTTGTATCTTTTAATCTCTCTTTTGTCTCTTCCATCACTTTGTCTCTCAGGGCTATATTATTAGGAATTTAACAAGTTTATCTTGCAGTTCACCAGTTCTCTCTTCATTGTATCTACTATGCCATTTAACAAATACACTGAATTTTTACCATTAGTGATTGTATTTTTCATCTCTACAAAATCTCCTGTTCAAATATTACAGATTGCTATAGTTAGAATCTGTTCTTCAAACATCTATAATGCATTTATTTCATATTCTGCATCTAATAATTCTAATACTGGCAGTTTGTGTAGATCTCATTCTGTGATTCTTTTCCTTCGTTGACTTTTGTCTAGGGTCACTTGTTTCCCTACGTATGTAGGGAATTTTATTGTGGGTGCATGTTTTGGACTTTTATCTGTGGGAATTCTTAGAGGTCTCTATATAAAATACATTCTTTGTAAGAGCATTTTCGTCTTCTGCCACCAGGCAGGCAGAGACACTGATGATCTGCGACAATTAAGTAACATATCCATCTTTTGAGGGGGGCCTCGTCTTTCTGGTTTTTTCCTACTCCACAAGAATATGACATGAAGTCCCAAGACCAGATGAGTGAATACATGAGGTTAGACATTCTCAGGGCATTCCTTTTATTCATGTCCACCCCGAGTTGAAGTTGAGTCAAGAACTTTCTCCAAGATGCCCCTCTACAGGACAGGTATTTTTTTCTTGGTATCTGAAGGTATTACCTTTGTTGAATGCAAAGGGCTTGAAAATGACTTTCACTCTTGGCATCAGGAGTCACTTCTCCACCAAATGCATCTATTAAAATTCCCTAGACCACAAGGAATGGACGAAGTCCACTACACAAATCATGGTTCTAACTTTCACTTATTCCTTTGTGTTGACACTTTCTTGGCTGGCTTTTTGCATGTGTTTTGGGGGTGGTTTTTGTTGTTGTTTTTGTTGTTTTTGCCTCCAGGGAATTCCTTTAATTTACTGTCAAATCAATTAGGCATTTCAAAAGATATATATATATATATGGGTTTTTTTGCTTTGCTCTCCTGGGAGGGTGTTCTCTGAACATCTATTATGTTGTTGACAATTCTTCTAGTGATAGCTATTTAAAAATCCTTGTGAAGTAACTTTAAGAAACAGGGCACAAATAGAATAGATCTGAGGTTCTCCTAGTGTATTATCTTTAAATATTCAAGATGCTTCTTCATGAATCTCTAAGAATGTAAACAGAAGTTTCATCATAAAAAATTCACATTATGTTGTGCTCGAAATTGAAGTAACAAATTAGTCCTCACTTTCTGAGAAAGAAGTTCTTAATCAAAACCAGAAAACTCCATTCTCAGGGATATAGGAAGGATAGCCAAGCAAACACTAACAAACTCTATAAAATGGTTATGGGATGCAAATATTAAATTACAAATAAGCAAAGAAAGATGCTGAATGCCTCTTAATAGCTCCCCATTTCTTAGACTTTCTTCTTCAACGGGAGTAGGAAGGGTTATCTCCAGTGATATGTGATAGGTTTTTGTGGAGACCTGAACCTCAAATTAAACATGACAGGAAATATTTTAATTTTGATGATAATTCAGTTAAACACAATGTTATATTAAATAAATGTCATGGGCTAGATTATAATACTTGTCTCATTTTAAATATAAAAGCTTTAAAAGAAAATTCATACTTGGAGTATTTGTTTGCAACTACATAAGGGGGATGAAAGGTATTCTTTTCTGTTGGGAGGGAACATTTCGAATACTCTGGACTAGAGTTTTAAAATAAAGTTCTCAAGTTGGTGTACACACGCCTTGAGATTTTGGCCATCCCCCCACTCACCACTTTGACCCCTGAATGTTGCAGTGTCCCAGGGTTCTCAGACATGGGCCACATTCTCTTTTCTATACCTTCCATCCTACCACCTCCCTAGGTGATTTCATCCAGTCCCATGGCTTTAAACAGCATTTGTAACTGGTGACCAACTAGTTTGCTATCAG
This sequence comes from Lontra canadensis, assembly GCF_010015895.1. NCBI lineage: Eukaryota > Metazoa > Chordata > Mammalia > Carnivora > Mustelidae > Lontra > Lontra canadensis. The sequence continues at coordinate 1,423,006 of NW_022631066.1, forward strand.
CAGCCTCCACCTTGACTTAATCTCCAGATCCACATTTCTAATTCCTAATTTCCTACTTAATACCTGGACACTCACGCTCACATCACAAACAGGCCTTTTGACCTTCGCATTTCCCAGAACCTGCTCCTGCCTTGCTTCCCATTACTCTGTTTCACTTGGCATTGTTTAATTTTTGTTCTAGAACCCACATTGACAGGTAAGCCCGATGGAGCCACAGCCTTCATCTACCATGGGTGGTTAGAGCCTAGACCTTGCTTAGAGCCTAGAACAACACCTGACCCTAGAAGGGGCCCAGTAACTATTCACGGAAGGAATGGAAAAAATGAACACCCTTTTCTCTTTTGAAATCATGCCTAAAATCTCTCCCCACCGCCACGTCTTTTCTCTTTCTTTTACCCCATCAGCTTTCTTTTACCGCATCAGCACTGCTCTGCTTTGTCATTTCTTAAATACAACAAGGTCTTTTATGATGCTTCCTCTCCCTCTGCCCAACCTGGTAAACTTTCATTACTTGGGGCAAACAGTCTGTTCTGCTTTTTCTATGCACTGATACAATTTTGTACATAAATCATTTGGAAAATTATATTTAGACATCCAGATAACCAGGATATCCCACTCAGTATAAAATCCTCCACAAGAACAGGGCCATGTTTTACTTAATTTTTTTTTTAACTTTCTAGTATGTAGCACAATGCCAGATACATAGTTGATAGTCAATGAGCTTTTTTGGGGAGGGGCTGGGGGCTGGGAGTTGGTCAGTAAGGTCATGGTAACAATTATGTTTTCAAAAAGCAACCTAATCACCAGAATCAACTATTAAAACATTGGCTCAAAAGAATCAATCTAATGTATATTTAATTGATATTCAAATGCAACTTCTTAAGTTTATTAATTTAAAAACAACATATACATAATAGGCAACATACCAGTATATTATATATGTTCATAATGTATATTATAAACTGTCAGATATAAACATAAAATTCTGTACTTCGAATAAATAATTGTTTAAAAGTGAATTTCCTTTAAAGTTTACCTTGAGTAATGTATTTATAAACACAAATTGTCAAGAAATACAAAATGTAACAACAAAAATCTGTATCCCTGACATATATTCAACTGGAGTTTCTTGTATATAAGAAAGGATTCTTTACCAATTTGTGGTGTTTTCTAGTTTATTTTGGTTGTGTGATTGTACATTTTGGAAACATGGAAGATAAAGGTAACCTGAACCCATTTGAGTTTTTTCCTCTTGCTAAAAGGAGACAAAAACCACCGAAGTAGAGTTTTTTTTTTCTTAATTTAAGACCCTGATGATCATTAACTCAAGAAACCATAATAGTGAACCTGGCACAGTAGCATCATGATGAAGGAGGTTTTTCTTCTGTCTAGATTTTCAAATTCCCAGACACTTATCCTTCCCTTATCTGACCATGAGTTAAGAAGACTGGTATCATGTGGTTATAGAAGAGGTAAGTAGCCTTCAAGACAGCCAGACAGGTAGAGAGACTCATGGCAGTCTGCTCCTAAATGCCCAAGATTAATGAAACTATTCATAAGAACATATACAGCATATAATGTTAGATGGACATGATTTATTTGCTTGGAAGAATTATTATAATATCCCCAAATAAAAAGGTAACCACACATTTGTTCATCGATATGAATTTTGATTATTTTTAAATGCCCCAATTCTTATTGTTTAAATGAATCCAAAAGAGTAGAAATATTCTGAAGATAAGATGGCTCATTAAGCTTGAAAACTTAAAATTGGAAGCAACATAGACAGCGAAGTAAAAATCTGAGTATGGCAATGAAAGTTTAAGGAGTTCAGGCAGTAAAATAGGTTGAGGTTGGCAAACCTCACTTGTGGTTGTATACAATCTCTTAAGTTCTTTATAGAATAAAGTTTTCACTGGCACATAGATGTAAATTTTGGAAGGTACCGAATAATACAGATTTTAGAAAAATATTTGTACAAACAGAGTTTGTTACTTTAGCTTTCAATTCTAGTTAAAGGAGAAACAGAAAACCATTTTATGATTTTTTAACTTTACTGAGCTAAGAAGTATATTCTTTTATCAGGCCCATTAGAGATAAGTGGCCAAAAGCAAAACTCTGTATTGTAAACATAATAAGAGACACTATTCACAACTTTCCAGTATTAAACAAGCCCTGATTATAATTTAGTTACAAAGATAAAATCTGATAAAGGATCAGCCCAAGTGAGTTGTGACTGTACTAGGCACTGCCCAGGGATCTTGAACTTGGAGTGAGTAGGCAAGTAACAACAGAGCACTGGGAGGGTAGGGAGCACAGAACAAGAGACACCACAGCTCACAGGTCAGCAGGAGTCCATGTCAAGGAAGGGAGCATTTGAAGGGAAACCTGAAGGTGTTCTACCAGATATTGCCTTGCTGCTTAGAATATATGGAAGGATAACAGCGTCAAGTTAGAAGAAATTGGCTCAAGACTGCGTACCTTTAGTATTGATCAAAAGAAGTAACTAGACTTCTTCCATATATATCAAAAGAGCGAGATAAATTGGGTGATCTTTAAGTTTTCATCCCACTCTAAAACTCTTAAGACTGTGACTTCTTCCTCAGCAGCCCATGCTTCTCTGATGTGGATGTATTTAATTTTTCAGCAGGCTTGTGAGTTACTGACCTCTCTAGCCTAAGTGGACTGTGAAAATACTGAAAATACACAGATTAGTTCAGAGAAAACCACAGAATAATTTAAAAAGTTTGTTTCACACTCCTTTCCCAACACACTGAATTTTAACAGAATTGAGTAAGCAGTATGAGAAATACGAGAACACTGGTTACTTATATTTCTTACTTCTATTACTGGGTAGAAGACAAATAAAGATAAGATTAATAAAGGAAAATAAAGAGAATTCCAGAAATAAATGTTACTTTTCAATACTCACAAAGTCATAGCTCATACCATATCCAGCTGGAGAAAAGTTCCATTAAATTCTGGTAAGCAGCATTAAGTAGGTTTCATTTTTATTTGTAAAACAACTTCCAGGGGAAGCCATGTGAGTTTCAGTAGTAAGACGGGGAGAGAGACTTATTGGCCTACACAGGTGGGGGATGCATGACTCTGGGTTAACTCGTATCAGCAACGACCTGAAGCTATGAATTTAGTAACTGTAGGCATAACTGACCATTGCTCTACGAAAGAAATACTATGCCCTTGACCTCAGCTCTCCTCAAAAATGAGTGGACTGCTCACAAAGGCAGTCAGACAAAGTAATGTGCGTGATCAGTACGAATCCACTGCTGCTTCTGGAAAATACTAGACAAAGGGCAGTCCCTACCAGTGGGTATTGATTCTTTACTCACACCATCAGTTTGTTACAGGAAAAAGCAGTAATGGGAATACACCTTTTAGAAGCACTGCCTACCTAGAGCCACAATCCCCTTCCTTGCTATTTTGCTGTGCAAGGGCTAAATGAAACGGCACTCATCAGTCGTATCCAGGATGAAACTGAGCCCCATGAGAAAGAAAAAAGACACTTTTTGTGCTCTGGTTACTAATATTTTCTCCTTATAGACGGGGACAACGGCGTTCCAGGTCTTCCCAGACAATGCCCATCAACCTGTGGGTTAGCGAATAAGACGCACGTGGTCTTACCCTTATGCACAAAGAATCGTTTAGAGCAAGCATCTGGGGTTTATCGTGGAGTTCTCCTGGTGTAGGTACATGATATTCGTGAGAGAGTAAACGTTTACCTTCCGCAGCCACTGAAGATAAACAGAGAGCCCACCGTGCTTGGCTTAGAGCATCCGCGCTGCACATGCGCTCCCGCAAGCACTGGATACACGTTAAGTCATTAATCCTCACCGCTACTTCCCCTCATAAACCACGTGTGATTATTCTTTAATGGTTAATGAAACTCAGTCAAGAAGGATAATGGCCTTGCTCAAGGCCACAGAGGGAGCCTGTGTTAGAAAAGAATGAGACTTGAGTGATTTTTGGCCTACGGGCTTGTACCAACCGGGTCACGGGTGATGGAAGAGCCTTTCCTGAACTGCGGGCAGACTATCTGTGTTTCTGTGTGTGCGCGCGTGCACCTGCACACTCACGTCTGTAGGCAGGAGGACGCATACTGGATCTGCAAGGTCCTATATTCAGTGTGTCCTTCCATTTCTCACTATTAGAAAAACATTTATAGGAGCACCTGGGTGGCTCAGTGGATTAAAGCCTCTGCCTTCAGCTGGGGTCATGATCTCGGGGTCCTGGGATGGAGCCCTGCGTCGGGCTCTCTGCCCAGCAGGGAGCCTGCTTCCTCCTCTCTCTGCCTGCCTCTCTGCCTACTTGTGATCTGTGTCTCTGTCAAATAAATATATAAAATCTTAAAAAGGAGAAAAACATTTATAGTATTGTGATAAATTAACGGAAATTTGTTCTCTTCCCTTTTCACTTCTTTTGTTGAAGAAACAGAAATCTGGGGCAACAAGTAAAAAGGCTGAAACCAGGGGCGTCTGGGTGGCTCAGTGGGTTAAGCCTCTGCCTTCCGCTCAGGTCATGATCCCAGGGTCCTAGGATGGAGCCCCGCGTCGGGCTCTCTGCTCGGCAGGGAGCCTGCTTCACTCTCTCTCTCTCTCTGCCTGCCTCACTGCCCACTTGTGATCTCTGTCTATCAAATAAACAAATAAAATCTTAAAAAGAAAAAAAAAAGGCTGAAACCAGAGGAACACATTCTGAACTACAGAATGTCACTGGATGGTTGTGTTTTTTTGGTTTTGTTTTTGTTTTTTTCAGGGACCAGATTGTCCAGTTACAAGGTTTTCCTTATAGTAACGTTTTTGGCAGACAAATTGCTTATCTTTATAGAAAGGTGCTCTAGCTCGGCGGTGAAGTGTGCAAGTTGAGGAGTAAAACCTTCCAGAACTAGAACTCTGTTCTACCTTTTCATGCCTGCATGACGTTGGGCAAATAACTGAAGCTCCAGGGCTCAGTGTCCTTGTCAAAAAGGGACAGTAGTAGTACTCCATCGCAGGACTGCTGTAAGGATCACACAGGATAAGACAGTACATTTATAATGTGCTTACAAGTGTGCTGGGCAGGGGCGCAGTCGGTTGAGTGTCTAACGCTTGGTTTTGGCCCTGGTCGTGAGCTCAAGGTCATGAGAACATGCCCCGCATGGGTGCTCAGCACAGAGTCTGCTTGCGATTCCCTCTCTGTCTCCTACTGCCTCTCCCACTGCTCTCTCCCTCTCTCTAAAGTAAGTAAATAAATCTTAAAAAAAAAAAAGAAGTGTGCTGAGCACACAGGAAGAACTCGTTGGAGCTCAGATATCATCGCCATCATCATTAAAAATATATAAGATATGAAAACTCTATTTTCAAACTAAGCGACTGGTCAATGCTCATGCACACTTCTTAAAAAATTAAAAAAAATTATTTAGAACAACAGTGAAGAGGCCAAATAAATAAATAAATAAAATCAGGACAAAAGAATTTTGTGAAAATATACCTAAACCAGAATGTAGGAGAACACAGAACGTGCAGGAAGAAATGCCACTTTCTCAAATGTCAACTTATACCCTCGTCCTGAATAAAACTGCTGGCACACATCAACACATACTTCAACATTCATCTTTCATTTGGTGGGTTTTCATCATGAAGAGAGTGCTTCATGGGTGAAAATTAGATACGAATGGTGCTGTCCTCAAGTTTATTGATTGCCAGTGTCTTTGGTTCTAAGAGCTCATCTAGACCATTGGCTCAGAATGGAAAGCACGCTAACATTACTGGGATGTGGCTGCATCATCAGACATGAATGTAGGGTACCATCAAATACAACCGTCACAGGTAAATAAAGCACACTGGTCTACTGCTTACACACAGAAAATAGCACCATGTATTTTTGGTCTCAAAATAATCAGAGTAAGAAAATCTCCTTGAAAATTAAAAATATGATGATCAAAATTAGAAGAGTTGGAAGATAAGGTCAAGAATGTCTAGGTAACATAGACAGAGCTTAAAAAAAAATAGTAAGGAACAGGTAAGGCTCAGAAAGTTGATGCAGTAGATTTGAAAGCCAACTCACAGGAGCACTGCAATGAGAAAATCTGAGCAAATACAGAAGAAGAGATTATCAAAGAATTTTAAAAAAATAATTCACAAAACTGAAGGCCATTACTCTTTAAATTGAAAGCGCCCATCAAAGTATTCCATCAAAATCAATGGGGAAGACCCACACTTTAAGATAGATCAGTGAAATTTCAGAACATCAAGGATAAAGCGAATATCCTCAAAGCTTCAAGAAAGAGAGAAAAAGTCACCTACAAAGCAATGTGTGAAGGTGTGAACAACATGGGACTTCTCGTCAACACTTCTAGATCCCAAAAGGTAATGGAGAAAGGCCTTTAATGTTATGAGGGGAAAATTATTTTCTGCCTAAAAATCTATCCTATCCCAACTATCACTGAAATGTAAAAAAAAAAGAGGGTCAAGATATTGGTTGGACAGGTAACCACTCCAAAATTTACTCCCCATTTTCCTTTTCTTAGGAAAGAAAAGGAATGTGCTTCCTTTGGGGATGTGCTTCCCCCAAATGAAGAAGAAATCTAGGAGAGACCTGTCCAAGTGTTAGAGAAATCACTCAGGAAAGAGGAGGGCAGGAGGACTGAGGGATACAGAGAGAAGTGGATGGAAGAAAAGGGAGTTCTGTAAATATGATCATATCTATATCATCCTTGGAAGAATTAGAAGCACTGAGGAGGGAAAGACTATAAGAGAAATGATTAGAGCACATTTCTGTAGCTTAGCAATAACAGCATGGGGCCTCATTAGCTATACACTTTATTGCTTTGCAACTTATAGGATTACCTGTAGATAAACCATGGAAAACTTAACTATGTTAACCAGAAAATTACTACTATTAACCATTTTAATATGGAAACAAAGGTAAAGGTGACAAAATTTAAGAGAGGAAATTGGAAAAGCAATGAATGGAAATGGCACTGCATTGATTTATGAAATAAACTAAATGATAACAAACTTCAGAAAAAAGTTTAGTTGTATACAACTAAACAAATGACACAAGGGGGGAAAGATGAGAGATACTTGAGAAACTGTACAGACTAAATTAAACCCCATGGACCAAATGAAATATGCATTCCAAAGAACCGACACTGAGATCTTAATATGACAGGCAAGACTCACACAAAGTCAACACAAGTCTAAGACGGCATGATTGTTTGGATTTCTTGATGGTAATGACTACTGCTTTAAGTAAAAGCCTAATACAACACAGGGCTGCCCTACAGAGTCTTCATCCTGTTCTCCAACAATGAAAGATTTCTGTTGGTACTGTGTGATATGATATGTGTGGCTATGAAAAGAATTCTGATTTAAAAATAAATACTTAAAATGTTACCAAAATACATATTCTGATGAGTGTTGTCTTTCAGAATGATCCAGTCCTGCTGCTAATTTCAGGACTGTTGTGGTAGAACTCTCCCTTTGGACACCCTGAATCCTCTCAGGGAGATGCAAAGGAAACACCACCTTATTATTATATATATTATATATATTATTTATATATAGTATATACATAATATATATTATGTATCATTATTATAGAATCTACTCACAGTTCATTTTTTTCTTACAAAAATATGCATCATCTATACTGAACTTTCAATTCAATAATCATTCTTGGTTTCAAATGACTTTTAACTAACCCCCCAAACAAATCTGTTTTCAAAGAAATACTATTTTCATCCCCTAAGACTATTCAAAGATATCCTCACAGGTTGTCAAAAGAAGGCATTTTGAAAAATCTTTGGAACAGCCTCTAGTTTTGGACTGTTTGCTTTAAAAGTCCCTTCCTAGGCATACCTTACTCAGACACATATATAGACACCATTAAATGTCTGGATACTTTTCAACTTGAGGTGGCTGAAATTCCTTTTATAAGAATTTTTTTTCAGACTTTAACACATATTACAATATCAAAGAGAACTTTCAAGTCATCAAAATTCACCCTATTAAGCAACTATCATTAATATTTCTAAAGTCCTTCAGTGTTCATTATATGTATCTCTATATTATATGTATCTCTCTATATATTATAGTATTTTGGTCAATATAGTTACTGTCCAAGCATTCCATTGATTAAAGTGGATAAAACAATAATAAGCCAAGTTAAGAAAAAAGTTAAAATCTTCCAGAAATAAATTTGCATCTTTGAACTAGTACATGGCACAAAAATGTTTCACTACACATTTATTTGTAATAGTTTTTCATAGAGAAGAGGTCAGGATTAAAACTATAAAATGAACTCATTTTTTTTTATAAAGTAAAAACTTCCAATGATAAGAATGAGAATATTAAAACAATTTTTTATTTTACTATAAAATCACAGTGTCAAAAAATGACATTTCTGATGGAGAGTTCAAAATGTCATTTAAAAAAAAATAACTACTATAAATGTTGCTTGGTGATTTAATATGTAGTTCTTGGTATATAATATGGAAAAAATGTTATTAATGTTTTAAGCTGTGGTTTCCTGGCCCTCTGTGGTGATGGATCCTGAAATAATAACAGTTTGGTCACCATATTTCTCAATTCCAGATAAAAGAGTCAACAATATGCTTGCTCAATGACTTGCACATCAGAACGCTCACTTAAATGTTCCAGGTAACAATGCTAGCAGAGATTTTTGCCATACTTGGCAGGGAATCATGGTGTTAGATTATCATTTCAGACACAAATTCATTTTTAAAAGAGAAAAATTCTTTGGCCGGTTAATGATTTGAGTGGTTTGAGGACATGTCCCTTCATAGCACTAAGGAATAAAAGAAACTTCATAGGAGGATAAATGGACGAAGACAGACTACGAAGCACAACGGGAATAAAAACCGTCATCCTCCAAAAAGAAGTGAAAACACTCCGTTTTTCTTTTATCGTTCCTTAATTAATGAAGGAAAGTTCTGTTACTTCCATCTCCCTCACGACTGGTTATTTCAGCAACATTCTCCAGGATTTTTAGAAAATCTCACGCAATCAGGTAAGTTTTTGAAACGGTAAAAAGTCTCGCTCGTGGCAGGTACCTGGCAGTATTTTTCCAAGCCTAAGCTGACAAAAGCAGGGATTTAAAAACATTACCTTTGTGTCGTGAAGCCTTCCGCTGAGCAGGAGTGGCTGCCGTTTGCACCTGCTGCTGTTTGACCAAATTTCCTTCACTTCCAGTTCTCAAAATCTTCTCACCTACACTGATTTTTTTCTGTTTGCTGTTCAACTCGTCCCTTCGAGGTGATGGCAGCTTGGAAGCTGCATTAGCAAAGAAAGGTCTAGCCAAGCGAGAAGGTTTGGACATTTTAAACAGCAGAAAAAACAAAACAAAACAAACAAAAAAAACAAACCACAAAACCCAACAATAAAAAGAACCAACCCAAGAATGTTACCTGCTGGGGCAGCAGATTCTAAAAATTCCTTTGAGCTTCTCTCTTCAACTGCCACAGTTACAGCGGAAAGTGCAGCCGTACAGAAAGTGCTGGGCTGCCACCGGATTTCTTTTAAACAAAAGGCATCATGCAGCCACATAGCCCATTTACTAGACCTGTGGTATGTAAATGTGTGTTTCGAAGACCCCGGTGACAGTTTTGCAATGGGAAATGCTCCAAGTCGGAGTGAACGGCAGATGCTTGAATGTGCAATGTAAAAGACACACACACACACACACACACACACACACACACACACACGGAACTTCCTAGCGTGCACAGACTAGACACGGGACAGACAGCCTAGAAGTGGAAAATGAATGCAAATATTACCCCACCCACTCAGGTACAATATACAAAAATGAACCAGATGTGCAGTTTATATTACTATGAAGTACATACCACATTCGGTTTCCAGGCATTAGTTCAAGCAAATATTTCCTCGCCTTAGCACATTCTTATGTTATACTCCAAAAGTTGACTGTGGAGTGAATGCCCACCTACATAATTACTTCTCCGGCTGTTTATAGAACATGCATAGCACCATGGAAAAGAAGGAAACAGAAGAATATAATTTCCATACCTGTCTGGGCTACTAGGGGTACCTAGGGACCGATAAGAAGAGTTGTGTGTCCTTGTGACGTTGGAACGTGTGTGTGTGTGAGTTGTGTGCATGTGTGTGTGGTGAGGTGGGGGGAGGGTCTGGGAAGAGATAGAAATTATTTTCCTTTCTTTTTAACATTATTTTAAAACTTATTTTAGAGAGAGAATACAGAAGGAGGGGCAGAGGAAAAGGGAGAGAGAGAATCTCCCAGCAGACTCCGCACTGAGCTGAGAGCCTGATGTGGGGCTCGATCTTACGACCCTGAGATCATGACCTTGAAATCATGACCTGAGCTGAAACCAAGAGTCCGACACTTAATCCACTATGCCCCTTAGGCACCCTGTAATTTATTTTACTTTTTAAAGAGTGTAGACTTTATTCCAATGAACAAATGAATATGTGTAGTGAGCAGGCTTTCTAAAAGACCAATAGTGACGTAACAATAAAGCATTCAGGAGATCGTATTTTCTAGGATGAAAACATTCCTTCCACCAAAGTCAGTACCAGGAGCGCACAACCCCTTCCCCACTAAGGGTAACCATTTTCCTTTTGGTTTCCCCTGTCAATGGTTTTTATGACTTGGGGTTAAGCTGTTTCCAACCTCAATTATTCTGTTCCCTTAGGGAGAGTCTACACAAACTCTCTCTGAACTATAAAAAGGTTCTGTGAGTACGTGATCCTACAACACCACTCCAAGTGTAAATACCATGCCATTCCCCATTTATAGTTGATAAATGCACAGCTACTTAGCACTTTATTGGAGGCAGAACTATGCACTGGAAAGAGTACACATTTTGGAATCAATTGGACATGAAGTTACTTCTAAATCCTAAATTGGGTTCAGCCTTGGGCAAGTTCTTTTCTCATCAATAAAACTGAGACAGTGATTCAACTGATGTGACAGATCCACACCTTGTCTGGCATGTGACATCGTTCAATAAATCTGAATTTCTTTACCCAGCCCCTCCAAAGATGCACCGTCAACTACACTCTGCCTTAGAAACTAAAGCGATCGGTACCTTCCCAGTACCAGCCCCTTGGTGTTGCAGACAGAGGGTGGGTTTTCCTAAGTTCTATCTTCGTTCCAACCTGCAGGATATCCTTGGGGTGACTGAGAAGTTGTCCATGACAATTCACATGCAATTGAGGATGTAAAGGCAACGGGTACAGAAAGACAATAAAGATGTCACTCCAGATGAGAACTATATATAGGCTGCTACAGGGCCCCCCCTCTCCTGGAGACAGTGATGATCATTACAGCCACAGGTAACACTCCCTGGTATTTATCACTACCCGAACTCTTCTAAGTCACCCTCGCAGCCACCCTAAGAGGCAGGTACTACTATTATCCCATTTTCCAGATGAAAAAACTGAAGTACTCACAGGCCCAGAAACTCACCCAGGAGCTCACGTATCATTCATACTGAAGCTGGGCTTTGAACTCAGTGAATCTGAACCCAGACTCTGCCCTCTTCTCTTATCATCAAAAAGTCTGGCTGCAAATCATACCACGTACCGAGTGTGGCCATTCGGTGACCGTTCAGTCACAGGGGTACATGGGAAAAGTGCCTCTGCCCTCTCAGATGTCACGGGCCGGCCACCCAAATGCGCCACAACCCTGTGGCTACACAAGCTGGGGACAGGACGTCTGCTGGAGTTTAGCGTCATAAGGACCAAGCGGCACCAATCTAGAAGCACACATCCTGTGTTGGGGGGGCAGGCGGAGAGAGCAGCAGTCTGGAGGGTGTGAGCAAGCAGCTTCACGTGGAGCCTACCAGCCCGTGGTGTCATGGTCAGTGGAAGAGTATGACAGTGGCAGCAATGCTCTCCTGGGGACTACAGGGGGCTCAGCCTCGGCTTTGCCCAGGCCTCTTGACCCTTCCCATCCCTGTCTCCTGATCTGGCTTTCTGGCCAGTTGTCAAGCAAAACAAGTTGCCTGGATCCATCTGACTTCTAAGTTCACCCTGTTCATACACCTAGGAACGGACACCCCAACTTGTGTAACCACAGAGAAGTCCCTTCGCCTCTCAAGACCAAATCACTAAGGGGTCATAGCATCTGCTCTTGTTTATTACAACAATCAAATGAGATAATAAATATGAAAGCACGTGGACAATTGTAAAATTACACATGAGTTAAAGGTACTAACCTGTATGGTTGTAAATGACCAATTTTTCCTCTTTGTCTGGACTAAACATTGCTTTGGCATCCTGGCAAAATCTTTCCATAGCTGCAATCAGCAAACGTGTTCTCTAAGAGGCCAGCCAGTAAATATTTTCACTTTTGTGAGCCATATGGTCCGTGTTGCAACTATTCAATTTTGCTCTCACAGTGTGAACGCAGAGATGACTGGGCAAGGCTATGTTCCAATAAAACTTTATTTACAAAAACAGCTGGCCAGAGGAAGTTAAATCTAGTTTGTTGATCTCTGCTGTCTAGCAGCTCATTAACCATTTGTGAAGGACAGTATCATTCTGACTCCTGTCTTCTTGACTAAAACCTGCTGTTCGACCCCTTGCCTCCTTCTATGTCTAGATGAGTGCACGCTGTGTTCTGTCTCCAAAATGGATGTGAACAATTTCTCAAATTACCTCACTCTTACCATTTGGACCTTACATCACATTCTCAGATGGACTTCATGAACACCCAGTACTGATTCTCACTTAATGACAAAATGTAGGAGGACAGGAGTAGTACCCGCCTCTTGGGCTAGCTGGAATATAGCAGATTTGCCATTTTGTACCAAGAGGCAATGTACATAGGTTGCCACAAGGAGGGAGGCACGGTTTGAGTGCAAGGGTAACCAAATCTGCAGTCTGAACTTGACTTGTAAAATTTTCCTTGCTTCATAGATGCAACACAAAGACTTCTAAGTTTAGAATCCTCAATTTCCTGGTTAAATGCTACAAAGATTTTTTGATTTAACAACTCTAATTTCTAAGAATCCTTTAAAAGGCATTTCTTATGAGTCCAATAAAAGTTGCTTTACACCATGATGTCACCCATCTGTACTTCTATATTGTAAAAGGGTCTCAAAATTATAAGACTGTCAATGCCAAGAAGAACTTCTCTGGTTTTCATTGCAGAACACTCCCATACATAGAAAGCCTGAATGATTTATCTGAAACAACAGTAGATTTGAAAGCAGCTTGGAAAAGTTGTACAAAAATGTGTTAGACAGTCAGGTTGTGTGATGGAGGCTGGAATTTTATAGTCACAGAAGGTTTTCCATGTTCTATTTTAAGAGTTTTATCAGCTCTAAGTGCAAGTTAAAATTTTACATTTAAGAGTAGAATCCTGAAGTAAAGAAAAGTCATTTCTTATTAGGCTGGCCTTTGGTGATATTACTGAAGATAGAGCTTAAGGTATAACCACCTAAAATGTCAGAAAATCTGAAAGTCATTCTTATGAGTAACTTAGTAATAATAGTGTACTTGGATATATCCACAAGTTTTTTTTTTTGTTTTTTGTTTTTTTTTTTTTAAGATTTTATTTATTTATTTGACAGAGAGAGATCACAAGTAGGCAGAGAGGCAGGCAGGGAGCGAGAGAGGAGGAAGCAGGCTCCCTGCTGAGCAGAGAGCCCGATGCGGGACTCAATCCCAGGACCCTGAGATCATGACATGAGCCTAAGGCAGAGGCTTAACCCACTGAGCCACCCAGGCACCCTATCCACAAGGTTTTAAATACTTGTATTTCTAATGAGTACTGCCCTTTATTCACTCCAAACTGCAAACAAGGCAATGCTGATAGAAAACTACACCTCTTTCCTTTGAAAAGAATTCTAATTAGAACTATGTAGTTCTGAGAAGGAAAACAAAAGAGAAAACTGAAGACTTCAAGGAGTGAAGCAGCAACATGATGATTATCTGACAAGTGGTTGAGCTTATGAAGTCTCTTGCTATGACTTAAAAAGGTGATGGGTCTTCATTTGTATAATTTCAAGTTATCTTGCTCAGGTTCTTAATTATTATGAAACATCCAACATATTGAATTTTTGAGGTTAATTAAAGCCAAATCTTAAAAAAAAAAAAAAAAGGTAAGAGGAGGTTATTTCAGAACTTGCAGGCACTTGTGCAAATATGGAATGACATTTAGCTCAACAGATGTGTGATGCTTTTCTGAGATACCTTTCTGGTTCCCATAGGCTTTGATTTAGTGGCAGCAGGGGGGTAGAACTAATCATGATATGAAAGAGCAAAATGAATAAAATTAACCATGTGCTAAATCTTCTGGGGAAATTCTACATGTTCAATTAACTTTTTAAAAAATTTCTTAACTTTTAATCAAAATATAAAGATAAAGTAATGTCTTAGTGTTCTATGCAATTAATTTTTGAAAAAGATTTATTTATTTTGGAGAGAGAGTACAAGTGGGAGGAGGAGCAGAGGGAGAGAGAGAGTGGGAGAGAGTCTTAGGCCGACTCTGCACCGAGCACAGAGCGGGATATGGTGCTCGTTCTCACGACCCTGAGATCATGACCTGAGCTGAAATCAAGAGTTGGATACTTAATCTACTGAGCCACCCAGGCGCCTGATGTTCAATTAACTTTTGATGAATCGTGAGTTAAGAGAAAGTGCATCCATTAAACATGAAAGCCATGTTATCCACCAATAAAGACAACACACATTGTTGGCTTCAAATGTGTTTAAAGATTACATTTCCTCTTTCTCTTTATTAAAATCTAGGTAAATTTTACAGAAAAGTAGTAAAGAAACCAGGCATCCAAAAAAGTAGTAAAATTAAGAAATGGCTCTTTTCTTTGAATATTAGATCACATAGCTTTAAAAATTAAAAGATGCAACATTACAGATCATTAGGGAAATGTAAAATCGAAACCACAGTGAGATACCATTTCACAAATTTAAGGATAATTATGACCCAAAAAATCAGAAAACAGTATGTGTTGGCAAAGATGTGGAGAAACTGAAGTCCTTGTGCAGTAGTGGTGGGAATATAATATTGTGCAGCCAATTGTGGAAAATGGTATTGGTGGTTCCTCAAAGAATTAAACATAGATTTACCATATGATCCAATAATTCCATTTCTGAGGATACACCCAAAAGAAATGAAAGCAGAAACTTGGGCAGGTATTTGTACGCCCATTTTCATTCATGGAAGCCAAAAGGTGGAAGCAATCCAGGTGTCCAACGATGGCTGAATGGATAAACAAAGTATGGTACAAGCATATAATAATTATGGAATATTATTCAACCTTCAAAAAGGAAGGAAATTCTGGCAGGTACTATAACAACATGAGTGAACCTTGAGGACACTATGCTAAGTAAAATAAGCCAGTCATAAAAGGACAAATATTACATTATCCCATTTACATGAGGTATGTAGAGTAGTCAAGTACTTAGAGAAAGAAAGAACACTGGGGCTGGAGGATGGGTACACTGGAGCATAAGCAATTTGTGAGTACAGAGTTTCAACAGAGGAAGTGAGAAAGTTCTGGAGATGGCTGGTATTGATTGTTCCACAAAAATGCAAGTGCACTTTAATGCCACAGAACTTTCAATTTAAAAATGGCCAAAATGGGGGCGCTTATGTGGCCTAGTCGGTTCAGTGCCTGGCTCTTGATTTTGGCTCTGGTCATGATCTCACAGTTGTGGGATCAAGCCCTACATCAGGCTCTATGCTCAGTGGAGAGTCTGCTGGATATTCTCGCTCTCTCACCCCCTCCCTCTGTACCTCCCCCTCCCCTGTTCTTGAACGCTCTCTCAAGTAAATAAATAAATCAATCTTTTAAAATAAATAAAAAATAAAAATAAAAATGGCCCAAATGGTAAATTTAATATTATGTAATTCAAATTCCTATTTGCACACGTTTGATACTCTACTTCCCCCTCATGAACCTAGGGCTACACAATGGTCTACTTTGTCCATCTCTCTAACTTTCTATAGCTCAGGCAATGCAAATTCTTTTTTCACAAGTTGGGAACTGGGTTTAAGGAGATGTCCAGAGTCATCCTGCTACTGGAGGACAGACATGATTTTCTCACTGCGGCCTAACCATGGCTACCTGGTAGACCCGACATTACCCCTTTGCACTATCACAGCACCCATACTGCAAAGCAGATGATACAAACTCTTGAAAGGGAACTTATTCCATTCTCTCTCCCCAACAGTCTTGAAAAGACAAACGCAAACACCATTCTAATAGCAATGAGCGAGAAAGGTAAAGATGAATTCGTCTCAGAAAGACTCTGAAAGCCACCTTTCTAGAACTCATCTCCTGGCTCTTTGGCTCTCTGGCACTGGCCTTTAGCTCTCCCTGGAGAGCATCTCTTTTTCTTGGAAAGCCTAGCAAATTCTCCTCAAAATGGGAGAGAGAGTACCCCCACAGTTTCAGAATCCTTCCTAGCAAATACTTTGGCCCCTATTTTCCAAAATTTACAGTGTATTATTTTATAGAAACTCCTGCAGTAGAGTGTTTCCATTTTCTCTAAATAAATGAAGAAGCACGGAGCACCCTGCACTGTTTCTATTCAACAAAAGAAGTTCCCACCAGACCCTGAATACTCTTTAGAGTGAATGAAAGGAAGAATTTACTCTTGCTGTGTGAGAATTGTCTATAAGCCTCCTATCTCTGCAGACTTGTGTTTACAAACAAGGCAATATAGATATTTATATAGAAAAACAGAGCAACATCTATCTTAAAGAGAAGTCTGGTGTTTCTCATCTTTTAACACTTCTAATTTACAAAATCAGATGAGGCTTTAAAGATCTCTTTTGGAAGTGTCTTCCAACTTCATTTGAAGGAAGGATAACTCATATGATTCTTTTTCTCTCTAAAACAACTCACAGACCAAGAAAAAAAATGTATTCGCTTATGGGCAGTTAAGAAAACTGTGAAATACAAGTTTATTTTCCATTATATTTTATGTCACTTCATAGCCCTGGGCTCCTTTCACTTCCTGCTTCTTCCTTGACATCTCTTTTTATGTCCTCAGGAGATCCCTAATTTTAACCCAACCAAAGCCTGCTTTTTGGAAAGGCTCTTCATGGGAAATTTAGAACTTAGAATATTTTTTTGGGTTAGCAATTTCAAAATAACAAATATAACACTTAATGATGGAAGCAACAACTCTGATATGCCAAAAATGATGTCCAGATTTTTTTTTTTTTGTATTCCTCAGAACATTGAAAACAAATTGTAAGTACAGCAAGTATAAAGAAGATATATACTAAAGTGTGTAGATCAAAATAGTACAAGAACATACCCATTCTCAGGCTCTGGAAATAAAACACTACCTTTGAAAAGGCTGAAGTCTTCTACATGCTCCCAATTGGCCACATGCCCCTTGAACCCTGAAGTGATGGCTTCCCTGGATTTAGTTTCAATGATTCTTTTGTTTTTCCTCAAAGTTTTACAAACGTGTCCAGATGTCTAAAAAAACAAATTGCTTAGTTTTGCTTTTACTTTATGTAAAAGACATCAAATAGAATTTGCCCTTCTGTGACTTTGAGGCTCAGCATTACCTTTCTTGAGATTTATGTATGTAGGAATTGGGATATACTGTAATTCATTCACTTTCACTTTGGATAGTGGTCCATGACATGAACATTCTACAATGAATGAACCTATCATATTCTGCAGTTAGTGAACATTTGTTTGTTTGTTTTAGTGTGAGGCAAAAATCTGTTTTCCCATCTTCCATATGGATAATCGATCCATTAAGTACACTAAACCACAATCCACCTTTTCCCATGGATCTGAAGAATCAGCTTTGTTATTTATTAGTTTCTATTTTTGTGTGAGTCTTTAATGGGTTTTAGAACTTTTTTTTAAAATCTATTTGTCCATGTCTGTGCTGGCTGCCTTAATAATTGGAGCTAAATCATAATAAAAATAACTAATACATCCTGACATACCAGACACTGTTCTAAGCACTTTGCACATGGTAACCAATGCATTCCTCATCATTACCTTGTGAAGTGGGCATTGTCATCATATGGATGAGAAAACTGAGGTTCGGAGAAATAAATTACAGGAAACTAGGAAGGTTGAGAAGCCCAATCTATCCACAGAGATTGTTCATATCCGACCCATCATAAATCATGATACCTCATTGAGCAATGAGTCTTTTTTTCTTTTAAACCGGAGTGTAATTGATGCACAATGTTACATTAGTTTCAAATACACAAGACAGTGATTCAACAACTCTGTTACACTATGCTCTCCAAAAGCATAGCTACCATCTGTCACCATGCAATGCTATAATAATACTATTGGCTATGTTCCTTATGTTTTACCTTTTATTCTCTTCACTTATTCATTTCGTAAGTGGAAACCTGTATCTCCTACCAGCCTTCACCCATTTTGACCATCTCCCCACTGCCTTCCCCTCTGGTAACTAGTGGTTTGTTCTCTTTATTTATAGGTCTGTTTTGCCTTTGGTTTGTAGGTTTATTCTTTTTTGTTGTTTTGTTTTTTTAGATTCCACATATAAATGAAGCTTGTTTATCTCCATTTGACTTATTTCTTTTAGGACAAAAGGTCATCTTAAAGGTGTGATTTGGGTGTTCTTAAACCTTTGCTCTAATATGCAGATTTTATAAACATCTTGCTAAGTTCCACACAAAGCAAAAACCATGACATTTTTTTTCATTAGTCATAACAAAGAAAATTACAGTACCAGAGGGATTAATAGGTAAATTCTACCACATTTTCGAAAAAGACTTAATACCAATTCAACTCACAGTCTCCCAAAACAGAGAAGACGGGGGAACACTCCCAAACTTATTTGACAAGGCCCTATTATCCTAATACTAAAATCAGACAAAGACTCTACAAGAAAAGAAAACCATAGGCCAATATCCTTCATAAACACAGAGGTAAAAATTAGCAAACCAAATTCAATAATACATTAAAGAGATCATATGCCATGATTAAGTGGGACATATTCACATAATGCAAAGATGGTTCAACATTTACAAATCAATCATGTGACAGACCACATTAACAAAATAAAAGGATAAAAACCATGTGATCATCTCGAGATACAGAAAAAGCATTTGACAAAATTCAATATCGTTTCATGATAAAAATTCTCAGTAAACTGGGTATAGGCAGAATATATCTCAACATAATAAACGCCATATATGACAAAGCCACAGCTACTATTGTACTCAACACTGGAAAGCTAAGAGTTTCTTCTCAGATCAGAAATAAAACAGGGATGTCTACTCTCTGCACTTTTATTCAACATGTACTAGAAGTCCTAAACAGAGCAATTAGAAAAGAAAGAGAAATAAAAGGTATCCAGATTGGAAAGAAAGAAGTAAAACTGTCTCTACGTTAGATGACAAGATATTATATATATGAAAAATTCTGAAGACTGCACCAAAAATGGTTAAAACTAATCAATATAGAAAGTTGCCCTATACAAAATCAATTTGAAAACCCATTGTATTTCTATGCACTGACAATAAACCAGCAGAAAGAGAAATTAAGAAAATAATCCCATTTACAATGGCATCTTAATACAAAGCAATCTTAAGAAAGAACAAACCTGGAGGCGTCATGCTCCCAGATTTCAAACTGTATTACAAGGTTAGAATAATGAAAACAATATGGTATTGGTATAAAAACAGACACATGGATTAATGGAAGAGAGCAGAAAGCCCAGAAATAAACCTACACATATATAGTCAATTAATTTATGACAAAGGAGCCAAGAATATATGATGGGGAAAGGACCGTCTCTTCAATAAATGGTGCTAGGAAAATTGGACAGCTACAGGCAAAAGAATGAAGGCGGACCACTGTCACAACATGCACAAAAACCAGCTCAAAGTGGATTAAAGATCCCAACGTAAGACCTTTAACCATAAACCTAGGGGAAAAAAAGGGGGGTATTAAGTTCCTTGACTTGGGTCTTGGATTTGACCCCAAAAGCAAAGGCAACAAAGCAAAAATAAGCAAGTAGGGACTACATCAAGCTACAAAGCTTCTGCACAATGAAGTTAATGCTATGGTGGTAATCTTTTTGCAATTGATGTTTGTCAAACAAACGTGTCAAATATACAACTTATACAATGCTACGTGTCAATTTTATCTCAGTAAAGCTGGAAAAAAATTTTCCTTTGTATTGCATATTCAATCTGCAAATAAATCTATGCCATTGAGTCTCCGTATTCATTAACACAATATTTTTCTCCACTTAATTAGGTCTTAAATAATGTATTTTAGCATGTTTTATTGCAGTCTACAAACTGCACATCTTTTGTTAAATATATTCCTAGGTACCTTCTTTTGTTTCTGCTACTAAAGTGTCATTTCAAAGTTACATTTTTTTGTTGTTGTTGCTTTGCGTGGAAACAGAATTGACTTTCAACAGTTATTGGCTTGCTTCTGGCAATCACTGAGTAAAAGGTATCAGATTTACCTTTCCTTTCCAAACAACTAGGAAACAGATAAAATATATGAACTGGTGGTTTTTAGACATGTACAATAGACAGCACAAGACAATGATTTTTTTTTAAGAGAACAAAAACAAATGAGGTGAGCATAACAAATGAACCAGGGTACTGTTTGGGGCAGTTTCCAGTGTACAGACTGGAAAGAACAGGCACTCGCATAGAGGCCGGGTGTCTCTGAGTTTAAGAAATACAGTTCAAAGTTCAGGGAGGCAAAGGCATAATTTTCAGGGCAAAAAAAAAAAGAAATCACAAGAGGTGCTTTGCAGAGTTCTGGACACATGGAACATTTTCTCTGATCACAAAAGAATTAAATTAGAAATCAATAGCAGAAAGATATTTGAAAAATCCCCGAACAACTGGAAATTAAATAAACATCTAAATTATCTATGAGTTGCAGAAGAAATAACAAGGAAAAGTATACACATTTTTGAACTGAATAAAAATGAAAACATGATATAAAAATTTGAGTGATGTTACTAAAGCAAGCTTAAAGAGAATGTTATAGTATTATAGAATTTATATAGGCTTATATTATAGGTATTTTGCCAGAGAACAAGAAAGGAATAACCTAAAATCCACCTTCAAAAGTTAAATAAAGCATAGTAACAAGGAGAAAAGCAATAGATAACAAAAAAAATCAATGAAACAGATAAGAAAAGCAATAGAGAAAAATCAATGCAAGCAAAAGTTAGTTCTATGAAAAGATCAATAAAATTTATAATTGTCTAGCCAGCCTAATCAAGAAAAAATGAGAATTACATAGATTATCAATATCAGAAATGAGAGGGCATCACCATAAAAAGGAACTGTTACGGGTAACTTTATACCAACAAATTCAACTCCCTAGATGAAATGTACAAATTGCTTTAAAGATAGAAACTATCAGAACACACTCGAAGAGATATAGGCAGTGTTCTCATATACATATAAAAAAACTGAATTGGTGATTAAAAACTTTACCACGATGAAAACTCCAGCTGGAGAAGGCTTTATTGGTGAATTATACCAAATATCTAAGGAAAACAGAGCACAAATTCTACCCACAGTCTTCCAGAAGATGGAAGCAGAGGGAATACTGCATAACTCTTTCTATGAGGCCATAATCACTATGATACAAAAACCAGACAGTTCTATAAGAAAACTATATATCAAAATTTATCATGAACATACATGTGGACGTCTCTAAGAAATTTTAGCAGTTTAAATCTAGCAATATATAAAATGATAATACATTATGGCTGAGAAAGATATATCCCAGAAATGCAGAGGTACTCTAACATTTGAAAATCAATCAATGTAATTCATGGTTTTAACAGACTAAGAAAGAAAAACCATGTAATCATCTCCATAGAAGCAAAAAAAGCATCTGACTAGAGTCAACAGTTACTCAAAGTAACATATTTTAATAAACCAAGAATCAAAGAGAACTTCTTCAGTCTGATCAAAGACACTGATAAAAAATATTCCAGCTAACACATTCATGCTGAAAGACTATTGTTATTTTGCCTCACAAATGCTGACAATTAGTTTGCCCAAGCATTTGTAAAATTTTATTCTTTACTTAGCAAAGTATGTGAACGTTAGTTTCTTCACCTGCTCAGCTGTATTTGGCATTGAAACTTAACTTTGCAGTTTGATCTCACATGCAGCAATTTTACTTAACTGCCTTATTAACTCTATTAATGTACGGATTCATTTGGATTTTCTAGTTAGATAACAAGCAAATAATGGAATTTTTGTTTCTCCCTCTGCAAACCTTTACACTTGTCTTAATGTGATAGCTAAGCTCACCAGTAGTGGAATGCAGAAAACAAATGGTGATAGTGAACATTTGGTCTTGTTCTTGAAAACGAAGATAATTCTTTTAATATTTCAACAGTCATTAAACTATTTGCTGTAGGTTTTTTTATATTCTTTTTTCAACTTAAACATATTTCCTCCTTTAGTTCCCAGTTGCTAACAGTTTTGACCATGAGTGATTACTGACATTTCCCATGTGCTTTTAATTTATTTTTCTTTTTGAGTCTTTTGGGATGCAGTTTTCCCCCCTTAAGCTGTGAATGTAATGATTTACATTGATAGTTCATTTGTATTGATTGAGGTTACTGATATATTTTGATTTTTTTCTATTTTCATATTTTGTCCTTTTTACTTAATGTTTTTGTTCCTTTTTCTTTGCTTAAGGTTTTTCTTCTCCATTCTTGGAACTTTTCCTTCCACAAGTTTAGGAAAATGCATTCTGTTATGTTTACCCTACACATTTGATATAAATGTTTATCCCTAAAAATTCTGAAAATAATTAATATTTCCTCTCCCCTTTATTTAGAACAAGTACAAAGACCCAGAAAATAAAATTTCAATCATCCCTTCCTTACTCATATGCTAGTGAGGTCTAAGATTTAATTATCCCTTCACCCTTAAAAAAAAAAAAAAACCTTAGTTAAACATCACTGTCATTGTAACGTTCAACAGTTTACAGCAGATTTTTTAGATGCTGTCCACATTAAGACTTAAGAGTCTGTTAATCATGTTTACTATTACGCATCATTTGTTATATTCATAGATCGCCTATATTAAATGTACTATAATGATATCATTTTTATATAATTTTTAGTGTTATACAGAAATGCAATTGACTTTCAAACTTCCTGAAGTCAACCACACGTAACAAAGCAAATCTTAATTATCGTCATTCTGAGACATGCAAAGTGCATCCTTTTAGTGAGGTCCTGTTGGTAGAATATGTTTTGAATTTTTTTGTTATTTTGAAACAAAGTCTTTCTTTTACTCTTATTCTTTTTGGTTTTTAAAAATTGCTTATTTTTAATTCTCATGGAATATATATAAAAATTTTTTTTTTTTTTAATTTGACAGACAGAGATCACAAGTAGGCAGAGAGGCAGGCAGAGAGAGAAGGGGGGGCAGGCTCCCTGCTGAGCAGATAGCCCGATAAGGGGCTTGATCCCAGGACCCTGAGATCAGGACCCGAGCTGAAGGCAGAGGCTTAATCCACTGAGCCACCCAGGCGCCCGTATATAACAAAATTCACCACTGCAACTATTTTTTAAAATTGAAATGTAATGGACGTACAACATTGTATCCGCTTCAAGTGTATGACAAAATAATTCAATATTTATAGATATTAGAAAATGAATGTCATAGTAAGTCTAATTAATATCTGTCACCATACATAATTATGGATTTTTTTCCCTGATAACAACTTTAAAGATTTACTCTTAGCAACTTTCAGATATGCAATATAGTATTATTAGTGATAGTCACTACAGTGTATATTACATCCCCATGACTTATTTTTTAATTAGAAGTTCATGCCCTTTGACAACTTTCACCAATTTTGCCCATCTCCACCCTCCCCCACCACCTCTGATACACACCAATCCTTTTTCTCTATGAACTTGTTTTTGTGTTTAAGCTTTTTAAACTCCACATAAAGAGAAGATCGTATGGTATTTGTCTTTTCCTGTCCGACTTACTTCACTTAGTATAAACTGTGTGTTGTTGCCAATGGCACGATTTCATTTTTTATGGCAGAGTAATATTCCACTGTAGGATATATATACCACCTCTATCCCTTTATCCACTTATGGACACTGAGACTGTTCCCATATCTTGGCTGTTGTAAATAACGCTGCAATGAATACGGGGGTAAATTTGTTTTTGAGTTAATCTCTTCATTCTATTGGATAAATACCCAGGGTTGAAACTGTTGGATCATACAGTAGTTCTATTTTTAAGTTTCTGATGAATCTCCATACTATCTTCCACAGTGACAACACCAATTTACATTCCTACCAACAGTATACAAGTGTTTTCTCCCCCCAACCCCCATTCTTGTCTATGCTTGCTATTTCTTATCTTTTGATTAACAGCCACTCTAACAAATGTAAACTGATACGTCACGGTGGTTTTGATTTGCGTGATTAAGGAAATTAAGCATCTTTTCATATGCTGGTCATCCATATGTCTTCTTTGGAAAATGTCTATTTAAGTCATTGGTCCATTTTTTTTTTTTTTAAAGATTTTATTTATTTTTTTGACAGACGGAGATCACAAGTAGACAGAGAGGCAGGCAGAGAGAGAGGAAGGGAAACAGGCTCTGCGTTGAGCAGAGAGCCCGATGCGGGGCTCGATCCCAGGACCCTGGGATTATGACCTGAGCTGAAGGCAGAGGCTTTAACCCACTGAGCCACCCAGGTGCCCCCATCGGTCCATTTTTAAATTCAACTTTTTTGTGTGCTATTGAGTTGCACAAGGTTTTAGCATATTTTGGATATTAATCCCTTATCAGATATATTATTTGCAGGTATTTTCTCCCATTCAGCACATTGCCTTTTCTTTTTGTCAGTGGCTTTGTTTGCTATTCAGAAGCTTTTTATTTTGATATAATCCCACTTGTTTATTTTTGCTTTTTGCTATCTTTGCTTTTGATGTCGAATCCCAAAAAATCATCACTGAGGCCAACGTCAAGGAATTTACCCTATGTTTTCTTCTAGAATGTTTATGGTTTCAGGTCTTACATTTATATCATTAATTTATCTTCACTTGATTTTTGTGTATTATGAAAGACAGCTGTCCAATTTCATTCATTTGCATATGGATGTCCAGTTTAATCATTTATTGAAGAGACAGTACCTTTCCCATTGTATATTCTTGGTTTCTTGGTTATAAATTAATGGGCCATTTATGTGTGGGTTTACTTCTGGGCTCTCTATTCTGTTCCTCTGATTTATGTGTCTGTTTTATGTCAATACAATACTGTTTTGATCACTATAGCTTTGTAATGTAGTTTGAAATCAGAAAGCATGACGCCTCCAGCTTTGTTCTTTTTTCTAAAGATTGTTTTGCCTACTTGGGTTTTTCTGTGGCTCCATACAAATTTTAGGATTGTTTTTCTATTTCTGTGAAAAATGCCACTAGAATTTTGATAGGGATTGAACTGACTCTGTAGATTGCTTTGGATAGTTTGGCTATTTAACAATATTAATTCCTTTTTTTTCCTTTTTTAAAAAACTTTATTTATTTGACAGACAGAGATCACAAATAGGCAGAGAGGCAGGCAGGGGAGGGAGGGAAGCCCGGCTCCCCGCTGAGCAGAGAGCCTGATGTGGGGCTTGATCCCAGGACCCTGAGATCATGACCTGAGCCAAAGGCAGAGGCTTAACCTACTGAGCCACCCAGGTGCCCCTTAACAATACTAATTCTTCTAATTCAAGAACATGGAATAACTTTTTGATGTTATTTTTGATAACCTTCTTTTTGATGCTCTTGTAAGTGGGATTATTTTCTTAATTTCTTTTTCTTGTAATTCATTGTTAGTATATAAAAACACAACAGATTTTTAAATTGATTTTGCATACTGTAACTACTGACCTCATTGATTAGTTCTAGTAGTGTTTTTTGGTGGAGTCTTCAGGGTTTTCTATTTATAATATCATGTCATCTGAAAGAGAATTTTACTTCTTTCTTTCCAATTTGGACACCTTTTACTTCTTTTTCTTTTCTAACTGTTCTGTTTAGGATTTCCAGTACTATGTTGAATAAAAGTAGAGTTGAGTGGACATTTTTGTTTTATTTCTGATCTTGGAGGGAAAGCTTTCAGTTTTTCACTATTAAGTATGGTCATAGCCGTGGCTTTGTCATAAATGGCCTTTATATATGTTGAGGTGTGTTCTAGCTATACCCGTTTGTTGAGAATTTTTATCATGAAAGGATATTGAAATCTGTCAAATGCTTTTTCCAGATCTATTGAGGTTATTATATGATTTTCACCCTTCCTTTTGTTAATGTGGTATATCACATTGATTGATTTGTGGATACTTGGGATAAATTCCACTTTCTCATAGTGTATGAGTCTTCTACTGTGTTGTTAAATTCAGTCTCCTAATATTGTGTTGAGGATTTTTGCATCTATGTTCATCAGGGACATTGTCCTATAATTTTCGTTTCGTGGTAACCTTGTCTGCTCTTGATATCAGGGTAATGCTGGCATCATAAAGTGAGTTTGGGAGTGTTCCCTCCTTGTCTATTTTTTGGAGAGTTTAAGAAGGACTGGTATTAATTTTTCTTTTAATGTTTGGTCAAATTCACCTATGAAGCCATCTGTTTTTGGATTTTTATTTCTAAAGAGGTTTTTAATTACTGATTTGATTTCTTTACAAGTAATTGGGATCTTCAGATTTTCTATTTCTTCATGATTCAGTCTTGGAAGTTTCTTAAAAATGTATTACTTCTTGGTTGTCCAGTTTGTTGACATATAAGTGTTCATAGCAGTGTCTTATGATCCTTTGTATTTCTGTGGTATTGGTTGTAATGTCTTTTCTTTCATTTCTAATTTTATTTATTTGAGTCCTCTCTCTTTTTAACTTAGTGCTTTTACTCTCATTCCTGAAAGATTTATTTGCTGAGTACAGAATCCAAGAATGACAGTTATTTTTCCTCAGATCTTTGAAGATACTGTTCCACTGTTTATGACTCCCATTGTTGAGATATCAGGCATAGTCAAATATTTTTGGGGTGATTTGTCTTTTTTCTATTAAATATACCACTGTATTTCTTTTTGAAATTTGTCAATATAATTGTTAAACTGTCTCCTTTTCCTTTTAATCTACCATTTTTTTGCTTCACATATTTTTGGTTTGGGGTCTTAGAAACCTGTGCATTTATAATTGTTAGATCTTCCTGATCAATTCTTTTATTATTATGAAATAACCATCCTTTTCTATAGTAGCATTTCTTTGTGTTTTATGACTATGGTCACTTTAAATCTCTTACGGTTACTGTCTGCATGGTCTGTCTTTTTCCTCTACTTACTTCCAGTCTATTTATGTCTTAGAACCTAAAGTGTGTCTCTTAAGTATAGAATATAGTTGGATCTTTACTTTTTTTACTTTGTAATTGAGCATCTAGTCTATTCATATTTAATATATGTATTAATAGAGGTGCCTGGGTGGCTCAGTGGGTTAAAGTCTCTGCCTTCAGCTCAGGTCATGATCCCAGGGTCCTAGGATTGAGCCCCGCACTGGGCTCTCTGCTCTGCAGGGGGCCTGCTTTCTCCTGTCTCTCTCTGCCTGCCTCTCTGCCTACTTGTGATCTCTGTCTGTCAAATAAATTTAAAAAAAATCTTAAAAAAAATATGTATTAATAGTGTTAGGTTTATATCTGCCATTATTTATTTTCTAAGTGTTCCATGTCTTTTTTCTTTCTATTTTCCTTCTTTACTATCTTTACTGCTTAAGAAATATTAGTGTACCATTATTAATTCCTTGATTATTTTTAAACTTTATTTTCAAGTTATTTTCTTAGGGACTGCTCAAAGGATTATAATATCCATTCTAATTTATCACAATCTCCTTCACATTAATACTGATTAAGTTCCAGGAAAAATACAGCTATTTTGCTTTATAGATATAATATAGCTTTATCCTTCCCAACAACTTTGAGCCATTATTGTCATAAATATTGCCTGTATATGGATTATAGTCCCACCTATAGAGCATTAAATTATTGTTTCATATAATTTTATGATTTTTACATAAACTAAAAGAAAAAAGGAGACATTTTAACTGCCTTTATATTTATCTACATTTCTAGCATATTTGGTCTCTTCATCTTTTCCTTTGTATTTAAATTACTATCAGGTGTCATTTCTTTTCAGATGAGAAAAATTTGTTTTTAGTATTTCTTATAAATGGATGTCGGTGAGCAATACATTTTTTAACTTTGATCATCTGATAATGTCTTTATTTTCCTAACATTTTGAAGGATAATTTTGCTGCATTTAGAATTCTTGCCTAATAATTTTTTTCTTTCAACACTTTGAAGGTCATTCCACTATTTTCTGGTCTCAATTGTTTCTGGTGAATGTCCTATGTCAATCATTTTGTCTGTCCTACTGCATGCGGTAAGTTATTTTTCTTTTGCTGCTTATAAAATTTTCTCTTCAACTTTGGCTTTTTCAGCAGGGTGACTATGACAGGTCAAGGTGTGGACTGATCTCTCTCTCTCTCATCCACCTGGAGTTCATTTAACTTCTTAGATCTGTAAGTGAATAGTTTTCATCAAATTTGGGAAACATTGTCCTTTAATTTTCTACCTTTTTCATTCTCTTGCCTCCCCCTGGGATTTGCATTACATGTATGTCAGTATAACAGGTCACTCAGGTTTTGTTTGTTTTTCTTAAATATTTTCTTCTCTCTGCTATTTAGATTGAATTATTTCTGTTGCTCTATTTTCAAATTCACTGATTCTTTTCTCTGCCACCTCAAAACTGCTGTTGAAACCACTCAGAATATTTTTCATTTTGATTACTTTTCAAATCTAGAATTCTCATTTGAGTATTTAAAACACATTTTAGAGGACTTTATTTTTAGATCATTTTTAAGTTTACAGAAAAATTAGAAACTGCAGAGACTCCCTATATACCCTTTGTCTCTTGAACACAATTTTCTCTATCATTTTTCTAAATTTTTCTCTATTTTTAATATCTTGCATTAGTGTGGTATATTTGTTGATGAACTAGTATTTTTTTTAAAGATTTTATTTATTTATTTGACAGAGACAGAGATCACAAGTAGGCAGAGAGGCAGGCAGAGAGAGAGGGGGAAGCAGGCTCCCTGCTGAGCAGAGAGCCCGATGTGGGGCTCGATCCCAGGACCCTGAGATCATGACCTGAGCCAAAGGCAGAGGCTTTAACTCACCGAGCCACCCAGGTGCCCGATGAACCAGTATTGATACATTATTATTAACTGAAACCCACAATTTACATTAGGATTCACTCTTTATGTTGTGTAGTTCTATAGGTTTTGTCAAATGCATGTCATATATGACATCACAGTGTCATACAGAATAACTTCACGGCCCTAAAAATACCCTGTACTTCACCTATTCATCCTGAGTCTCCTCTTCTTTCCCTCCTGAACCTGGCAATTACTGATCTTTTTAATGTTTTTGCAGTTTTGCCTTTTATAAAATGTCATACAACTGGAATCATACAGTCTTTTTTTTTTTTTGAATCATACAGTCTTTTCAAACAGTCTTATTTCACTTACTAATATATGTCCTCCATGTTTTTAGAGTTGATTTCTTCTTCTTCTTTTTTAAAAAGATTTTATTTATTTATTCGACAGAGATAGACAATGAGAGGAGGAACACAAGCAGGGGGAGTGGGAGAGGGAGAAGCAGGCTTCCTGCTGAGCAGAGCCTGATGTGGAGCTCGATCCCAGGACCCTGAGATCATGACCTGAGCTGAAGGCAGACACTTAACGACTGAGCCACCCAGGCACCCTATAGTTGATTTCTTCTTATTGCTGAATAATATGCCGTTGTATAGATATATCACAATCTGTGGATCCATTCACCTGTTGAAGAACATCATGGTTCCCTGAAATTTTTGATGATTATGAGAAATAAAGGGAATTAAAAATTAATGTGAAAATTTTTGTGTGGACATAAATCTACAACTCATTAGGGAAAATACTTATAAGTGTGACTACTAGATTAAATCATAAGACTATGTTTAATTTTCTAAAGAATTGCAAAACTGTCTTCAAAAGTGGATGTACCATTCATGTACAATTCATGTCAATTCCATAATTTGACATATTCATTCATACTGTCATCGATGGATAAGAGCTCCTGTTTCTCCCCATCCTTGCCATCATTCAGTATTGTCAGTATTTTTAATTTTAGCCATTCTAATAGGCATGAGCTAGTATCTTATTATTGTTCTAATCTGCAGTTCCCTAATGACAAATGATGTTGAGAATCACTTCATGTGCTTATTTGCCATCTATGTATCTTCTTTCATGAAGTGTATGTTCAGATCTTTTGCTCATTTCTTTTTTTTTTTCTTTTGCTCATTTCTTAACTGGGTTGTTTGTCTTCTTCTTAAGTTTTAAGTGTTCTCTGTATATTTTAGAGGCAAGTTTTTTAAATCACATATATGTTGTGCAAATACTTTCTCCCAGTGTGTGGATTGTCTTCTCATTATCTTGACAGCGTCTTTCACTGAGCAGAAGTTTTTAATTTTAATGAAGTACAAATTATTATTTTTTTCTTCACGGACCATGCTTTTAGTGCTATATCTTAAATGATTTAATTAAGATGAAATCTTTTTTTAAAGAGATGTATGCAAAGCCAAGCTTTATTTAAAAAATAATAGAAGGTATACCAGTGAATCAAACTATTTCACTACCCTCCCCAATAAAACCAAGTATAATTACAAAGAGATGAGAATTAGGATAGTATCCTAGAATGCCTTAATATGAATTTCTCTTATTAGAAAAGAAATTTTTGTTTGAGATATTTTTCTTCAACTGGATTGAAAATTACTTGTGGAAAACTTACATTTTTTTTATTTTTAAAAATATTTATTTATCTTCCAAGATTTTACATAAATTCAAGTTAGTTAACATATAGTGTAGTATTAGTTTCAGGAGTAGAATTTAGTGATTCATCACTTACATGTAACACCCAGTGCTCATCACAACACGTGCCTTCCTTAATGTCCATCAAACATTTAGCCCATCCCCTACCCACCTCCCCTCCAGCAACCCTCAGTTGGTTCTCTATAATTAAGAGTCTCTTATGGTTCGCCTCCTTCTGTTTTTGTTTTTGTTTTTTAATCTTATTTTATTTTTCTTCCCCTTCCCCTAGGTTCTTCTGTTTTGTTTCTTAAGTTCCACATATGAGTGAAATGATATGGTATTTGTCTTTGTCTGACGGACTTATATCACTTAGCATAATATACTCTAGATCCAGCCATGTTGTTGCAAATGGTGAGATTTCATTCTTTTTGATGGCTGAGTAATATTATATATGTGTGTGTGTATATATATGTATATATATATTAAAAAAGATGTAAGATATATATATATATATTTATTTATTTATTTATTTATATAATCTTTTTTTTTACCCCCCCCACCTATACCACATCTTCTTTAACCATTCAGCAGTCAATGGACATATGGGCTCCTTCCATAATTTGACTACTGTTGATAGTGCTGCTACTAATTTTAAATAATGAAACGATTTTCTCCTGTGCTATCTCCTAGAACTTTTAAAGTTTGGGGTTTTAAAGTTAGGGATTATGACCCAATTTGAGTCAATATTTGTGAAAGGTGTGAGGTTAGGGTCTAGATTCTTTTTTTTGTTATATGGATGCCCAGAGTTGAAAAGACTATTCTTTCTCCACTGAACTGCCTTTGTCAATGATGAGTCAACTATTCATGGGTCTAATTCTGGGCTATTCATTCTGTTTCATTGATTTATTTTTCTGTTCTTTCACTAATACCACACTCTCTTGATTACTGAAATTTTATAGTAAATCATAAAGATGGGTAGTGTCAGTCCTCCAATTTTGTTCTTCTCCTTCCGTATTGTCTTGACTCTTCTTGGTATTCTGCCTTTTCATGTAGACATTAGAATTGGGTTTGTTGATATCTACAAGACAAGTTACGGGGATTTTGAGTGGGGTCACACTGAATCTATGTATCAATCTGAAAAGAACTGACATCTTAACAATTTTGAATCTTCCCATCCATGAATATAGAACTTCTCTTCCTTTATTTGGATCTTCTTTGATTTCTTTCATCAGAGCTTACAGTTTTTGCTTGTATAGATCCTGCACATATTTTGTTAGATTTATACCAAGTATTTCAGTTTTTCGATGCTAATGTAAATGGTTTGTGTTCTTAATTACAAATCCCATTTGTTCATTGCTGGTATATAGGAAAGCAGCTAACTTTTTTATATTAATCTTATACCCTGTGACCTTGCTGTAATTGCTTATTAGTTCTAACATTTTTTTTGTTGTTGTTGTTCCTTCTTTGGGATTTGCTACATAAATAATTGTTTCTTCCAAAAATAATTTATACTTCTGTATTGAGATTATATCTTTTTTTTTTTTTTTCTAAAGTATGCTCCACATGCAACACAGAGCTTAAAATCACAATCCTGAGATCAAGAGTCGGAAGCTCTACTGACTGAGCCACTCAAGTGCCCCTTGAGAATTTATCTTTTTTAAAAAGATTTATTTATTTATTTGAGAAAGAGAAAGAGCATGGGAGGGGGAGGGGCAGAGGGAGAGAGAGTTTTAAGCAGACTCTACACTGAGTCCCGATATGGGACTCAATCCCACTACCCAAGATCATAACCTGAGAGGAAACCAAGAGTTGGATGCTTAACTGACTGTGTCAGTCAGGTGCTCCAAGATTATTATCTTAATAAATGTTGCTCTCTGTGTGGAACTGGAGGAAATATATTGGGAAAGATTTTTACATTGTAGTAGAAGACTCCCTACTTAATTAATCAGAAATATTCATCACTTCTTTTAGTAAACATTTGTAGTGACCTACTGTGGGTAAGCCTATATACTAGCTGCAGTAGAGAATTCAAGAAAACAAAGTCACAGTTCTTAGTTGTATTAATAATTATATTAAACATCTCCCAAGGACTCATTACATGTGTCTTAAATGCTTACTGTTCTCAGTACTTTATATATTTTAGCATGTTAATCCTCATAACCAATATATGAGATACATACTTTAGTTACTATGTTTATTTTTAAATGACAAAACTGGGTACAAAAGGTTAATTAGATAACGTAAATACTAGTAATGAAAACAAGATGTGAATCCACGCAATCTGACTGCAGAACCCATGCCCATACTATATGATATGATCCTATGCAGTGTTGCACTACACTACAATATCCTAGCTACCATAGGCAGAAAGCTTAGAGTTTAATAAGAAGATAACAGATGCAATACGTAAAAAATGAAGTATAAAGAATATGAAAAAATATTTGCTAAATCTCACTATAACAGGGTGTGGTGAGATGGTCAGGAAAGCTTCTGGAAGACTTGGAACTCAAGCTGTCCTTAAGACCAACCTCAACCGTGTGTGCTGAGATACATAAATTATGATGTCCAGTTATGCCTTTTTTCTCTTTTAATAAATTGGCAACCCCATTTAATGGCATGCTAAGAAATAAACTGAGCATACTGGAAGGTTTAAACCTTTCTATCTCTGAAGAGTCAAGAAAGCATATCCTGTTTCTTTTCCTCATGTAAACAAGAAGACAACACCTCCCAGAACACCTTGAGGTTACACTGTGACCTTGGGACTACATTCTGGTCTAAAGAACGTGAGTGGGAAGTTATGTTGCAATTTCTACACCTGGCCATAAACCTCCCAAATACACAAATTCTTTCCCTTCCATTGAGACTGGAGAGACTATAAGATGAAAGAAACTCTTTAAAAGAGAACCCCAGAATAGCCACCTGAGTGTTATGTAACTATGGCATGAGAAAGAAATAGATCTTTATTGTTTTAAGTTACCTAGATTTGGAGGTTGCTCATTATAGCAGTTAGTTTTAA
Source organism: Lontra canadensis (assembly GCF_010015895.1). Classification (NCBI taxonomy): domain Eukaryota; kingdom Metazoa; phylum Chordata; class Mammalia; order Carnivora; family Mustelidae; genus Lontra; species Lontra canadensis. Next base: position 1,456,906 of record NW_022631066.1, read on the forward strand.
TTACCCCGACTAATGACACATATGAATGGTGATCCCCCAAATCATCACACAGTCCCTTATAGGAAATGTCTTGGATGATTCAGGAAAGCCTGTTTGTAGCCCTCAAAATTTCCTTTTGCTTCATTGCTTTCTATCTTTACCTTTGTTGGTTCCGGGCATTTTCAAGAGTGACACTGAACATATGATAGTCAAAAGAAAGTACCTGGTTTAAGGCAAGTTTGACAATTATACACTATTTTAGGGTTAACACTTACTATACCAACAGTATTATTATAACAGTGAATACTCACTGAACAATTTGTATTAATTGTTGTTCTATGTATTTTATGTGCCTTATATTGTTCAATTTTCAAAAAATATAAGATGGGCATAACTATTTGTCAGCAGCAGTTCAGTGTGGTTTTAACACTGTTTAAAAAAACTCAGAACTCAAAATGATTTTCAAACTTCTGGAAAAAAAATGTAGTACATTTTTCATGTGTGAAGATATAACTTGGCCATATTTCATCAGCACTGATTTTTGCTAAAGTTTTGAGACTCTTTCCTGAAATACTAAAAAAAAAAAAATACTTTTCTATCAGACTTGAGATTTGTAACTGAAGCTCACGAGTTAGATGCTGTATTGATCTAATATACCATTAAGTGGCAAAATAGTACAATTTATCATGTTCACATGGGATTATGGGAAATTCTCTCTACTGCTTTGGGTCTCTGTATATATTTTCTCATTTCTTTACATAACAGACTGATGATAGAGGAGTTCTCATTTCAGTCTTTTGTTTCCAACAAGCAAATGCATGTAAACAAGCAATTATTTTTGAAGTAGTGTACTTTCTCCTACACTGTTTAAAGCAATGATTTGTTTCTTTCAAACTGTATACTCTATTTTCTGCCTATAAAACAAATTACCTTTTGCACGAATATGAGAACACATAATTTCTCTAAGTTAGCTGGTGAAAATCTCTCTCTTGCCTTAGTGTATTAAATAGGTTATTAAATTCCATTAACTTAAGTGCATGCAAGTGCTTCTGGCTTAAGAAAAACATTTCCACAGATGCCATTTATCCAAGATCAAAATTGTCTTTTCTGGGTAGCCATGAAACAAAGAGTCATGACCTCACATGAAGAAGGAAACACAAAGAAACAGAACTCAATTTACATAAAAATGATGTCATTAAGTTCTGCAGACTGTGGTGGTATCTCACCTACTCTTCTCCAATGTGTGTGTATATATGTATGTAACAAATGACATTTTAGGCACATGAATTTGCCTGTTCAATACTTCAGTGGGAGACGTACATTGAACACTCTTAGACTGGGACATATCCAATGATTAGCAGCATTATCTTGGGTGCCGACTCTCAGTTTCACCATGGGCACACTCACCTTCTCCTCTAGCTTCAGATGTCTCTCTTCTGCCTCCTCCTCGACCTCCAACCTTTCCTTTCCTTGCTATGCCTATGACCAAATTTCCCTTCTCGCCCTGTGTTCCAGAATCAGCTTCCCTTTCTTTGTCCCCTGGGTAAAATTCACCAGATCCTCTTCCAGCCTACCTTAACTTCCTGAACTTCTCTGTAACTGCATCCTAAACACAGCAGGACATTTCTGAGTCACATTTGAGATGAGAAGAGGACACTCTCTACAAACCGCAAAGGAACTCAAGTCAGCCGATGGTACAGAGCTTTCAGTCAAATACAACCAATTTTCATTATTTATAACAGTTATAGTCTATACTATCCAGTCACATTTTCATCAACCGATCAGTATGTGACCTTGTTTTATGTGTGTTTCTGTTTAAAGACATCTTATTTAATATGTATTGTTGACTGATTAACGCAGAATGCACAGCCAACGGTGCCATAACTCATGCCTGAATGAAGGGTATCTGACACCCATATTTTCTCTGTTAAGGCACACCGCAGCCTTCCTGTGCTTTGGAACATGACAGAGCACCCTGTGCTGGGGCTATTTGAAACAGTGAAACCACCGACAAACGGCACAAAAATGGGAAAAACGTGGCCCTAAATAGACCGTGAAAAGGACACTTGTACACAGTATGAGCTGAAACAAGGAGGCAGAGTGTCATCTTGTTTGACCTCAGCTGGGGACAATTCAAATCATTTGCCACTCTGTGCTTTCCGTGAATATCCACAAAAGCACTCTTTTAAGTACGGATGCCAAGGGTACAAATAAATGTTAGTGAGTTAGAGAATTTGCAAATGCAGAATCTGTGAAGATCGACTGTACTTAAATCAGACAGATGTTATGGGCTAGGTTGCTCTCAGTGACCCCAGAAAAAGTTCCATTTTTAAAAGGTACATTTTTTGGTTGACTGAGGCATTGGGACATCAGGGACAGCTCAACCCAACCAAAATGGAAATTTTTGTTAAAACTGCATTTAAAAAGCCTTGAACTCTCTTGTCTCTACGGAGTGCTTCTAAGTTACAATTCATCATAATGGGCATTATATTCTGGCTTCCTCTGAGAGTCCTGACCTTTCTTTATAGCCCAGGCCAGCAGGGTTCCAGCAACTAAACACAGAGGTCAGTATTATCTTTAGGGAAATCCCCCGTTCAAAGGCACAAAGTAGAATTCTTTCCAGTAATCCTAAAGGAAGAGACAGCTACCTTACCATCAAACACCACAGTTTTCTGTGACAGAGGAACAGCTTTCTCCTGTGTGGCCTTCTCTTCATCCTAAGAGATTTATGCCAAATGGTATTTTTTGAGCTTTTGCTTCTTAGCTGAGTTTTAGTGGGGTCAAGGAAACCACAGGGTTGGTGTCTGTGGCAAACATGTGCAGAGATGAGTCTCGCTTTGGAGAACTTCTGGAGTTTCAAATTGTGAGGTCTGACGTGGAACCAAAATCCTGGGTTTACCTGGATTGGTTTTTTTTCTTTAGGATTTACATTGTGACCCATTTCAATGGGAGTTTAAAACCATGTTTCAAAGTCCATTGTGATGACAAATCCCGGAATATTCTCAGAAAGTCAACATGATCTTTCTCACAAGGATTCAGAAGAACTATAACCAGCACCACCAGTCTGCAGAAACACCTGAGGTCTGCTTTAGATCGCAAAATGAAAATAAGCTTTCAAAGTGTTTTTCAAGTTGCCTTTGGGTTTTGTTAAATGTAGAAATGTTTCTTTCCCTTTTCTTTGCTCTTTCTCAGTCAAATGAAATGTCACTGTCAATTCTCTCTGAACACAAAAGTCATGCCATCGGATACTTGGGAAAAGAAAACCCACATGAAACAAGTCCCCAGATGTTAGGGGAGAAAGGCTGGTTTAGAAAAGTCTTTGTTCTGTGGCTGAGGCTGCCATGGTTCTTCCATCACACCAGTTTTTACTCACAGAGTTTAAAGAATAAAAACACGCTGACCGACAATCCACAAGAAAAACGGAATCCCAGTGACTACGAACAGAACTGCCTCAGTAAGAGGTGAAAAAGGGCAAAAACATCATGAAATGAGTTTAAAGTGTTTTAAGCAGGCACTACGTTGAGAGTTTCATTTTCCTTGTAATAGATTTCTTTTGCTCCAAGAGAAACCCACAACCTGTTTGAATCTGGTTTCTACCATGTTAGTATAGAGGCAGAGAACTTGCTAGCAAGTACTTCCCCTTCAGATGTTTGGTGACTCATGGGCGTGCCTGTTGAAGACAACTGCCCAGAAGAAAATACCTTTCCAGTGTCTGGAGGTCCCATATGTAATGCTGCTAAGAGGCTTCATTATTCACCTCTGCCTGGCTCACTAGCTGTGTGACCTTGACCAAGTGACTTAGCCTTCTAAAGTCATCTCCTCAGCTGCAGACTGTAATTTATTACCAAAGTTTATTACCACATTTAATTGTTACTAGATCTTAATAAGAGAATGGATTTATAGCCTTTGAGTGCCTTGCATTCAAGAAGTATTCACTGTTGATATATTATTTCTGCATCATAATCCCCTCTTTCGGCCATTCTACACTTCCTGTGCCTTCCCCCATCAGCCATGGCCAGCTGGAGCCCACACCCCAGGGAGGGAGTGCTTGGGGTGACAGATGCCTCAGGAGCAAGAGGACTTGTCCAGGGCCAGAAAGGCAGCCAGGGACCAGAGGGGAAAAAGAAGTTAGCAAAACATGAAGTGTCTTTATTACGACTCAACTGGTTTTAAGGTTTCCATCTCTTTTCAGCAAATGTGTTTTCTTCATCTCATGGAACTCAGAACATATGTGCTGCCTGGCAGCTGATTTCTGCAACTCTTAAAGTCAGGATTGGAGAAGGCTGACTCATAATTTCTTACACTGCACGTGCGAAAGCTTTCAAGAAAATGTGGAGGGGGGAAGAGCCACAGGATTTTGGATGATACTCTCAAATGCTTTTCAATTAAATCGGTAAAAAAGAATTCATTGATTATTTGCTTCTATTTCTGACTTATTTATATCCAGAGAGAGTGAGCTGGGGGGGAAGGGCAGAGGGAGAGGAACAGAGAGAATTTTAAGCGGACTCCACCCCGAGCATGGAGCCTGATGTGGGGCTTGATTCCTGGACCCTGAGATCATGACCTAAGCTCAAATCAAGAGCTCGATACTCAACTACTAGCCACCCAGGCACCCGGCTTACCCTTTCGAACTACTATTACTGAAAGCAGCATGAAGAGATGGGTTGAACAAAAGGTAGTATCACTGAGAAGAACAGAAACAAAGTAGCATTTGGAGAGCATTGTGGTTTTCCATTCATCTTACTTATTTGATGTTATGGCCTCCTTGTGATGCAGGTTTTATCAGTGACAAGGACAAAGGCTCCCAGGGATTGCATAGCCACTGAGACTTTAGCCATTGGGATTTTACTGACTCTAGGCATCAAATTCTAGGCATTATATCCCACACCTTTTTTTTCTCTTTAAGACTCACACAACTCCGCTTTGATTAAAATTAAAGTAACATAAAGCAGAACATGGTATCTGTTAAAATAATACAGTTGAGGAAATGTTCTTCAGTTATCACTGTAACTGATCAGGCATATGACAGATCTTTTACAAGACACACAGTCCCTAACCGGATCAAGCGTTCCTACCGATACAGTATGAGGGGTAAGGCATCAGCAATCCTGACTACCTATGGACGACAGCACAGTGACAGGGCCCCTCACATGGACAAACTCATTCAGTGCCTTGAGTTTTCTTTCAAATAAAGTATTTTTCACCTTCTATACAAGTTAAACAAGAAGTCCAACAAGGGTCCTTTACGGCCTTGACATGTGCAAAAGAACCGACAAAGTATTTCCTCTAAGCAATTTCTTCATCACATTTCTGGCAGAAGGCCTGTGTATGGTCAGTGGCAATTCTAGAAGCCAGAGTAGGAGGGTGTGGATAAGGGGAATAGAGACACAGGAAAGCAGGACTTAGAGGCAGATGATCTACCTGGGCCGGAAGAGCGGCCATCACGAATGGAGGCGATCTACCCCAGCTGGAAGAGCGGCCATCACAGATTGAGATGGCTCTTTTGTGAACAAAAGTCCCAAGCCTGGACATCAGAAGAGCCCCAACAACTCCTGCAAAAGAGGCCAGGAGAGGGGTTAGGAGCCAGACACAACAACTAGAAACTAAGTTTCTGCTTCATTCCAGAGTTCAGTTCAAATCTTGGGCTCACCACTTAATGACTGCGTAACTTTGCATAAAGCACTTAGACTTTGTGGAGTCCCACTTCCCTGTGTGTAAATGAGGATAACAACGCCTTTCTGTGCCTGGTTGGGAGCATGGAAGATTACAGCATACAGTGCACAGTATACGACACACAGTAGACACTGAATGCATACTAGTTATTACTTTGTATCATTGTGATTATCCATAGTCCCGAGATTGCTAACACCACCAATGCTATAATTTAAAACACATATATTCTTCACATTCTACCAAACTAGTTCAAAGCCTGTTTTTCAAATACATTATCTAGTTTGGGCTTTAAAAAAAAAATATCTCTGTGTATGTTCTGCTCTGCTTATCAAAGGCTCTCCCTAATGCTTACCCAAGGGTAAGTCAATTACACAGGATACTGTTCTGCCTTCTGTTATTCTTCCTGAACCACATTCCATGTGGTATTGGGTCAATTTCTTTACTTCCTCTTTCCTCCTACCACATACCATACCCTAAAGAAGATGCCAATTTAGTTTTAATCCTCCTTTGAAAGTGAATTTTCATCTCTTGTCCTCTCTCTTCTCTCTCTCTCTCTCTCTCTCTTTAAATTATTTAAAGTTGTTGCAAGGTCTTTTTGTGCCCTCCAACCCCAGTCCATGCAACAAAATAGTAACAGGAGAAAATTATTTGTGCTTCAGCCAGAGTCCTCCTGCTGAGTGCGATGACTTTGTAATGAACTATGCATCCATAAACGGTTGACTCTTTGATCTCTGGCTGCTTGTACAACTCTAAAGAGAAAGGCATTCCATTCCAAACCACACAAAGAGAGGGGGACACAGGTTATTTATGGGCACCCACTGACTCTAAGTTTAGCCTGGCTCTTTCAAGACTCAAATACACACATCATTTTGACGGCCAGATCTGCTCCCTCCCCTTACGGTGTCTAATGGGACTGTAGTATAGGAATGTCTGATCTCTGGCTTTTCTCTGGGGTGAGAAAGGTAGCTGCTTTGGCAGGGAGACAGACACAACAGTATTTATAGAGACAGTAGAAAATCGAATCCATATGCCTCCAGCGGGAAATCGGAGTAAATCACCAGGCGCTAAGAGGACTTCTGAATTCCCTTTCTGAGGCCAGTTCAGTTTCTGGCCAAGAATAAACTAGCTCTGTAGTTGCACAAAATCCAGCATCCACACGCCCTCTTTAATCCGACAGTGCTCCACTGACACTGTCACTTGACGGGAAGAAAAGAAATGCCAGCTCTGGTTGCTTGAATTCGGCGATTTTGCACGTCGGACTCCTGCATTACTCAGTGCACTTCCTGTGGCGCAGCTGGTGCGAACACAGAAGCCGTGAATTCCCCACTCGGGCACTGCTGAAGCTAAGTTCAACGACTTCTTGTGAGTGATTCTCAGATAATGATGTTCTTAGGTGCTCTGCAATATGGCTGCGTATGGATTCACACTACTCAATAAAGCAAAAATCGAGTTGAACGAAGACTCTACTGGGATAGGATCTATCTATCTCTTTCCCTAACTCCCTCCGCATCAAATATCAAAATTTTGCAGTGTGGTGTCAGAATGGGGAGGGCTGTATGAGGACCTCTGTAATGGGGGAAAACTCAAAATGGAAATTGCTTTTCTTAGGGCAGAATACGGACCTAATGGATTTATGATCAGAATGCGGACCAAAGCCGGGGCTAGACCTGCTCTCTCCATTCTCTCATTCCACACACTCAAGTCCACCTACAGGAGGCTGTTCTGAGCAAAGCAAAAGGACCTCAAGGAAAGTGGCGAATTAACTTTGTGACTTTTGCGGGAACCTGACTTTGATTAAAGTCATATTACAGGACAGGCCTAAAAGAGACTCTTACATGTGACCCTTCCATTCAGCCCATAGACAAAGTCAGCAGATACCTACCCAGGACCACATATCATTTGCTAAAAGTTCATATTCTTGGAATATTCTCTTATTCTTTAGTCATTAGGGTAGCTTCAAGCCGGAGTCTGAACACAGAGACAGGCATCTAAGGGAATACAGAACACGCCCGGAAAAGCAACACGTGTTATCAGGGGCACTGCCCGCAGCCCTAAGAAAGAATGGTTAAAAAAAAATAAAACAGCTGCATATCAGAGCACACACACACTGGAGGGAGACCGCGAGGTTCAACACAGACCTTTTATCCCAGTGGGCTCAGGGAGGAACAAATCAAGAAGTCAAGTTTTACAGACAGGCCTCGAAGTTCATAATTTATTCACGGTTAAGATGATGAATGTTTATTTTAGGATTCAATAAAAAGAAAGACCTTACCTAAAAAGAAAATGAAAAGGAGTCTTCCACAGATAAGTAGCGTGATCTTTTGGGGCAACACCCAGGGGCTCTGGATCGGGGCTCCAACTGTCTACAAGACACAGAATACACAGCGGGACCTCAGTCTCTCCACCTGAAAAATACAAATAATAATGTCACTGTTTCCATCAAGCAACTGCTCATAGCTAGAAACTCATGCTGATTAAAAAAATACAGGAAGAACAGAGTAAGACGTGTATATAATGTGTAGCCCAGAATGCCTCGTAATCACACATACACCTTTGCAGTATATCCCAAATGAGAGGTTTGAACTTCTGGTTTTCCAGAAAACATGAGTCGCATGCTACAAAGGAAGGTAAACATGTAAAGCTGCATCAACTATGAAAATAAGAGCAAGTTTACGTAGCTGGGGGTAGGAGATGATTGGCAAAAGCCAACTGAGAATCAGAGTCGCTGCATCAAAGGCAGAACGACCTCTGATTCGCCTCTCTGCTCCCTTTGTTGGGGGGTGATGGTCAGGAGTGATTGCTGTATTCTCGTAAGAGCCTACCGTGCAGAGATGCTTGGATTCCATTAGTCCTGCTGTGCCCAGTGGTGAACAGCCAGGGGACTGCGGGAGGGTGTGGGGTGGTGGTGGCAGAGGGGGTGGGGTGAGTACTTCGACAAAGAACCTGAGTTGCCCTACACAGAGATTTTGAAATCATGGCCAAGCCCAAGAGGCACCTCTTCTGTGAAGGACTATTCCAGCATCGCTGAGGAGCCCCAGAAAATCAAACTTGACATTGCACTCTTCCCCTGCAGTCAACAGATTCCTACGCTTCCAGAAGCTGTGCTGAGTTTAGTTGATGTCTGTGAAATGAGTGCACACGGGAGAGTACGACTTTTTAGAACATTTCCCCAAATGGAAATCGGTTCATATCAACCCTTGTTAAGATCCAGAGAAATGCATTTCTAAGTGGAAAGAAAATCAGGGATGAAACTATGAGAAAAGTCATTGAACACAATGAAAATGTGTCACGGACAGATATAGTGCTGAGACTAAAAGAGCTATGTTATTAAAAGTTGAACTAGGCCACAATTAAAATAGATCATAAACATTGTTGAGTTTTGACTCTGACATAGCCGTGTTATTAAACTTTTAAATATTGCCTCTGTCCATACCATTTAGATTATTTCCTGTGTTGAGTTCATGTAGTTATAAATACTGATATAACGGAGAATAGTCTTCCAACTCTGCTGGTCGACATTCCAGGTTCTTTTTTTTTTTTTTTTTTTTAAAGATTTTATTTATTGACCTGACAGAGAGAGAGATCACAAGCAGACAGAGAGGCAGGCAGAGAGAGAGAGAGAGGGAAGCAGGCTCCCTGCTGAGCAGAGAGCCCGATGAGGGGCTCTATCCCAGGACCCTGAGATCATGACCTGAGCCGAAGGCAGCGGCTCAACCCACTGAGCCACCCAGGCGCCCCGACATTCCAGGTTCTTAATGCTCAATCTACTACTACTTTATCATGGTGCTTTGTGGACATCCTTACTTAGTCTGGGTTCTTCCTTTTGATACTTGCCCCACTTACCACACTAGGCTCTGTGAGCCACTGAATGACAAAAATTCGGAAATTGAAATTTCACTGAGAATTGAAAATCACTATGCCAACTACCTTTAATAAAGAATCCTACTAAGCCCACCAGTATCACTTTTAATCCTGATAACAACTATCTGAGAAAGGCAGAATGGATCCTCTATTTTCATAAGGAGTAAGAGTCTCCACATTAAAAATTATATTCTGGGGGCGCCTGGGTGGCTCAGTGGGTTAAAGCCTCTGCCTTCGGGTCAGGTCATGATCCTAGGGTCCTGGGATCGAGCCCCGCATCGGGCTCTCTGCTCAGCAGGGAGCCTGCTTCCTCCTCTTTCTCTCTCTGCCTGCCTCTCTGCCTACTTGTGATCTCTGTCAAATAAATAAATAAAATCTTTAAAAAAATTATATTCCGATTGAGTAGTGGACCGAGGTTGTGAACTTGGGTCAGTCTGACTTCAAAATCTGAGATCCTTCCACTTATGTAAACCACGGACCAGGCCAAGGAGTGATTGTTTTACCAAATAAAACATTTTTAACGCAGCTATGTGACTGCTTTATTACAATAAAGACAAGAACTAGTTTATACTGAGTGCCAAGCACTGCTGCCCACACATTAGTCCACGAGACCATCAAACCCTACGAGCATGGAGGTATCATCAGCCTCATTCCACACATGAGCACATGGAGGCTTACAGTCGTTAAGTAAGTTGTCCAAAAAGCATATCGTAAATGGCAGAGCCTGATCTCAAACCCACATGAGGCTAACTCCACAGCCCTTTCTTTCTCTCAATGGCTACTGTTTCTGTATGTCATAGTTGGCAATTCTGTGTGAATACATTTACTATTGGGAACAAAAATTGCCAGGCTTTCCATTTTTCTTAGATCTTGTCATCCAACCACCTAGTCTGGGTCCCATGACACCACACCAGCTTCGTGGTCACCCCTGGTTCTAAGGCTTGCAGCCCTACCTTCCCTCAGGATCTGCCCAATTCCAAACATTTTTATTAGTCTTCTCTGCTCCTCCTCCCAAAAAGCTTTGCCTCAGTGGCTGCCATTTCATTCTTCTTCCCCCCTTCCTACTCATGCTACTACGTATGAAAGGGAAGAAGGGTCATATGAAAATGTTATAGATTAGAAGGCAGGCAAATTGTGTGTAAACAGAGTTTACAACAGAACAGGAACATACATCCTGAATTATTTGCTGGTCACTGGGGATTGTGCGGAAGTAATAATAATAATAATAATAATAATCCATTGCTTAGATACCTTTCTAGAAAAGTTCTCTAGGATCAGATGTGGTGAATTCAGACTAATTGGGTAATGTAATTAAAAAGTGTATTATAGCATTTTTTCATATATATATATATATATATATATATATATATCTTTTTTTTAAAAACAGGGAACCACATTCATTAGTTTTGTGTGCAGCCATCAGGAACTTTTTTTTTTTTTTACGAAAGACAGGGGCAGAGGGGGAGAGAGGGAGAGAGAATCTCAAGCAAGACTCCCCACTGAGCATGGTGTCCAACATGGGGCTCAATCTCATGACCCTGAGATCACGACCTGAGTCAAAATCAAGAGTCGGATGTTTAACCGACTAAGCCACTCAGGGTCCCTAAAGAGATATAGTTTATTACTTGTACACAAGGTAACTTCAGCTGCACTATTAAATATGGCCAAGTAAAAGCCTTTCATATTTTCTTGTAATGAACGAGTAAGAACGTTTACAATCATTTGGTTGTTAAAAGAGGAAATGAATGCACTGAAGGTACCTGGTGTTACTTGAAAAAAATCTCATCTTCAAGTAAGATTCAAAGGCCTGTGGAATATTTTGAATATTCCTGCCTAGTTTGTAAGATTTGGGAAGAGAGATTTTACTTAGGTGAACAGTAACTTCAAACCAGCTGAGTTCCAAGTATTTCAAAATTTAAAGATTTTGAGAGAAGATGAATATAAAAACTACTAAGTCGGATTGAGTGAAATTCAGTTGTTTGACTCCTACAAATTCCTATTAGTGGCAGAATTGTGGAAAACACCCTGTGATGCCAAATGATCCTTGGTCATCCTTGGCCAGCACCGTCTTTCATGAGAAAAGCAATTGTGAAACTTGCCTCTTTTTTGCAACAGAATTTCTCCCTCTGGTCCACTGGCTACCACTCAAATTTCCTCATTTTGGAAATCCAAACTGGCTGCCTAACTTGACAGAATACAAGAACATAATAGGAGATTTCTGGGTGCCTGGGTGGCTCAGTTGGTTAAGCGACTGCCTTCGGCTTGGATCATGATCCCAGAGTCCTGGGATTGAGTCCTGCATCGGGCTCCCAGCTCCGTGGGGAGTCTGCTTCTCCCTCTGACCTTCTCCCCTCTCATGCTTTCACACACACACACTCTCTCTCTCAAATAAATAAATAAAATCTTTAAAAAAATAAAATGAGATTTCTCTTAACTATGAAATAGTGGATGATATTCAGAGTTAAAGAAATACCACTGGAAGAGTATATAAAGGTCGGGAGGTCTTTCTAATTTAGCGGCTATTAAATAAGCATGTAAATCCTTTGCTAGTTATTGCTGGTTTCATGTGAAGCACAGGAGAGATCCAGAGCTGAAGAAAAATGACATCATCCCCTCCAACATGCAAGCTGTATTCCTCAGTGCCTGATGCCAACTATATAAGGGAATGCTTTTCTGAGTTGTACTTAAAAATGCTAGAAATTATTACAATATATTAAACATGCTTACAGCAGTTTTATGAAATCTATAGTAGCCTTAATCAATCAGCAGAGGGCATGTGGAATTTTTATTAGCCAGGATTTTCTAATACATTTTCCCCTCTGTAATGAATCAGGAGGGAGGGGTTGAGCGGCGGGGGGAGCTGTCCAAAACCCGAGGCTTCTGAAATACTTGGGAACTCTCTGCTGTACAGAATTCAAGCTGATTTTTACTGAGTTAACATTTTAGAAATAAAGGTATTATAGGAGAAGGCCAAACAGCAAAGTACCTAAAAGTCAGGGAGTGGGTCACAAAGAAAGAAAAGCACCAGGGAAACAACATTTGTTTGAAGACTTTGGTAAGGTTAAGTCCTTTTTTCTTTTTGGATACAAATGAACTTACTCATCATGTTTGGAGGCAAAGGAGAAAGAGCCAAATGGAGGATAAAATTGAAAAATAGTTGAGAGAAAGTTCCTGGGGGGCTGATATGGGTAGGATCCAGAGGACTGGCAGAGAGACTGATTTTAGAAAAGAATCTGAAAGCCCCCCCTCACTTTTCCTCTTGGCTTCAGGGAACCATGAACTACACTAGCCTATGTCCCCAAAGGGCAGTCACTCCAGGAATATCTGGGCATGATTTTCCCCTCCTTCCCTCTTCCACTAGGCCCTATACCTGCCATGCAACCAAATCTTCAGGGGGAGGAAGAGAAGGCAGGAGAGAGAAGCAGGGCCCCAGAAGCAGATTCTCTGGAAGGAAACACATGGCCACAGATGCTTGAAGCCTTTCCTTCCCTCCATGAAAGAATGGCCCAGAAATGCTTGTCAGGCAGTCGAGGGCCTGGGCTTGTTTTGTCTGTATATCAGGAATCAGATGTAAAATATATGTTTGACTTCCAAGGAATAAAATGAATTGTCATGGTAGAGAAAGTTTCATGGAGGAAATATTATCCCGAAGCCTTCCGGCTTGAGCCTCTCCCTTATAACTCACCACCACAAATTATTTTCGTAATAAAAATGAGCTCCGAGAACAAACTAATTACATGGGAGAGCAACTTATACTTCACTGCAGTTTTCACAATATATTTTTTTCATCAAATATGAGTCAGCCAAAGCAATTAGGAAAAATGATTAGCAAAGCTCTTTATTGAATATGGATCCAAGCCATGTTAAAAAAAAAACAAAACTTTTTTTTCCTTTTGTTTTTTGAAAATGGCTTTAAACCGACATTTTCTTCTAAGCAGTAATCTCTGTTCCCTTCCACAATAGCTTTTTAGGAACATGTAATCTGAGAGAACAGAACTCCTCTCCTGAAAGAATACCAACTTCCTTCCTTCTTTCATGCTAGAACTTTCTGTTATGTTGGTAGAAAATCGCAAAATGTGACTGCTTCTTCCTACCAGAGCACTGAGAGAAAAACACTGTTGAAACCCCACTACAAACCATCTGTAGGTGAGCCTAGGGAATCCTTCCAGATTTGAAAGAGCTTGGACCACTGAGCTATCCCGGTTTTCAGTTCTCAAGTAATACTGAGCTTCCTTCTACAAAATAACAGTAGGTTTGAAAGGCATTTGTATCTATTCTTTATACCTTTACATTTTGAAATATTTGCGATGCTTAGGAGTAAACAGGAATAAAGTCCATCTAGCCAAAATTACATTTTTCCATGTGAGCAACTTAGATTTAGTTGGAAATTCCACAATGTAAGTTTAAACCAGCATCTCTCTTCACTTTTGTGTGTTCTGGGCATTCAGGCTTATAGAAAAACTTAATTGATTAAAAAAAAAATCCAAGGAATCAACAGAGATGAACATTAAAATTCATTTCTTTAATTATTAACTTTTATTTTACATGCAAATTGAGATAAAATTAATTACTATTACTTTCCATTATTTCATGATTATTTTATTACTTAGATCTTCCTAGAAAATGCAGCTTCTAAGCACTCTGGTGTGACTGTTAGCATGTCAGGTGAACAAGCTGATTCTTTTCCTCCACTTTTCCTTTAACAAATCATTGCATGGCTACTTTGTGCCAGCTGCTGGGTATATAGTAAAAAAGAAAAATTGTCTCGTTCCTGCTTTCATGCTGTCTACTGAGGAAAAACCCCTTGCAAGAGGTTTTAGCCCAATGCTCTCTTTCTCCCATAAAGAAATCATCTCCTTCCTACATAATAAAGCCACTTTGTCCCTACATTTCCCAGACCCTATACCTTCCCCATCCCCCTGAGGCAAGGTGGGGGGGTAATCAAAACTATAATAATTTGACTTCAGCAGCCCTTGCTTCTGGAAGAACGTAAGGTAAGATGCTTTCTGAATGTCTTTGAAATGATTGTGTCTGCTTCACATAAAGGCAAGAAGCGTTGGATGACCTTTTGGACGTATTCAAAGGTGGAGGGTGAGCCAAAGAGGGAAGCCGAGGGGTTCTTTCTCTCTGAAACCAGACACATGCCCCTTTGCTAAGGGTTCACACCAGCACTGCGATACCGACTGAATTTGCAAAGCATATTTTCATCACTTGTGACATTCATCGAAGCATCCCAGTGAGAAGGGGCATTTTATTACTTCCATTTTACTCCAGAGAAATAAGAAACAAGAGGTTAAATGACTTTCCCAAAGTCAATAATAGACCTGGGACCAGGATTAAGAGTTTATAAATCCCTAACCTGTGCTGAGCGCACTCATCCATACACTTAACCTTGCCAAAAACGAAAGACTCCATTTTGCTGTTTAACTAATTAGAATCAAGACACATTAGGCAAGAACGTAGCACCTGGTTAGTAATGCAGTCACATTATTTTATGGCTGTTTTAATCCCAAAACTCCATGTTCTTCTAAACTCCTCAGTGCTTTTATGAGATAGTTACTGGATTATCAACTCAACTGGTGTCTATTCCCATGCATCAAACTGCCCTAAGAAAATATCGCTTGGGAAGCAATGAAAATTGTAGGAAAGAAGAAAAATGCTCTCTTAGTAAGGAGGAATCCAATTATCGTTAATTTGGTATATATATATACATATATATAAAATGGTTTAGCATGTATGTACATATATTTACATATAATATATAAAAAATACATTATTATAATATATAATATACATTTGGCACTTGACGGATATTACCCCCAAATCAGAGATTATGAACTTGTCAGGTTCTCTAAGCTGTAATGGTTCCAGAAATGATTCTATTGTTTCTTCTTTCCATTTTCCAAATTGACCAGTTATTCCCTAAAAGCTAACTGAGTGCTAGGGAACTGGCCCTTCTGTTACTTTTTCTGATCCCCCCGGGAGACCATAAGCTCTTTGAAGGCAAGAACTATGCCATTCTCAGGGCAATGCTTGATACAGGGCGAGAGCTAAACAAAAATTACTGTGCATATGAATCGGCTCTGATCTATCATGCTGTCCTGTGTACTTTTCAATTTTAATAACATGGATTGGAGGCAAAGCTTTACAAGACACAGGAAAACAAGTCTTCTGTTTTGCAGCTTAAGGCAGGGACTTACATAATTTTAAATAATGCATTCTTATTTCAGACAGTGAAACCAGTGAAAAATGGACATTTCAGATGAGAAAATGAATGGCAACGTACTTCCAGTAAAACTGAATTTGGTATTGGTTTTAAGGGAAAAATCCAACCTCCTCTTAATGATGCTGTCAGATTTACTAAACATTTCCACAGCTGTGAAGTTTAAATGCCACCTAAGGGCTTTCTGTGAAGCTCCTGTACAGGGACCGGGAAAGGTTGAATTTGACTTTGGTCAAGTCTGAAATAATGAGTAATGGACATAGCTTCATACTGCCCCCTGGTGGTGTCACGCTCAGCTGTGCTCAGAAACTTCATCAATTTTGGACATTCTCTTTGGCTTCCATAGCAACACCTCCAGGAAAGACTTCCGAGCTTAGATTTATAAATTTAATCTCAGAATTTAATCTCAGGCCCCTCCTCAGCTTTCATATATTGCCTCTGTTCCATTCTGTGGAGCTTGCCCTGGGAACCAGGGAGGAAGGCAAAACTTCTCATGAGGGGGGATGTTAGGACTCCAATGGAGAACCCAGTAACCCAATAGCCCATGTGTGAGATGGCGTTGGGCAGTGGGACTGTCCTAGCTCTGAAAATCAACACAAAAAGAGTTTCCTATCATCAGTCATCCTGAGACCTCATTTTTCAGACTCCCACATAGCCACACTCCCATCCCAGCTATGACATGGCAACTGAAAGAACACTGAAGTCGGGTTTAGCTTCAGCAGTCATGAACTTGTGGTTTAGAAATCAAAAAAGTGTTTTCAAGGTGAGGGTTCGTCTAGGCCAGGTTGGGTTGGGAACACAACACACTCATTACCAGATTAGTCCAAAGGGGCACTGGTTATGTCACTCACATTACTCCTTTTCCCTGTAAGTCTCCCCAGATCTGCTCATGAGCTGGGACAGTTGCTAAACTCAATGAATGTCCCCATCCACCAGATGGAGAAAAGCAAGAGGGTTTTTAACCTCAGGATCATTCCTTTGGTCTCCTGAATGCCTAGAAGCCTCGGCTGAAACCCAGGT
The DNA here is from genome assembly GCF_010015895.1 of Lontra canadensis. Classification (NCBI taxonomy): domain Eukaryota; kingdom Metazoa; phylum Chordata; class Mammalia; order Carnivora; family Mustelidae; genus Lontra; species Lontra canadensis. Next base: position 1,473,662 of record NW_022631066.1, read on the forward strand.
AAACTCAGACGACTCTCCTCCATCCACCATCTCTTTAGAAAAGGCTGCCTATAAGCCAAACACGTGAACCCCAAGATGCTGAAATGGCCAGATAGCTACCCAGTAACCAGAGATTTACAAGGAGTTCCCAAAGGTGTTAACGGCTTCTAGCCAAGTTGACGAGGCTGGATATACAGCTCACGACAAGAGAAGAGAAAAAGCCATGAGGCTTGTGATTCAGCCAACTTACACAGGTGGGGATGAAAATAAAGCTTTCAGAATCCATGAGGAGGAGAGACTACAAGTGGCTCTTAAACGGCACACACACAAAGCAGGGTGGAGTGGACCAGGCTGTGACAGTCCAGATCCTGGTGTCCAGAAGTGTGGATTCAGTTGGTCTGGCTGGTTAAGTGGGTTTGCCTTTCCTTCTTCCCCTGACCCACTGCCCTCCGCAGGTGTCACTTCTGGAGTTACAAGCTCCCTGGAGTAGGACAACCTGTGTGGCCCCAAAACAGGCTCTTCTGGTCCATCTGGAGGTGCCAACAGGGACACCCAGCCTAGTGGGGGGTCCCCATGATGGGAGCCCTTGACAACTCACATCCTGACATCAAAGACTCCTTCCAGACCATGAGCTCAGACATGCTCCTTCTCATCTCTGCATTAGGGCCTCCAAGAAAGAATGGTGGAACTGGGTTCCCTTGACCTTTGTCATCTGCCGCATAAACATATCTCATGTGGACCATCCCTTATCCTGGTGGCTTCTCAACCTCAGATCAGGCTATGAGCATCTTCCAAAGGACTTCCTTCAGTTCCCTTACTTTGTTAGCTTTCATCATTTTCCTGTTTTTCTCGGGTCTCATGTTGACCTTCAAGCTAAGGGGTAGACAAGGTATTGTGTCTCCTTCTGTTCCAGTCACACAAAATACTGACATACATACAAGTGCAAGCCTCTTGGTTTCTATTTCTCTGTTGTTTTGTCAGACCCACTACATTTTTAGTTTCTTCCCTTCGTAAGCATTTGCTTTTTGAACATGCTTCTGAATACGTATTTGCCGCAACAATTTCCACAATGAAATAACAATGAAGACTTTATACATTCACATGAGGAGCACAACCCAAAGCTCTAGCACTCATCTGTCTCAATGTTATGGTCTTGTTGCAGAGTCAGAAAAGAATTTTTACCAGCTCATAAAATCAGGTTTGGGGGAAATCAGGCAACTTCGTTCATGTCATATGTTAACGGATCACAGGGCAATTTATCTTCTCTACTTTCCACCATGTGGATAGGTTTTCTCCTAATAGGCTTGTGATGGGTAGGACTGCTGTGTTTAAGGAAAGAAATATAAAGTGTTTCAGGTTGGTATTCAAGCCCCGTAAAACAGATCTATCTAACAATTCCTCATCATGAATCCCTACTCTCCCAACAGATTACTTTCCTTCCTGATCCTGATATATGTGATTTTTTTTTTTTATAAACTTAAAGTGGGTACACATGCTGTTCCTTCCCTAAAATGCAGTTCCCGGTCTTCTCCACACATCTGGAACCTATCCACGTTTCTGGTCCAGCTCAAATGCAGGGCAGTGTATGACGTCACCCTCTCTGCTGAATCAGATCTTCCCACACGTGCAGGTACATGATCTACCCCTCCCCCGCCACTTTTCCACCCATCTCTTTATTTCCCAATTAATTAAATGGTAAGTTCCTAAAGCACCTTACTGTGTACTTTGATATCCCCATTAAACACCGAACCCGGAGCCATGCATCTCGTGGACGCCTAGAGAACAGATCGCAGACTACGGGAAAAACAAGAGAAGCCCACGTAAATGGGAGGGCAGGAAGGTAGTTTTTCAGCACAAAACGGAGCTGGATGTGATGCTACAATCTGTTCAGGGAGCTGCAGGGTTGCTGGGCCTGACCTTCACTTTCTTGTAGACACACGCTGGGTTCACAATGCACAACTTTTGCTGGAAATTGGGAAAATTCCCAAGTAGTCTGACAACCCAATCAACACAGACAGGACAACTTGATAATTCTGCCTCTGACCCTAATTCAAGCAGAGAGAAAACTTCCATGTCTCACTTTGCTTTTCATGTGCAAATGGAGTCCGAGGCAACTCTTGAATTTTCAGGGACAGGTCTCAGTGTCATTGTCACTATGTCTCCCCTACCTGCTACTTCCTCATTTATAAAGCAAGGGATTTGTGGAGTATTAGGTCATAATCCAAGATTCTTTCTACTTTTATAACACCCTTTCCCACACTCTTACAACCTACTTTGTTTCCCTAGGGGCCCTTCTTTCTTCTCTGGCTTTCACTCCATTCATCAGTTAATAAACTGATTAACACCCACTTAACACCCATTAACACCCACTGCACCAGGTTTAAAAAAAAAAAAAAGCAGTCATCCTATCCATTGGTCAGGACCTCTTGTAAAAAAGATAGGTAGCAACAATTTAAAAATAATTAAAACATTTGATTTAATGTTTCATTTGATCGTGCCTCTGTGTTCTTCCTCCAGCAACTTCATTTTTACAAAGCTAGCAGTACTTTAAACACATGTGCTTCCTGTGGGAAAAAAGAAAACTCAGAAAAAAGTAAAATATGGGCTTTTCTCATATATATTTTAGGTGACCTCTTCTTTTTCCAACACCCACAGATACGACTCATCATTAGAAGAGGAGAAAGGTACCCGTAGAAACCGAACGAAGAAAAGAATGTGGTTTGGATACAAACAAAAAGACCACCTCATTTTTTAAAAAGGTTATTAATAATGGTGAAAGATATTATACAAATATTTACTGGAAAGAAAGAAAAATGATTTTTAAGGGTTTAATTTAAAAAAAAAAAAGGTGACCAGGGAAAGATTTAAGCAGAATTTAAAAATAAAAAGAGGAAAATCCAATCCCTTGACTTGTGTGGTGCTTTTTATAGAACCTGCTTAGTTGGGAAATATGTGCCATGATTCACTTTTGAGGTTAGGAGACAATACGTTTAATCAAACAGCTCTTCTCTCCTTTTTGTATTGTTCATAACCAATGAATTAATACCAATAAATAAATTTGCAACTTGCCCAACTCCTCAGTACCTCAAAACCTCATTATATATGACAGAATGAGAAGGGGGACATAGAATCAACTTACTTTCAGAGCCTATGCCTAAGGTGAATGTGTGAAGGAATTACTATTTTTATGTATATGCCAGTACTTATCAAGGCCTGCACCATTCATTGCTGGGTTAGCCCCTGCTACAGTCCTAGCTGTTAGGTAGGACATCCTTGTCTTGTTGATTAAGGAACTGAGACTCAAGGCACCTGGGTAGCCCAGTTGGTTAAACATCTGCCTTCAGCACAGGTCATGATTTCAGGGTCCTGGGATTGAACCCCATGTTGGGCTCTCCACTCAGCGGGGAGCCTCTGTGACCTCTCTCTGTCACCCTCTGTGACCTCTCCCGCTTTCACTCTCTCTCAAATGAATAAATAAAATCTTAAAAAAAAAAAAAAAAGGCAGCAGCAGCAGATTCAGCAGCTGAGGCTCAAGAAGCTTGAGTAACTGGCAGGTACTTGTGTGTACAACAGAATTAAAGTCCCCTGAAGCCTAGTACTGTCTTCTTAGGTCAGTAAGACAAACTGGTATGAGTTACTTGCTTAGTAAATTACAGTTACGTGAAGGTAGATCTGATACCAGATTTCCATCTACTACGGCATTCCTAAATAAGAATCTCCAATTAAACATGTAAGAAAAACACTTCAACGTTTCATCCTCACTTTCTTTCAACACCGTTTCCTCTAGGACTCTCAAGTATGGGAGATGCTCTCTTGAGGGGTGAGATTGGGATGGGAAGAACTTGCAACCATCTTGGAGAAAGAATGTGGAGTCATTCAAAAGTACTTACAACATTGTAGTAAATTTTATATTCAGGAAAAGATTCAAAGATCTATTATTTTCGGAAGAAAAATTCCAGAGACTTGAGCTCTGGGAATTGTCCATGGCCAGTGGGTCTTGGGCTCCATTAACTGCTCTAGAGTCAAGGCAGTAGCTGCGTTCTGGATCAGTCAAGTTACTGTCCTTATCAAATTTTGAAATCTGGAAAATGAACTGGTTTGATATTTGAGTCCTATTGCTCTTTGTAATGACAAATGTGTGAACCTCTGTGTCACATTCTTTTGTGTCTTAAAGACCTTAAAACTCAGCTTTAATAAGTCTCAGAGAAATCCAGTTCTAACACACACGCACACACCCACACACACACGCAACCATTTTATCTGATGAATACAACTACGACTTTCAAGTCTTCGTTACAACTTTGGTAAAATATTTTAATTAAAGGATTACCAATGGTGAGCACTGCTCATTTCTGCAGACCTGAGGTAGGATGTATTTCATTGCTGCAATCTAAGGTTTCTGCCCCAGTCACTAGGAGTTTTGTTTCATAAAACTTAGATTGTGCTGATACTGATACTTCTAAAAGAGTTAATGAAGTAGAATATTTTTCAGAGATGAAAATAAAAATTAATGGAAATTTTGCTTTTCATTAATCACATCAGCAAATCAATGTTTTATATCAAGCTATTATGTAACAAGATTCTAAATTATGTTCCCAAGAATTTCTGTGTAAAACATTTCCATATGGTAAAACCCGTAAAATTCTGTAACACATTCACAAATCATTGTGACAAGGAACACTGGTATTAATTTCTTGAAGTCAATGTCATTTTTCCAATATAATTTTATGATTTTATTTCCTCATACACTGAAACTTAAAAAAAAACCTACATGCCTTCTTAGAAAATAAAGGCATGTAATCACCAACACAAATGAAAAGATTATTCAGTCCCCGTATGTATACATTTTGTAACCTAAGGAAAAGCCTGTATTCTTAGTCTATATTACAGCAATCATCTATTTCTCTTATGGTATTTATCACAGTCTGTATGTATTTTGTAATTTATTTGTTGATTCGGTCTTTGTTTGACTTTCTAAGTACAAAGTAAACTGGTTCGGGAAGACAAAAATCTCTCCAGGTGTTCTGAGCAGAAAGGGACATAAATAAGGGAATTTCATGGTTACAAAAATGTCAAAAAGGTAGAAGGAGAACAATTGAAGTTTGCCACTAGCTTCCAGAAAGTCGGGAAGTTTCTGAAACTACTGGTGATAATCAGAGCGGCAGGAATAACTTAAACCAGTGATTATAGCAATACCCAGAGCTTCTGAAAAATCTCACATCTGCTGCAGGCTGGACACCTGCCCATGGAGTAAGGATTTGGTTCCTAGTTTCCAAATTTTGTGAGAATGCATCTCATTGGCAGAATCTAATCTGGGACCCTCCTGGCAAGGGGTTCTAGGAAATGAGCTCTCAGGTTTCCGGCCCCTGTGATAGTAGGTGGTGCATAGAGGGAGTAAGTGTTGCTGGGCGCTCTGCAGAAAATTTGGTACAAGCTCCAAACGGGAAGGAGCCATGATGCTTTCATTTACTCTCGTGGTAAATGGTCTCGCAATCCTGTTCAGACTTAAGACTCTTTGAGGATACGAATGGGAACTTCTGTTTATCTATCAATATTCACTGTAGGGAAATTAAAATTGTGAACACTTAACGGTGCTAATGTATTAATTCATTTGAAAGTAACAATAATAAAATCTTACATATTAACTTAAATATAATATTTCTTAGGACAAAATTACTCTATTTTTCCAAAATAAAACAAAAAATCGTGGCATGCCTGGCTGGCTCAGATGGTAGAGCATAGGACTCTTCCCCTCAAGGCTATGGGTTTGAGTCCCACTTTGGGCATGGAGATTACTTCAAAATTTTTTTTTTTTAAATCGTGACAAGAGTGGTATTGTTTTACATTTTCAAAAATATTATTCAATGTCTAGCATAACAGGCAATAGTTTCTCTATCTTCTATTAAGATACTCAATACAAGACCAAAAAATACAAGTAACTTTCTAGTATTGTCATGGAAATAGCTCTTGAAGACTGCCTGGAAATTTCTCAGGACACTCAGGGTGCTTAGACCACAGTTTTGTTTCGTTTAAGATTTTATTTATTTATTTGTCAGAAAGAGTGCAGCAGGTAGAGGGAGAAGCAGGCTCCCCCGGTGGCCAGGAAGCCTAATGCAGGACATGATGCCAGGACCCTGGGATCATGACCCCAGCTGAAGGCAGACGCTTAACCGACTGAGCCACCCAGGCGCCCTAGCCTACACTTTGTTAACCATTGTATAATCATATCATTAGCCACAAGCATCATTACCTGACATATAATAGATATGTCAAAGATATCTGTTGGATGAAAGAGTAAAAAAAGACATGGTTTGTATTGTTCTTTTTCTAGTACATGTAGGCAACAAGCTACATGTTTTCAAAGGAGGACTTTTTCTTGCATTCATTTTGTCATTCTTGTAGTTTTCTTGCTAGAAGACAGGGAACATGCGAGGCCACATTTCAGAAGTGACATCACTTGACTCAGACCAGCTTAAGCCAAAATTATGAACTGACTACAGCATTCAGTGTCCTTCACAACCTCTCCGCTCCATCCCTTGCCATAGAAGCAGAACCTTATCAGACCACTGTATCTTCCAACGCTTGAGGCACAGTCTTACGGAGCTCTGCTTTCCAAACTGGACAACATGTACCTCTGAGAGGCACTTGGTAGAGTGTTAGGAGTTTTTATTTAAAGTGATAATAAATGGAAGGAATAATCCTAGAATATTGATTTTACCTGAAGTCTTCAGGATAACAATATTTTAATAACTGCATTAAAACAAAGATACTTCATGAAATGCATAATAAATTGGACTGTCTCAATTCTTCCCCTCTTTCTGCCCCATGGTCCAAAGGAAATGAGAAGACCTGTGTAGTCAGGTTGAACCCAACCTACATCCAGGAACCATACCAGGCGAAACTGGAAAGCCATAAGGAAGAAAAATAGTTGCTGTTTTACCCCCTGAGATTTTGATTTTTTTTAAAGTTTTATTTATTTATTTGACACAGAGAGAGAGAAATCACAAGTAGGCAGAGAGAGAGGGGGAAGCAGGCTCTCCGCTGAGCAAAGAACCCGATGCAGGACTCGATCCCAGGACCCCAAGACCATGACCTGAGCTGAAGGCAGAGGCTTAACCCACTGAGCCACCCAGGCGCCCACCCCTTGAGATTTTGATTTTGTTTGCTACGTGGCAAACACTGATAATACAGAAATTGGTAGCTAAAGGTAGAATGCTAGTAACAAATATCACAGCATTGGTTATATGAGATCAGGAGACAGGAAATAAGGAGATCATTACAAGGAGAATGGAAAAATTGTGACCTCTGATCTATAACTGACAAACCATTTGGTCAGATTGTCCTCTCCGGTAAAACTCAGAACACAGAAAAGATCTGTAATAACTTGTGGCATTGGGTGACAGTTTTGAGGCAAAGTATTGCTAGAATGAGCTGGCTCCTTTGGTAAGGGTACTATAAGAAAGATAAGAATTCAGAAAAGGCCAGTTTGCAGAAGAATAGAGAGCCCAGAGATTTGAGGACTTGTAGGGTCGGAAAATGAAACTGTTTCTTATCAAGTCAAAGATGAAGCTATTAAGATGTTGCCTCAGGAAAAGACCTGATCCAGGGCACTGCCCTTAAAATGCACCCTCAAGGCACACTCACTCAGGACTCAAGACTCTGGTCGTCACACCTTTTAAAGACACCTGAAAGGATTAAATTGGCTCCTATAGAAGGTTTTGACTAGAAAATAGTTGGTTTGTACACAGATTAAAGGTATGGTCTCCTGGAAGTTTATGTAGTTTAAAGGACTTATAATCAAGTCTGTAGAAAGATCTATGTCCAGAAAGAATGGTGGGTGTGGCTTAGGCACAGGAGAGTGCCTGGAATCAAATACATGGAAAACTGCAAAGCTTTTCAGATAATTATACCAACAGAACTACTGTCAGACTTAATTAAAAGAACCCATAATAAAACTTAAGGGCAACCAAGAGTCCACAGGCAGGAATGAGGCAGAGAAAGCTGCTCAGCCACCAGGAAGAACATATTCACCACAACCCTCCTCAAACGTGGACATGAAAGATGATCAAGAAGGAAGGACTTTCTGGCCCACAGAGCCAAGAGCAATGGGAAGCAATGTACTGGGGTCATCTGCTCCCAGGGAGCAGAACCTCCCAGTCCAATCAAGGAACACTCCCTTATCTATGTATGGCCTAGCAACATTTTTTCCAGTGGGATGTCAGAATCGCAGTGAATTAGTTACTTCTTTGTGTCTCCCATTCTTGATCTGCCGAATATTTTTGGCTTCTAACCTTTGCCTCTTCCACCATTAAATAATGATTATGTAGTGTTCATATGGTGCAGGTAACTTGCCTTTTTAGTTTATAAGTCTCCATAACTTATGGAGTTGCATCTGGACCGATGTCAATCATGAGATTCAGGATTTTGTGTCTACTGTTGGGATCAAGAAGACTTGTGGAGTCTTAGGGCAGAGTTGAATATATTCCACAGATGAGGATAAGTGACTGTGGCCAAGAGAAACAGCTGTGGTTGACTGATTGCTTTTCTCAATTCTTCATTTCCTCTGTCATGTGATTTTGCAGTGCAGTAAACAGAATATGCATCTTACCCTACAGATTTTAGGCTCAGCTGTATGACATGGTTCAGCGCTCAGAAGGAGTTTGGGGGTGACAACTGCCTTAAGAGGCAGCACCTCTTTCCACTTGTTCCTCTGATCTGTCTTGGGTCCTTGCTGGTTGAAGGAGAATGAGAAGACCCATGGAGCAGAACTGAACCCAGCACACAGTGGGCCTATCCTAGCCAAGCCTACACAGTCATGGCTAACCCACAGATCCCTATGTGAGACTCACTGTCTTAAGCCCTGAGATCATTGAAGTTGCTTGTTACAAAGAAAAAAACAGTACTATACAGTGAAGCACAAACCTTCACTATATTTTAAGATAAAACAAGAACTTCAAGAGAATGTCACACTTACTTTGGGCCTCTTAAGACTACCCTTTCAGACCTCAGGGCTCACTGGCCATTTCTTCTACTGTCATGGGCATTTTAGGGGATCTTTTGAAAAACATTGTCGAGCAAAGAGCCCCAGCCTAGAACCAGGAAACTTGGATCTAATGCTGGTTCTACATATTCATCACCAACGGTGTGAGGTTGGGAATGGTCGCACTATTTTTCTGGTACCCAGTTTCCTTCTTCATAAATGATAACTTCTACTTCACAAGGTTCAGAGGATTACTGAGTGTCAAGGAGAGGAGATAATGGATATAAAAACATTTTGAAAATAGTCGTGTGCTACGTAATTACAGGGAACTATAGTTATTACAGCATCTCGACCTGCTTTCCTCTGGCATCTTGCATAAGTAAGTCAGGAGCATGGAGCACTCCCCTCAAAACCAGCCCCTTCCATCTCAAGCAGCTTTGAGGGAATCCCACTTCCTCTCTACCTCTTACCTCTGCAAGTGCTAGATGGTGCTTTCCATCACTGTTTTTTGGTCTCGTCCCATTACAACTTACCTGTCCTATGGCCCCTGTGAATTCAGTTGTACCAATTATCCCAAGATGGCGGTAGCTGAAAATGTTACTAATATATTTGCATTTTAACTGGAACTTTCATGACCAAACCCAAGAAATGACTTGTAATGAAAAGTTCAGGGCCATGTATGGTTCTCTGCTGGGTTAGGAGGCCCGTGAGTATCTTAGAGAAGAGGTTGCATGGAAGGAGAGCTGGTCCTGAGGTGTGTGAAGAAAGACATCGGGAGCCCCTGGGTGGCTCAGCTGGTTAAGCGACTGCCTTCAGCTCAGGTCATGATCTCTGGGTCCTCGGATCAAGTCCTACATCAGGCTCCCTGCTCAGTGTAGAGCCTGCTTCTCCCTCTTTCACTCCCCCTGCTTGTGCTCTCTCTTTCTCTCTGTCAAATAAATAAATAAAATCTTTAAATAAAATAAAAAGAAAGACATCAATTTCCAGGAGGAAAATGTAGGTGATTCAGGCAGAATAACAAAGTCCTTTGACTCTGAATTATAAAAAACGAATAATGCAGTCTTTGTAGAGAATAACACATATTTTTTACTTTATTAAATTATTATCTGTTCTGAAAATGACCCTCACCTCCTTATAGATGTGACAAAGCCTTGTAGAATCAAAATTAACCTCTGAATTAAAGGTCACCAATAGCCCTTTTATGTATGAGAACATGGGGACTTTATAATGGAACAAGAAGCTTGAGATAAAGCCTGGGCTAACTAAATCTAGCAGAGGCTTTCTGAAGAGAAAAGCTACGGCTGTAATTCTGAGATGAAGTTAAAACTTCAAAGAAAATTATTTCAAGAAAATTTTCCCTAAAACAAAGGTAATATAAAATGCTATAATTCAAATGATGACTATCTGAGTTAAATAAAATTTCCTTATAATTTCAAAAAGTAGCAAAACAAATCTCATATAAATGTTATCGATAAATGTCTTCACCTGTTTCAAATCATTACTGTCTGAGCATGTAATAAATCCTCTGCTCTTTTTTTTTTTTTTAAAGGAACTACTGGTACATAAATAACATTTCTCTATACCTTGGTCTAAATATAATTTCACTTAAAAATTTTAAGCAACCTTGAATAATGAACCATGTAACTGAAGTTCCTTTACGGAGACACTGAGAAAGCAAATGTAGCCTTATTGATACCAGCTTTAAAAATGGCAAGATAGCTAGACCCATTTATCTCTCTTCTTTCTCAACACCTAAAGAGGCATCAAGCATATGGACATGGAAAACTGGAGGATACAGCAAGGGATGAGAAGTATTAACACGAACTGGAGAAAGGAAAAGGATGGAGGAGTAATAGATTGAGCAGAGGGAGCAGAGCAGAATGATGGCTCAAAAGCCCACTGAGTGGCATGCCAACAAGCAACCCACTGATTCTCCCGGCAGAACCACGAGGCTCTTGGAAGCACCAGCAACCAGGAAGTGGGGTGGAAGTGGGGTCATGGGGAGGTACAGAAGGGGGACAAGGCCAAAGCCGGAGGATGGCTGAAAGAACAGTGGGCTTCTCTGATGCCTTACAACGTGTATATCCCCTTCCTTCTCTCTCCACCCATCCCACAACGCACCCTGCCCACACGAGCGCTGAGGTATCCTCTCAGGATGACTCAGGACTCAAAGCAGCAGGCGGACCAAAGGACTGTCAGAGAGAGAAGAACTCAAAACAGATGAAGTGAAACTCCACATGTTCAATGGTGGGATCCTTGGACACCTTCCCTGTCCTGCTTCCAGAATGCTGGCAGCCAGTTAAGTTGGAGAATTCTGCTCTGAGGCAACTTAAGACCTCAGAGAGACAGTCTCCAGATAATGCCATCTGTCACTTGTTTGATTAGTCCCCTGATTACCTGGCAGTGCGGATCACCTGTCAGCACAGCCAGCCCTCCCAGCACCAGCCCTCAGTCAAGTCTGCAGCACGCCCTCCTCGCCTTAAAGAGGACAGACAGCAAAGGTCATCAGACCCAGAGCAAAGCCTCCTGTCTAAAAGAGACAGACCAAGACAAACACCAGGAAAAAAGATCACAGAGGAATATGAGAAACTGAAAAGCATGGAGGAAAAGTTGAAATATTTTTGAACGTATCACCAGACAGAAAGAGCAAATATTGTATCTATAAAATAAACAAAGGATACTATAAAAGAGAAGTCATCAGTAAGAAAATAATTCCTGGAAAATAAAATTAAGATAGTCAACATTTTTTTAAGTTGGTAATCAGATGAAAAAGTTAAAGAAATCTTCCAGAAAGCAGAACAAAGAGATGAGGAGTAAGAAACAAAGAATATTTTTAAAAAATATTATTTATTTATTTATTTGACAGATGGAGATCACAAGTAGGCGAGAGGCAGGCAGAGAGAGAGGAGGAAGCAGGCTCCCCGCTGAGCAGAGAGCCCGATGCAGGGCTCGATCCCAGGACCCTGGGATCATGACCTGAGCCGAAGGCAGAGGCTTCAACCCACTGAGCCACCCAGGCGCCCCAAGAATATTTTTTAAAAAATAAAAAATCAGTGGAGATCAGCAAAGGAATGTCCCTGGGGAAGTGCTCTGCAGAGCCTATGCAGGGACAGGAGAGTGGGTGGGACCAGGAGGGAGTGGGGTTCACAGCAATCTCCTGAGTTGGTTTCCCAGTAAAGCATCAGTTGGGAGAGGACAAGGAAGCATGGGGAGAAAAGTAGAGGGGAGAAGGGCAGCACACCTAACCTGCTGTGGATCCAGCAAGAATGCTCCCAAATCTCTCTTGTTTTTTTGTGTGGTTCTTCTGCATCTACATTTCATTTTACAATAAAATGGTAAAAAATCATCTTAAATCAGAAAAACAGAAGGGCACATACAAAACTGTATTTCATTACAAAAGGCATGATGAGCAAACGAACTTAGGGGGGTATAAAATGTGACACGATTATTCATGCCCTAGGAATCCAACACTTCTCCACCTTAAAATATAAATTCTTCTAGAATGAAAATGAGCACAGAAGGATTTGAGTATAAGACCTGCCACCCACTGGGACTGGCCACGTAAACTCGGACATGTTCATGTCATGTCTCTGGGACTCAGTGAGGACATCTATAAGATTATTTCTACGACTCCATTAAAATGAGTCCAGATAATGTTGGGAAGAATAGTATTTTTTCTCCTCTTCTAGTTTCTGTGGTTCAAACGGATTTTATATAGGAGCATTTCAATCAAGACATGTAGTCATTCATTTGAGACATGCCTTTGAAGCAAAGAGAGTTGAGTCTTTAATCCCACTGTTCTTTGCCTGACATTCCAGGCATTGGGGACCATGAGGCTCTGCCACCATTCGTGTGGCCAGCTCCTGTTGCTACTCAGGTAACAAGCAAGTAGGAATAATTCAAGTACAGGTCTTCCTTGATTTACAATGGGTCGTGTCCCAATAAGCCCATTGTAAATTGAAAATATTAAGTCTAATATGCATTTAAGATACCTAAGCTACACCATCATAGCCTAGCCTAGGCTGCCTTAAATGTGCTCAGACCACTTACATTAGCCTACAATGGGGTGAAATCATCTAACACAGAGACTATTTTATAAAAAGTACTGGAATATCTCATGTGCTTCATTGAATACTGCCCTGAAAGTGAAAAACTGGACAGTTGTGTGACTGTAGAATGATTGTGAGTGTTTACCCTCGTGATCATGTGGCTGACAGAGCTGAGGCTCCCGGCCACTGCCCAGCATCCCAAGAAAATGTCATAACGCACATTACCAGCCCAGGAAAAGATCCAAATCCAAAATTCAAAGGGCAGTTTTTACTGAATGTGTACTGCTTTCATACCATGTAAAGTCAAAAAATTGTAAAGTCGAACAATCCCCTAAGTCAGGGACTGTCTATAAAGTACATTAAGATTGTTCTCCCTACCATATCCCCACAGTGTCACTAGAGAGAAAATGGCGATTAGGATGCAACGGTGAGTCCAATGACCTCATGAAGACTTTAAAACCTTGGTTAAGGAAGGACTTAAGATGATCCTTTAGAGTAAAGGAAAAATACAGCTCCTACTTATAGTTATCTCACTTCTGCTTTGCATTTTTCTATGCATAGATTAAAATGCATTTTTGTGTATTAGTACATATTTATATAGCAGCATGTGATAAAAAATATATATATGGTGTATACATGTACGGGGTGTGTGTGTGTGTGTGTGTGGTGCATATATTATTGGTAATATTTGGAGTCTTATTTCTATAGCTACTTCATTAATTCTCCATATCGTTGGGCTTCAAAAGCAAACTTAAGAGATTAGCAGGCACATACAAAGGCCCAACATACATTCAAAATGAAATGTTGACTGCACTTGAGGAATTCTACTCTGCCTCAGGCTAATTTATCAGAGTAACTTCAAACCAGTGTCAGAAAAGACACCCACACATTTCCCTTGTTTCCTGTCCAGAGACACAATTATGCCCCTGATGAGAAAGGGTTGGCCGTGAATGTGGCAATATGGAGGAGGTCCTCTTTCCTTGAGGGAGGTCAGGCTGAAGGCTAACGCGGGCTGGGCTGCAGCCTCAGCTCTTCCAGAATGAAGACATGGCTTGGAGAGTTTGCAAAATCTCGAGGATACCTCCGAATACTAAGCCTAGACTCTCCGACCGAGGACATTTCCATTCCTCATCTGCAATCACCCCGATGATGATCATTACCATTTTATGAGCAGAACGTGTCATCCCACTCCCTTATCGGTGCTGCAGCAAGCAGTCATGTTTAAGGAAAATGTTTAAAAAATGAAGAGTGGAAGAGAAACTCAGTGGGAGTATTGTGATAATGGAATTCTATTCTACAATTACTAGGAGCCCACAAGTTTTCCAAAGAATGAGAAATAGAGGATGTTATTCTTAAGGAGTAGCTTGTGTGCGGCTAATGACTGCCAACAGGGTCCCAGAGGTAGTAACGGCTCCTGGAGCTCTCTTTTCAAACAAGAGGGCTGCTGAGTAAGCAATGCGAGTTGCTCTGCTTGGTCTACTTGGTCTCTTCCAAATTGCCTGGCATCTGCATTAATTTAAAAGGAAACATCACTGGGAGTGGCTATTAATACAGAAAATAACATTAACTTTAAATTGTGGCCCCAGAGAGTGGGGCAATGAAATCTTTTACAGGTGTTCATTAATTTTTCATTTTATATAACACGGGTGAGGGCTTTAAAACATATAAAAATGGAGTCAATTTTCTTTTCCAACTGTTTTACTTTGGGGGAAGCTGGGTTACCTTAGCAAGTATCTCATCAGTCCTAGCCTTTGCCTTCATCTTTCTTACTTTCCCCTTCTTTCCTTTAATGCTAGGCCATTAGAGTGTGTCAGAAAGAGCACTGGTTGGAATCAGTGAAGACTTCTCTTCTCATTTAACTCTGCCACTTATTAGCTGTATAACCTTGGGCAAGTCACCTACCCTCTCTGAAGCTTAGTTTCTTCATCTATGATACCGGCCCTCTCTTCCTCTCTCAGCAGGGGAATGCAAGTCCTTTATAAACTTCAGAGTTATATAAATTTATAACATTCTAACAGCTAGGGCTGGAAGACGGCATTTAATTCATTAAAGAAAAGAAGTCTGACAAACTTGGAAACCATTTCAAGATGTGCTTCTCTTCTTACAACTACATCAAATTCTTTTTGAACCTCGACTCACAAATCATCCTTATGGAACCAAGAAGAACCTAATTCTAGAGGCAACATTTTTTTCAAGGACATCCATCATTCCATTTAGATATAACACACACATGAAAAAGATCTCTGTCAGCAGAAAAGCTCACAGACTAAAAGTCATAATCATCTTTAACTTTTCACTATTATTCTGCTAAGAAAGAAAGTGGTGTCTCATGGGGTTTTATTAGCTCTCTGACTGCAAATGACTTAGCTCCCGTACTCCTTTCATACAAATTAAAACCACACACAGAGTCTTGATTTAAGCAATGTAAAGCATTTTTCATCTTGAAACATCAAGAGTTTTTTCCCTTGACCCGGGCAGTGTGATATAACATTGTCTCGATAAGACTCTAGATCACATTTCTGCCCCTCACTGGCCTCCCAGCAGGCATTTGATACTTCAGGACCCAAAGCCTTTGGACTCACTTGTGTATTTCCTCCATAGGTATCGTTAGTCTTACAAATCTGTGCTGATGACTTTTTCCCCTCTAATCTCTACAGCACCTAGAAGACTGCTGAGCATACAGGAGATGCTCATTAAATACGCACTGATTGAATATTAAGGAATATTATCTTGTATACGAAATATTATGTGAGCCTAAGTCAAGAGGGAGAATTTTGACACAGATGTATATGTCATCTGCCTAGAAATAGGAGTTGTGCCTTTGGGCACAAATTATCATATTTTAATATACCAAAATTATTATTAACAATGTAACAGTTGCAGTTCATCTGAGAATAGACCATTTATAATCTTGTAGAGCAAGAATATGTCCAGCTAAGCTGCTGCTCAGTAAACTCCCAAGGCTTCCTAACAGGAAGAGGGACAGTCTGGAATGATGAAAAATGATCTTGATTTCTAGTCCCGGTTTTGCCACAAGCTGCTTGGGTGACAGTGGATTAATTGCTTTATCCCCCTAATCCTCAACTCAATCCTTCATCTGACAATGAGTGGGTGCAACCGGGTGATCTGATTAAGTTCTGACATTAAGCAGGGAGCCTCTAAAGTCATTCTCGATCTGTGGGTGATGAGTCAAAAGACAGGCACAGACTGCTAGGGGAAGCAGCCCCTACACAGACGCGGAGTTTCCAGACTCTGCGTGGCTAGCTCTGGTAAGTTGTGTGGAAAATGGATGCAATGGATCGAAGAAGGAATTGGGCATGGGATTCTAACGTTCACGTGAAACCATCTCTATTTCCAGATAAGTCATTCATATGAACAGGGATCTATTGCAACATTTTCAAAAGTGAAGGAAAGCCAAAGGAACAGAAATTCTTTACTCCAGGAGCTCAAATACAATACGGTGTGTTGTTCAGTGGTAGTGTGGGGGCCTTTGCACATGTGAGGCTCTGAGTATCATTGTTGGGAGTCTCAAAATTAGCTAAGGAGAGTTGACCTTCACGTCTCCTCCCACCAGCAGCATCTTCGATGGGAAGTGACCTCTACCTCGGTAAATAATCTGAGTTCCTTTAGACTCATGCGAGGGAGTTAAAGAAGCATTGGCCGGTGCATTTTAATCGGAACCAAGGAAGTGCTTCATTTTTTTTTCCCTTTTATTTCCCAGGGAACTTTCGCGACTTCTAATTTCGTTTCGGGGTAGAAAGTAGAAGCTGGAAGGAGCTGATGGCAGGGACAGCAGGTTGAAATCTTAATTTCAGATCCTTGCTTTTTATAAAACGTGTCCTGCCTGCCTGCCTCCAAGCATTTCCCTGAAAGTAGTTCTCATTTCCAGTTGGAAAGGGATGTGGGGGACCAGACAAGAGGAGTGAAGTTGTGGTAAAAATCAGCTGGCAAAGAAAGTTTTAGGGACTGACTTCTCCTGATAAAAATAAGTCTCTGCTTCTGGAGCCAGTGGCTTCCGCAGAGATTCTTAATTGAAAATGCACATTTTCCAGGGCACCTGTGTGGCTCAGTGGGTTAAAGCCTCTGCTTTGGGCTCAGGTCATGATCCCAGTGTCCTGGGATCGAGCCCCGCATCAGGCTCTCTGCTCGGCAGGGAGCCTGCTTCCCCACTTCTCTCTCTGCCTACTTGTGATCTCTGTGAAATAAATAAGTAAAATCTAGAAAGAAAGAAAGAAAGAAAGAAAGAAAGAAAGAAAGAAAGAGAAGGAAAGAAAGAAAGAAAGAAAATGCACATTTCCATGTAGGGAGAAGGGGTGCTAGCAAGCCACTGCCCCAGCTCCCTTACTTCCGTGGGTTATCAGCTACACACATCTCTGACCCAGAAAGGGCATACTTTCCTCAATGGGCTTTGAGTAATGAAACTTAACACTGAGGTTCACTTCTAAGGAGAAAGTCGTAACATAGCTATATCCAGACCTCATGAAAAGGAGCCAGAAGTTTTCTACAATTACATTATAGCCAAAGGAGAAATGCCTGTCCACATAGGGAAGGATAATCCTTAAACCACAAATATTCTTTGACACTAAAAGTGAGGAGAGAGGAGTAATCTGTATAGAATTCCGGCTACATGGTAGGCATTGTAGTAGGTGGCTCACACAGCAGGTATAATAATGATAATAAACAACAAATTGGGGGCGCCTGGGTGACCCAGTTGTTAAGCGGCTGCTTTTGGCTTGGGTCATGATCTCGGGGTCCTGGGATAGAACCCGGCATCTGGCTCCCTGCTTGGCGGGAAGCCTGCTTCTCCCTCTCCTACTCCCTCTGCTTCTGTTCCCTCTCTCATTGTGTCTCTCTCTGTCAAATAAATAAATAAAATCTTCAAAAAAAAAAAAAAACAACAACAAATGGTGCATATATTTTTTAGCATAGAGGATGAGCCAAGTTCACTTTTATGTGCTTTATACATGTTCTCTCACTTAATCTTCACAAACCCTTTGTATGAATGACCCCACCCAAGAAGACAAATCCCAGGTTCAGAGGGGCTACCTGTTTCTCCAACATCACACAGCTGATAAGGAACTAGGATTTGGACCCTGATGTAAGTAAGTATGAAGTCCAGGTCCCTGATCTCTGCATCAGAGTCCATATTTAATAGTTCAAATCACCTCCATTTCATTGACAAGGAAGTGAAATTTGGAGTTTTGTCATTTCTCCAAGGCCAGCCTCTTAGAAATTGTTGAACACAGATGACAAGCCCAGTCCTTCAGAACATACGCTTTTACCCCTCCACCCAATGCATGCAGTACCCTTCATGGGAGATGCCTAAAGCCAAGGGCTAAGCCCTGACACTAATCAGTGGTTTTCAGTCTGGGTCATTCACGAAGTCAATACAAATGCTTTTCTGTCTTTTCACCAATGAATTAACCCAAACTGCCTTCTACATTCAATCACATCTTTTCTCATTTTCAACTTTAAAAAAATTGCTTAGGCATTTGGAGGCTACTTGATCAACATCTGATTCTAAGATTGGTCCACAGAGTTGAACATGCAAGGTCAGTAGGAAATGTGACGGCACTCCCCTTCCACAGTTGAAATAGGAGTTTTTTTTTCCAAGTCAAGCTTTCTGTCTTCAACAGAAGTTGGTCTCATAGGGAAAAAAAAATTGCTGACTAAGATTGGTGTGAAATCCAAGACCTGAGAGAAGCAAATAGGCTGCCAACATGAACCACAGTTTCTCGTTACCTCTGACTGCCTGGGATAAGGAAAGTCCTTTGCAGAAGGGAGAAGGCTGCTTGTCTGAAGCATATTTAACAAGTTATGAATTTGCTAACTGGTCTGCCTCAATAGTTGTCTCTTATTTGGACAAATACATGAATTTATTCCCCTAGGACATGATGTCATTTTATAGAATTTCAGCATGAGCCATGTGTCATACTGGGCACCATTCCAGGAATGGCAGTTAACTGTCTTTGAACTTGAAATTCAGGTAGACCCAGCTTTGAAGCCCAGCTCTACCATCTATAAATAGTGTGATTTCAGGGCTGTTACTAACTCTTTCTAATCTTAGTTTCCTAATCTGTAAAATAGGTTGCTTCCAAGACTAAATCAGATAATATATGTAGTGAAGAGTAAGTGCTCAATAAATAGTAGCTGTGGTTATGATAATCAGGCTAAAATTCTTCAATAATTCCATTTTCCTTCTCTAGGACTATTTTTTCTTACCCACTTAATTCTCCAATATATAAATGACAAAGATCTAAAAAATATTTAGGTCATCATCATCAACTGACAAAGTGATATCATAATTTTGCCACAATAGAGAAAAATAAAAAAACATATAGAGCCTTTCAAATTGAGCCTTTTCAAATCAAACAGAACCTTAAAACTGACAAATGTGTCTGAAAACTGGAGGGTAACTAAAGTGAAATGGTAAATTTTTCATAAAATGTAATGTAAATTCTATGTAAACTCACTCACAAAGAAGAAAAATTTTGTTTAATGAAAAATTCACAAAAATTCACCAACCATCAATCAACATTTGATTCTAGAATATTCCATAGGTAATACTGGCAAGATAATTCAATGCAGAAAAGAATAGTTTTTTTCAACAAATGGTGTTGGATTGACTGGATAGTCACATGCAAAGAATGAAATGGGACCCCTTTCTTTCCCCATAAGTAATACTTAAATTAAAATAGCTTATAGATCTAAAGAGCTAAGACTGTAAAATCTAAAAAAAAAAAAAAAAAAACCACCACAGAAGCAATCTTTCTGACCAGGGATTAAACGTTCTTTGATACAACATCAAAGCATAAATAACAAAAGAAAAAAATAGATTAAACTGGAGTTCAACAAAACTAAATTTTGTGCTACAAAAGGTTCCATGAAGAAAATGAAAAGGCAATGTAGAAAGTAAGAGTGAATATTTGAAAATCATATGCTTGATAGGCACTTGTATCCAGAATATATAAAGAACTCTTATAATCCAATAATAAAAAGATGATCTAATTGAAAAATGAGCAAAGGTTCTGATAAGACATTTATCCAAAACATATAAAAATGGCCAATAACCCCCTGAAAAGATGTTCAACATGCATCACAGAAATGCAAGTCAAAATCACAATGAGCTATCCCTTCACACACAAGAGGATCATCAAAACAAAGGATAATAAATAGGAAATGTTGGTGAGAAGTGGAGAAATTAGAACACTCATGCATTGTGATGAGAATGTAAAATGGTATAGCCATTTTGGAAAAAAACATTTTCCCAGTTCCTCAAAACACAGAGTTTCTTTGTGACCCAGAAATTCCACTTTTAGGTGTGTATGTATAACTCCATTTATATAAAAGGTCCAAAATAAGCACATTTATGGAAACAGAAGTCAGTTGGTGGTTGTCTAGGGCTGCTGGTTGGTAATGGGAGTGACTGTTAATGGCTTTAGGGCTTATTTTAAGGGAGACAAAAATCGTGGTGATGGTTGTACAATTTTGTTAATATACTAAAAACCACTGAATTGTACACCTTAAATGAGTGAATCATATGACATATGAATTATATCTCAATAAAGATGTTAAAAAGAACAACAAAAAGGAAGATAGTGCTGTGTGCTTTCCAGAAGTCAAATTACATAAGGCCAATCTACATGAGCCAAGAAATGAAAGGAAATGAGCCATATCTCATGGAGAGCCTTCCCCATTAAGCATATACATACCAGCTTCATTCATTGTTAAACAGCTTTGTTATTTTTGTCTGTAAGTGCATCATCATATATTTAACTATTTTCCTCGTCATGGCCATGGAATGCTTCCAGCCTTGAATTTGAGGTTGCAGTAAATATATGTATATATATTCGTATTCATATTTATATATTTACATACATATTTGTATACATTTATACATACACATTTTGCTATACTTTGGGGAGCATCTGTTTATAAGTATATCCATAGGATAAGGTCTTTGAAGGGAATTGTAGTGCTAAATTGTTCTGCAAAATTGAACCAATTTCCATTCCTACCAGCTATCAAGGAGAATGCTTATTTCCTTACATCTTTGCCAATACTATCTTGAATTCTAATAAGTGAAATCTCATATATTCCTGTCTTAAATGGAATTTTCTTTAGTTATGAAAGAGTCCAAGCATTATTCCACTTATTTACTGGCCATCTGTATTTCTGTGAACTTCTAGTTTTTAATTAATTTTGTATGGAAAATTAAAGAAATTAAGGCATTCCCTGATTATGCATTGCAAATATGTCTCATTTTGTAATTTTTAACCTTCCATACGAACATCTAAAACTTTGTGTGATATTATTTGTTGATCTCTTCCTTTATGGTTGTGAGCTATGTATCTTAACAATGGTTTCTCCACTTCAAGATTAGAAATAAACAAACCTAAACTTTATACTGGTACTTTGCGGCTTTACTCTGATGCATATGGAATTTGCTGTGCGATAACAAATGGGATATTTACCTTTCTCTATTTTTTAAAACGCTTAACATCTATTTTGACTTTACTCAATTATTTGAAATTTTGCTTTTTAGCCTGAAGAACATTTCACAAATGCCATAAATTTGGGTCTATTTCTTTACTATTCTATTCCAATGATTTTCTAACAACTTTGTTTTCAGCCCTAAAGTATTTTAATTACTTACAAATCTGAAATTAAGTAAAAAGTAAAGTTTAATTTTAATTACTTAGTTAACTGATTTCCAAATACGACTATTTGATTGTTCTTCTCATTATTCTTTTCCAAAGATATCCTAGCTAAGATCACATGTTTATTTCTCCAGATTCATTCTGTTAAGGTCCCAGAAAAATATTTTGCTGGCATACTGATATTTAAGAAGAACTGGTATTTTTATTTTTTAAAATTTTTTATTTCTTTTCAGCGTAACAGTATTCATTGTTTTTGCACCACACCCAGTGCTCCATGCAATCCGTGCCCTCTCTAATACCCACCACCTGGTTCCCCCAACCTCCCACTCCCTGCCCCTTCAAAACCCTCAGATTGTTTTTCAGAGAAGAACTGATATTTTTAAATCACGATTTGTCCTAAAGACAAGTTGTGTCTTTCATGTATTCAAATTGTCTTAAATAACCCTCAATAGAACTGGTAAGGTTTCCTTCCTGTAAATCCAGCATATTTCTTTTGAAGTTTGTTCTTAAGCATTTTTTGTTATCATAAATAAAATCTTTCCCATTTATCTCTTATATTGATCCTCTGATGATTGGTTTGAATATGGGTAAATCACATGCAGGCTAATATTTTATAGGTTAAATGTATAACCAGTCCTCTTTCTGAATTACCTTATTGATGTTAATGTTTTTCTGTTGATTTTCTGTTTAATCAAGGTTTATAGTCATATACTACACATCCATTAAATAATTAAAAATTATTCTCTATCCTAACATATATATTATTTGTATAAAATACATGACATATATATGTATGACATTTATACCTACATATACCTATATATGTAATGTTTAAGTTCTTCTGTCTAGTTACTTTGCCTAATTTTTCTAAAGCGATGTTAAATAAAAGTCGTAGTAGTAGTAGTGGAATTTCTTGAATTGTTTCTGTCTTTGATAAAAATGCCACTACATTTAATATTAACTATAAAATCAGCATAGTATCAGTGTTGTTCTGGAAAATCTTCCAACTGTTGTTACACCAACTTCAGCTTCTCACCCTGCAGAACATGAGAAAGTTGCCCTGTAAGATACAACTTTCACTCTCATGCTTCTGTATGGCTGTGAGGCGTATTTTTGAAACACTGTCTATTTTTACAACCGTTCTGGAAGATGACTGCCTTCTCCTTAGGGTAGCTCCCTGGAACCATATAGCTTATAGTTTAGTCATATGAATCCCAAACATACCCTTTACATTTAGTAAAAACTAGAGGGTATTATGCTGAGCGATATAAGTCAATCAGAGAAAGACAATTATCATATGATTTCCCTGATATGAGGAATTTGAGAGGCAGAGTGCAGGGTTTGGGGGGTAGGGAAGGAAAAAACAAAACAAGATGGATCAGGAGAGAGACAAACCATAAGAGGCTCTTAATCTCACAAAACAAACAGGGTTGCTGGGGGTGGGGGTGTGGAGAGGGTGGTTGGTTGCGTTATGGACATTGGGGAGGGTATGTGCTATGGTGAGTGCTGTGAAGTGTGTAAGCCTGGTACCACTGGGGTTAATAATACATTCTATGTTAATAAAAATAATAATAAAAAATTTAAAAATCTGTACAAACTTTTCATGTTTATGACAAAAGGCAAAACTAAATTTTGTTTGCATAGGTTTTATAATATTGAACCATCCTTGCAATCCTGAGATGAATTTCATTTGATCATGGTGAATTCCTTCTTCCTCCTCCTCCTCTTCTTCTTCTTCTTCTTTTTTTAAGATTTTATTTTTAAGTAATCTCTACACCCTACACAGGGCTTGAACTCACAACCCTCAGATCAAGAGTCACATGCTCTACCCACAGAGCCAGCCAATTATTTCTTTAATGCACCACTGACTTACATTCAGTAAGACTGTAGTTCATACTGTACGTTCATATGTTTAAAAATAAATGATCTAGGGGTGCCTGGGTGGCTCAGTAGGTTAAGCGTCTATCTTCAGCTTGGGTCATGATCCCAGGGTCCTGGGATCGAACCCTGCATTGGGCTCCCTGCTCAGCAGGGAGTCCACTTCTCCCTTTCTCACTCTCCCTCTGCTCTCCCTATCTCCATCTCTCTCAAATAAATAACTAAAAATCTAAAAAAAAACTTAAAATAAAATAAAATAAATGGCCTACAGTTTTCTTTTGGGGGTTTGACATTACATACAGGTTTTAGTTTTTACCCCTTTGAGAAGAATTGGTAGTCCTTTTTCTTTGCTCTAAAATAACTTACAGAACATCCATGTTGTGTATTTTTTGTAAGGTTTGAAGAACATACATGTGAATTAATCCAGATTTAGTGTGATGGTATGTGTGTGTTTGGAGGAGAGGGAGAGGCTTTGATAATATTAATTTATTCTGAATGTGTTGGTCTATTTTTCCTGAGGTCAATTCTGGTAGCATTTATTTTCCTAGAAAACTTCATCCTACCTTTCAGATCTATTTGTGAAGCCATGTATTTTTTATTTTATTTTATTTTTTAAGTAGGCTCTATATCCGATCTGGGGCTTGAACTCATGATCCTGAAATCATCTACCAAATGAGTCAGCCAGGCACCATTTGAAGTCATGTAAGTTACTTTTTGATTAGCTGGTTATTTTTCAAAGTGCGATTTATTTCTCTTTTTTCATTTCTAATCTTTTCAATTACACATTCTTCTTTCTTTTCTTGATTAGACCAGCCAGTGTTCTTTTTTCCTTTTATCTTTTTAAAAAATCTACTCTTAGGCTGGCTTATTTATTAATTCTATTACTTTCTGTTTTCTTATTCAACCATTTCTGCTTTCCTACCACTTTTTTTTTTTAAAGATTTTATTTATTTATTTGACAGACAGAGATAACAAGTAGACAGAGAGGCAGGCAGAGAGAGAGGGGGAAGCAGGCTCCCTGCTGAGCAGAGAGCCCGATTCGGGGCTCAATCCCAGGATCCTGGGATCATGACCTGAGCCAAAGGCAGAGGCTTTAACCCACTGAATCACCCAGGCACCCCTCCCACCACTTTCTTAAGTTCATTTATAGTTACTTTTCTATTTCTTGATTTGGACTCTTAATTCACTTATTTTCCTTTATTTGACATACATGTGTAAGCTTTAGGATTATAAATTGTCTTTATGATTTTTATTTTTTACGTCTTTTATAATTTGTTTTCTTTGAACAGTTGTTTGCAAGAAGGTTTTCTACATTTTCAAGTAGTTGTTCTTTTTAAAAATGTATGCCTCTCTGCTTTCCATGAAATCAAATTTTGTGAAAACACCAGCCTGACAACTTTTTCAATATTTATTTAGTTATAGAGGAGAGGGGTCATCTACCAAAACAAGTACTATACATTTTTTTAAGAGGTACATGGCCTGCCTATTGAAAAGAATAAAAATAAAACTGCCTGTGATGGTTTAATAGCATTCAATTCACTGCCATCCCAGAGAGGATTAATTATGTAATTACAGAGTCATTTTGTAAGTTTTTACTAAACCATCACCACTTTCATTGGGATGGACAGTGAGAGAGGATTTCACCAGTCTCTATCATAAATCCAGAATGTTCAGCCCTCTTCACATTTCTCTGGAAGCCTCAAGAAGGTCCAGCTAGGGAAGAAAGGAGCTTGGGTCAGTGGTCATTATTGCATATGAGAAGGGACGAGAGCGCCTTTTTGATTCTCTTGCTTCAAACGCTCCCCTCATCATTATCAAGAATGGAGGCTACAGACAGTGGGGCAGGGAGGCAGAGGAGAGTGTGCCATAAGCTGAAGACAATCGGGGCAGTCTGATGGCTTCTTCTTGCGAATGCAGAGCAGGCTGGAGGGGGTCCTGCTGACAGCAGTCCACTCTGATGAGTTTGGTGGGTACCCTGACCATACTTCTGTTCTCCCATGAGCTCTTCTGGGAAGCTTTCACAAAACACTCCTCCTGTCAGACTTCAGAGTCACGTTATCCACACACCCTCATCTCTGAGGTTCATTTCAGTTTCATAAACAATGCTGATAGCATTTTTTCAGACGTCCTTAGAGATGGTCCCCGCAAAGCCTTGTTGTCTGTCAGTCAGCAGCAGCAACGTAATCTTCAGGCCCCAGTGGAATAGGAGAACGAACGTGAGGCCCTTGTTAAAAAATTAAGAATCTCCAGATGGAGACAGCAGAGCATTAAACCAGGCACAGAGCTCTGTAGGACTGCTCAGGTCACACACCCAGGAAGCCAGCTCTGCTGCCACTGGCCTCCCCAGCTGCTCTGCTAACAATGTCCTGGGAACAATGTTGGCTAAAACATGCCATAATGCCAAGGTTCAGAAAGGATGGTGGTGTGTCAAGGATAAGCCAGTAGAACAATGTTAACTACTAGGACACTGCTACACTCCCTTGCTATAAATGAATGGGCATCTTCTAAAGACATCAGGGTAACAGGATGACAAATACTACAGAGGTCCAATGGGCACAAAGCACGGTGTTTCCTTCCCACATATTTTTAGTTTTGTGTAACTTCATCACTCTGGAAGGCAGCACTCCCACCTACACTGTGCTGAAGATATCTAGGTATGGACTGTAAGATTTTATGTATGTATGTATGTATGTATGTATGTATGTATGTATGTATGTATTTACCGGGGAGGGACAGAGGGAGAAAGATACTCTCAAGCAGACTCCTCCCTGAGCGAGGAGCCCAATGTGGGGCTTGATCCCACAACCCTGAGATCATGACCTGAGCCCAAATCGAGAGCTGGACACTTAACCAACCGATTGTGGGTTATTTTAAAAGGCCCACTTGCTACTATTGCCTTTGCTCTCTTCCTTTTCTGCCCGTGTCCACACAGACCTCATGAACACCCTTGTGTGTTTCTGCTGTGATCACGCCCATATGCTGAAGAGTGCTGGCTGTCCAAGCCTCAGTGCCACGCCAGCCTCTTTCACACACAGCTTTGGCTGACATCCAGGCCCAGGCACGAAGCTGGAAATTAGCTGGAAACAAGGAAATGCTCCCAAAACACAAGGTCCTCTATTCACAACGTCTCAACCAACCTCTATTCTGCTGCCACTGACTGACCTAGGGGCAGGAGACCTTGTAGAGTTTGTGCCGATGAGCACACGCACAGGTAAGTGGAGACACAGATCAGCACAGCCCCTGGCATCTGCAGGTCACATGTTCCCCGAGGCCGTGCACAGAGCCTCTTCCCTGCATGAGGCATGATGCTTGCTCAAGCTTCTACGCACAGTTTAAGTTCTTCCTGAAAAGACCTTCTAAAATTATAAACGTGAATGTACGTCATTTTATCTTTACTAATTCAGGTTGGTCCTAATCACAGAAATAATTTTTACAGTATTTAAACATCTCGGTTTGAGAAAGTTTCAAACACAACAGTGAAAGTTCATGTTCCTGGATTTCCTCCCCTTTAACACGGAGTTGGGGGTGGAAACCATTTTTGTCCCTTTGCCACTGAAAGAAGTGATCCCACTTCGCCAAGAAACTGCCATTGTTTTAAGTCCAAAAAAAAGGTCAACTATTCTATGTTTCACTATAGTTCAAGTTACTACTTAAATGAAGAAGTTCATGACCTGGGACCTGAACATCTTTTCTGTTGGAGCCTTAACATACCTCCTCGTATGTTCTGTCTGGTGACCGGCAGCTAGCAGCCATGTTTGAAGGGGAACCATTGTTTTTCAGATCTAAACAACAAAGTCTTAACCTCAAGCCAGGCATCTTCTTTTATAACAGACAGAGAGAAGGGATAAGAGACACAGAAAAGTCGTACAATCTAGACTAGGATATCTAGTCCAATTAACTTCTGGTCCAGTTTTGTGTGCACAGAATAATTTTTTAAGTCCTAGATGGGATCAGAATTGTTTATATGTACTTCCCGGGAAGCCACTAGTTTTCTAAAGATCGTCAGATTTTAGGCAGTATACTTAGTACCTTTCATTCAAAGTTCCTTGAGGCATAACTAAGCTAGAAATACTGAAACAAACCAAGGGAAATCCTTCTTTTGTTAACATAATTATAAAAGGTGTTATCACTGAAAATTTCCATTAGGAGGGCAACATGAACAATAGACAGAAAACATGATAATAAAAATGATAAGAGGAGGTAGTCTATTTCTAGGGGTGGCTATTAATTCTAGTTACTAAGCACTCCTATGGATTCTGTTATGGAAGCCTCAGCACACCCCATGAGGCAGGTTCTTTTTCACCCTTATTGTACAGACACGGAACCTGCGATCATGTGAGGTTAAGTATTAGTTCCCATCAGACAGATAACAAGTATCAGCAGCAGTACCTCAATCTAAGCCCTGGGACCTATACTTTTGGCAACAACATTCTTGACTGGTGGAGACTTGCAGGGTCCAACAGGCACGTCAACCTGTCTATTCTGAATCAAATTGAGTGGCCCCCAAATTCCTGTTTAAATCCCAACCCCTGGGGCACCTGGGTGGCTCAGTGGGTTAAGCCTCTGCCTTCGGCTCAGGTCGTGATCTCAGGGTCCTGGGATTGAGCCCCGCATCGGGCTCTCTGCTCAGCAGGGAGCCTGCCTTCCCCTCTCTCTCTACCTGCCTCTCTGCCTACATGTGATTTCTGTCTGTCAAATAAATAAATGAAATTTAAAAAAAAATCCCAACCCCTGGTGCCCCAGAATATGACTGTGTTTGGAGATAAAGTCTTTACAGAGGTAATTACATTGAAGTGAGGTCAGCGGGGGCCCTTTAACCCAGTATCACTGGTGTCCTTATAATAAGGGGAGACTTGGACGCAGAGACAGACAACTGGAAGGCAATGCAAAGAGACAAGACGACAACGACCACCTACCTGCCAGCCAAGGAGGGTGGTGACCTGAAACTCCCTTCAGGTACAGCCCCCAGAGGGATCCCACCGTGCTGGCACCATGATTTTGCACTTCTACGCTCCAGAGCTGAGCCAGTAAATTTCTTGCTCTTTACGCCAACCACTCCGCTACTTTGTTATACCAGCTTTAGCAAACTAATACATCATCTTAGCTCAACTGCTGCCAGATCGTATAGTTTTTCTGGGCATAAATAGGTCCATTTAATTTGATTCCTTATGTTAAAAAAGGAAGGGTAAGGGTTATTTTTAAGGTAGGTTATAGGTGTAATCACACGTGAGAAACTGTGCTTTTACCAGCCAACCTGCAGCATACATGGGGAGAACGAGGACTGCAACACTGGCCTTTTTTTTTTTTTTTTAAATTATAGAAGCTGTCATGAAATTTGTTGCTATGTAATCTTCTTATTTAGAAATGTTTGAAAGTCTCCATTGCGACCTGCTCTCAACCCATGGTACTGTTGGCTGATAGCTTCACAAAAATGTTTGTCACTGCCATTTCAAATATTATTTCTGGATAACATGGTCCTCCAAAGGCCACATGAAATATAATGAATGTACAGATTTATATCTGAATATCACCCTAAGAAAGTAAAGTAAAAAAATAAAAGATGAGATGACTGTTAGGTTATGGCTGGAGGAAAGGCACAAAGATAAATAAGCTAAAATGTATTAATATAATATTTTGTAGAAATTGTGCCTTTATGGGACTCTATAGAAGTCCTTAGTGACCCGTGAAAATTCCTACCTTTAAAATGTTTTATGGAATTCCACAGAGTGGCTTCCAACGCAAATTCTCAAATTCCCTGGAGGCTTTGTAAAAATCTTACAATTTATAATCCATAAAAATATAATTTGAACGTTCTTAATGCACTGTAATTTCATATTTTAGTGGCTTTGATTTCCTAAGAATATCAAGATATCTCTTTTAAATAGGTTATAGTTGCTCAGATCCACAGCTGTCGAACCCTGTTTTACTATTATAAAATAAATAATGTAAGAGTGGTTACAGGAAACGTAAGATGAACTATTAAGCAGTTAGTCTGTATTCATCTGTTGTTGTCTTTTTTTTAACAGATTATTTTGATTTTCTTTGGAACAAGGACTTAATGAAGCCATTAGGGTGTGTCCCTGAGTTAGATTCCCAGAACTGTAATGGGTATTTGTTTTGCTCCGTTTAAATTTCTTAAGAGAAATATTGGTTCCATTTATTTATTTCCCCTTGGCTAGCTAGGACATTATTAAACCATGAGGCAAGGTAGAGTCAGAAGAAGCAGAAACACTGTGTTCAGCTATTTCCTTTTCTACGCAAAGATTCTTTTATTTCTGGAATGAAAAGAGTGCTCTCCAGCTTCATTAAAAGAACAAAATCTTCCGGTTAACCAAACCCAAGAGCCTTAAGAGGGGAAAAAGAGTTGTTTTCTGTTATCTTCCAACTGCAAGCAGGGCATGCTGGAGATGACATTTTGGGTTATCAGAAGACAAGTGAATGAATACCAAGAAGAGGTATGGGGGAAGTTCTGTGTGGTCCCCAGATACATGTTAAAATTCAGCATTTCAGATACTATACACCATGGTGTATATAAAATACAGCCTGGTATTATAGAAAGAAGGAAGAAGTCTGGTGAGAAAAAACAACAGATGTCTCACCAGACTTCGTCCTTCCTTCTATAATGGAACCCCTTTTTATCAGCGGTCCACCCCAGCGGACAATGTCAGGTCTATGGTCCTAGGGAAGGGCCGGCACAGAACACCTTCCAGGCTCCAGAAGTGAACGCGCTGTGCAACCGTGTCGCTGAGCGCCCGTCTCTAGGAGTTTCCTAACAGCATCTACAGCTAGCACGGTGACAACCTTTGCAAGAAAAAGCTCAGAAAGTACCTGTCTGAGAAAGGAAAACTGATACCCAAAGAAAAGTAAACATGAAAGATGACAAGAAGGAAAGAGAGCCTCCAGCAGTGAACTGGCCTTTGTATGGCGAGACAGCCAATAAATCCCCAATTTTGCCTAAAGTTGCTGGGTTAAGTTCATCTCTCTTGCAACCAAATCAATCACCCAAACAATCTTTTTCTCTCTCTTTCTCTCATTTCCTGTAGAAGTTAGGAAGAGTCATTTCAAATGAATGAATCATTCACAGGGGAAAAGTTACAGTTGTTCTAAAAAAAAAAAAAAAGCTTAATATTAAACTTGTATTTGATTTCAATGTGAAAAGAACACTTGATTTTTGCACTATCTCTTGAATCGGTTCCCTGCTTTTGTTATTCTGTTTGCCAGGTTTAGGCGTAAATGTTTTTGCCTAGATTTTTCCTACCCACCCATAAAGTGCTGCTGAAATCATCTGGGGTCATGCTGTTCTCCTTCACAAAGACAATGAAGGCTTTTATCTTTAGGCTTGCTCCCACATTTTGGTGTGGCATTCAAGGCCATGTTCCATTCTACCCATCCTTCCTGCTCTGTCTCTACCACAGCCCCTTAGCTCTGAGCTTTACTCGCCTTTTCACCTTTCCTTAAGGTGCCAGGAGCTGGTCTGTCTTTCTTTGCATGGGAGGGACTTTCCCCTAATTCTGCCTATCTTAATTTTGCTTATCTTTAAAAATCCATTTCAATCTCCGGAAAGTTCTCCAGCCCCACTACAAGGAATGAATGGCTGTCTAGGCTCTCCTCCACATTGTTCCTTTTTTTCTGATTTATGTTGCAAATATTCTTCTTCTTGCTAACAATAGTAAATTCTTTCATTCACTCTTTCAACAGATAGGTAGCATCTCTGTGTAGGGACCCTATGCCTGACTCGAGGATATAGCAATCCCCATCTCCTTGTGAAGACTTCTGACTTTGCTTTCCTTGCAATTTCCTTCTACAGCTAAATATGTAAGGATAGAGTCAGAGCTGAAGAAGTATGGAGTGCTCCAAGAATACATGTGCTAGCCAAGTGCCCTGACCAGGGCGGGAAGCTGTGCATGCAGAAGCAGCAGACATGGGGCAGGACGCAGGGACTCCTGGAAGGAAATGATGAAAAGCAATGGATCTGGAGAACCGTGCTGCTGGAAAAGGGAACATGGGCATGATGGTCGGGGCACTGAGGGTGGCGCATGCCGAGCCCTGTGGGGTAGAAGGTGAGTTATTAGGCTGAGAGCAGCTGAGTTCTCAATGGGGAACCAGCAAGATGCGATTTACATCTTGAAGGACAGACTGCTATTTAAAGGAAGGGATGAGGCATGGGGAGGCAGGTGAGAAGCTGGCGGGGTGCTGCAGACCTGGGATGATGGTGGCAACTGGAAGACAGTGGGGGGGCAGAGGTTGGGGGCGGGGGTCCTCTTAGTGGAGTCCACGGGATTTGGTAACTAATTAGATGGGGTTTAGAAAGAGCATCAAGGTGACTACCGCAGACATCTTTTTTAATGCAGCGAGGTAATTAACCTACTGCCTTGAACATAATACATCTTCAGTGATGTATATTGAATTAAACTCCTGTAATGTTGCCATAAGTTACCAAGGGCACCCAGCAATTCATACGCTATGCAATTATGCTAAAAACGTCTGTGTGTGTGTGTGTGTGTGTGTGTGTGCGTGAGCATGTGTGTACTGTCTATTTTTTTAGGTCTTAAATTTGGGGTAAGAACGTGTCAAAAGATACAGGAACACAAAGGTATCCTGGAAGACCACTTTCTCGATGAACCCCGACTTCTACTTTGTTTTATTCAGCGTTCGAGAGGAAGAAGATTAAAATGGGGCCATTAGAGAACGTTGGTAAGTTGTGGCTCCCTTAATGGATTCACCTAACAAAATGACTCTGAGAGTTATTTGTCTTCACTGAGTCTGTGCTTTTGCCTGGAGGTTTGGAAAATATTTTCATAGTAACTTACCGTGACTCCTCTCTGTAGTCAATATAGTTCATCATCTTTCTGTTCAGTGAGGAACTAAGTTCCCTCTTGCAGTGTTTCCTCCGAATCCATTAGATGTTGTATCTAAGCTAAAGATTTCAGGCCTTTCACATTCTCTCTCATTGTTCCTGACCATTTAACTACTCATCTAAAAATAAGCCTTCATTCATCGCTTAGATTTCTGCGATAAGATGAACAGAAAGGAAATGAGAACCATTCTTAACAACTCAGCTGAACAACAGGAATAAATAGCTAATCAATTTAAGGGAATTATAGTTAAGCTCTCCATTAGCAAAAACCAAATACATGATAAAATCTTTAAGCAATTATACTACCCAGCTAACTTACGCTTTGATGGACGGTCTTCTCAAACCACACGCTTTGACTCTAATTTGACAACAGAAAGGGTGGGAGAGGAGCCTCTGGGTGGATAAAGGGAGTGTGGAGAGTCCTTCATAGTTGAGCCAATGGTCAGACATCCTTGGGCTAGATCACCCCTTCCTGCAGGGATGACACCCCTTAGAAGTACCATCTCAGTACTGCAGAGTGCGAACGGTGCCCTGCCACGAGCAAGCACTGCACTTTAAGATTTTTCTCTTTTGTTTCTTGAAGCATTATTACTTTGAGCAGAGGACAGCTAGTAGCTAAGGACTTGACTCGGTTGCCAGAGTGCTTGGGTTTGAATTCATGCTCTGCTTCTTACAAGCTGTGGGACCTTGAGCAAGTTGCTTAATCACTGAGTGTTTTGGTTTTGTCTTTTATAAAATAAGGATAATAATGTATAGATTAAGTGGCTTAATATGTATAGGGTACATCCAGAGAACTTAACACAGTAAGCTCTATGTAAAAGAGGGGTGCCTGAGTGGCACAGTCAGTTAAGCATCTGTCTCTTGGTTTTGGCTCCGGTCGTGATCTCAAGGTGGGAAGATCGAGCCCTGTGTGAGCACAGAGTCTGCTTAAGGCTTTCTCTCGCTCTCCCTCTGCCCCTCCGTCCTACTCTTGTTCTCTCAAATAAATAAATCTTAAAAAAAAAAACCACAACAAAACCTTGCCCAAAAGTCCTACGTAAGTGTTCATTGTCACTGTTAGCATTATTATCTTCATTATGGATAAATCACAAGTGGGTAAACTGGGCTGTGTAAGTTAAGTGAGATACTATGTTGGTGAGTGGCAAAGCCAAGATTCAAACTCAGCTCATTCTCACTGCAAAGTATATATTCTTTCTGTTATTTTCCTCCCTTCCCTCAAAGCCTGGTTCAAATCTAAGCCAGCCAATTACTATCTTTGAGACTTTGGTCCAGTTACTGGACCCTCCTGAGACTCATTTTTCTCACGTCTGCACTGAGGGATAGTACTGATTGCACAAATTTGCTATGTTGAGTAAATGAAAGGGCATGTCAGGGGCTCAGCGCCAAGCAGGTGATCAGTATGTGTTCACTGATGCTCTTGAGCCAGAAGCCAGGTTTCCTAAGAATTTTCCTGCCCATTGGGTATATCTGCTTAATCTTCATAGCAATTGATTCACTAGAAGAAGAAAGCTCCAGATGGTTTTAAATACAAACAAAAGAGCCATCTGAAAAAAAGAAAATCGCATCATGATCTTGTTCGATGGATGCAGAAAAATGACAAACCCTTCAAAGCTGACATCTTATCACAGAAACGCATTTTCATCTGGCCTTTGGATAAAATTGACCTAGGGAGCACTGGTTTCAAAGCAAGAGAAGAATTTTCTTTAGACATTATAAAACTCATCACATTTTAATAGTTGTTGGGGGAAAAACTCAAAACCTCCTGGAAATAAACTGATTCTTGTGCTGAAGGCTTTCCATGGAGTAATTCAGAGATCAGCTATGGAATGTCTTCATCAAGTCCTAATACAGTTGCCTAATAAGTCAGCCGGTTAATCAGTAGCAACAATAGTAACACCTAACATTCATTACTTACTTATTCTGTGCCAGGCATTATGATAAGCATTTTATGTGCATTATTTCATTTGATCTGCATAACGGCCACATGAGGTAGAAACTATTTTACTTCTATTTTATACATAAGGAAACCTAACTTGGCAAAACTCACTTGGCTACGAAAGAGGTGGAACTGGGTACGGTAGAGACCCCTAATGCTTCTCGTTGTTGGCTCTCCCCTCCTTCCTGGCAACAAGGAAAGACTACACTACCCAAACTCTGGAAGTTAGGCAAAGCCATGAGACTTTTCAAGCCAATGAAACATGGACGAAAATGCTGAGTGACACACGGGGGCCAAGGCATTCAAATGCTGGGGTGTCAATTTTTTCCCTTGCCTTGGCACATCTGAGATGTGCCAAGCCACATGTTGAGATGGCCATGTCTTACGCTGGAAGACACCTGAATTCCTGAGACACTGAATGGAAAACTGTTATTGGTTGTACATAAAACATTTTACATAAAAGATAAATAAACTTACAGTCTGTTAAGCCACTGATATTTCAAGATTAACTTGTTCCTGTAGGTATAAGTTAGTGCAAACCGAACTAAAACATCATGTCAGAACACTGGGAAGACTTCCCAGCACGAACTCTCAAGCATTATGTGATACCTTCTGGGCCACTTACTTCATGTCCGCCAAGAGCCCAATCCCAATGTTAGATTTTTTAAATAATATTTAAGGTAGGCTTGAACAGGAATATAGAATGCATTGCCTCTCAAAGTAGACAAGAAATGATGTTACTAGAACCCCTCGTGTGAAATCACTGGAATCCCTGTGGTTGCCCTTCGACACTTTTGTGAAAGAAGGCAGTCCAAGCGACCTGAAGGAACTACTGATACTCCTCAGTAGATTTCTACATCACTGAACCAAGTCTTCATGCTCGAAAGGATGGCTGGTCATAATGACTTGAAATGAAAACACCCACTTAATTGTATCTCAAGCTATGGCTGATGTAATAATACTAACAGCTTACAATTACAGAAGGTCTATGTTATGTTCACACACACTATCTCCTTTATTCCACATGACAGCGCTATGAAGTAGCAAATCCAGTGTTACTATACCCATTTCACAGATTGGGAAACTGAGGCTTAAAAAGACTAAGAAATCTTGAACCGCAGAGCTAAAGCTGAGACTCGGATTTTCCAAACCCTAGTACCTTGCTCCTAGGTGGGTGAAAATGGCCAAGAGGAGTGCTGAAGTCTTGTTAACACTGCCAATGGAGGAGTTCTTGAATCACCACCAGGTCATCCCACCTATTTAGAATAGCCCCTCTTGTAGCATTTGGTCAGAGATGCAGTATCTCCCAGCAGTGGGCGTTACTAGAGTACCCCATGGTTTCAGAACAGATCGCAATAGGTTTGCCTTCTACAAACCTCAAGTTCATGATGTTCTACCTTTATGAGACACCCGCTGAGCGCACAAAGATGAACGGGAGACAGAAAGGTCTAGAGCACATAAGAGGTGACAGTTAAGGCAGAAATGTGTAATAAGATGATAGAAATATTTCCAACTTAAAAAAAAATGTGGTTCCGTGGGCAAGAGCAAACAAAGTCTTCCGTTCAGAAGAAGGCAAAGCTCGCTAACAGGTAATGTATGATGAGGGCTGTATATTCAGATGATACTGGCTGGACAGAAGCCCAAACTTGCACCAATTAGTCTCTGCTTATTACAGGCATACCTTGTTTTATTACATTTTGCAGACAGTGCATTTTTTACAAATTGAAGGTCTGTGGCAAGCAAGTCTATCGGCACCATTTTTCTAACAGCATTTGCTTGCTTCGTGTCTCTGTGTCACATTTTGGTAATTCTCACAATATTCCAAACTTTTTCATTATTATCAGATTTATTATGGAGATCTTGATCAATGATTACAACTTGCTGAAAGCTCAGATGATGGTTAGCATTTTTTAGCAATAAAGTATTTTTAATTACGATATATATGTTGTTTTTTTTTTAAGACATAATGCTATTGCACAATTAACAGACTGCAGTATAATGTAAACATAACTTTTATATGCACTGGGAAACCAAAACATTCATTTGACTCATCTTATTGTAATATTTGTTTTATTGCAGGAGTCTGGACGTGAACCTATGATGTATCTGAGGTCTGCCTGTACAACATTTGCTCCAACAATTGTTGAGCAATTATTCTCTTGGAACAGGGACGATAATCCCTGTGCACAAACTATTTCCCAGGAGAAAATGAGCTTTTTGGATGGTGCATGAACTCTTCTATCCTCTTAAGCAACATTCATTAAATGGACATACTGGTCCACACAGTAAACCTCTGGTGTCCTAATAATGTGAACACAACTTCCTGTATGTTTTGTTCGGTCCCAGTCTACAGCACATGAGAAAAGACAGAAAAGTTATTAGCTTTGTGGATCTCTGGGGAATATGTTAAATAGTAGGAAATGAGACTAATATTTCCCACTTGGAAAGCTACTGCCACAAAAGGAGGAAGAGAGCATTGGTGACACGAGGAGACTCTGGTCCATGAGGTCACATATATATGGCAGATTCGAAGAGCTGTGGCATTTGAATGCAACAGAACTGAGCTGGACTTTTGATTCAGCGTGACTTGGGGAAAATTATTTTCCATTTCTGACCTTCAATTTTCTTAAAATGAGAAAATGGACATTAACAGCAACCTTCGAGTCCCCGGAACCTGCCATGCTTCCTTGACAACCTTTCCTTACTGTGTCCTTGGCCTGGAATATCCTCCCCCATTTTGGCTGCTCCTGTGTTGCTTTAGGTCTTGGCTTAAATGCTCTTGCCTATTCTAGAAGGTCATTCTGCCTCCCTAGGACTGGATTAGGTTTACACAGGTGTTTCTTGAATTCCTGCTTCTCAGAAGTACCTTCCACAGCAATGGTAGTGCCCTGCCTCTATGTTCATCCTTCCGCTGCAAATTTATTAAGAGCAAGGGCAGTTTCTTTTATCATGGACACCCCAGCACCAGTGAAATGACTGGCACAGCAAAATGAATACTTAAGAAACCTTTCTTTCCTTCCTTCCTTCCTTCCTTCCCTCCTTTCCACCCTCTCTCCTTCCTTCCTTCCTTCAGTAGGTAAGTATTTATACCTCCTATATGTTAGGTCTTTTTTAGACCCTGGAAATGTTAACAGTAGAAGAAACAAGAAAAAGGGGTACCTGGGTAGCTCAGTCAGTCAAGAATCCTAAAACTTGACTCTGGCTCAGTTCATAATCTCAGGGTCCTGAGACTGAGCCCCGCATCAGTCTCTGTGCTGACCGCAGAGTCTGCCTGAGATCCTCTCTCTCTCCCACTCCCTCTGCCCTTCCCCCAACTTGTTTGCTCTTTCTCTCTCTCTCTCTCTCTCTCTCTCAAAAAAGAAAAAAATAGGAAAACAATCTGAACCCTCTGGAAGCTTACTTTCTAGCAGGGAGAATGAGACAATCAACGAGTAAGTAAAATACACAGTTATGTCAGATGCTAATACACTGTCTCCAACCTCATTCCATCTCCACCCCAACTCAAAGCCATCTTCATCCCACCCCTTTCCACATCTTTGGGCCCAACTTGAGCCCCCATTCCAGTCTCTAACCCTATCGCATTTTTATCTATAGTTTTCTAATTTGAAATTCATTTCCATCACCATCCCCAATGAATAAATGAATGAATGAATGAATGAACGAAAAACAGAATTATTTCATGTGTTGTTTGAGTTAATACCAGGGAAGTCTCTAGCACAGGCCTGGCCTTATTATGTGCTCCATGAATGTCCCTTCCCACTCTCCCACCGCCCCCTCTAATCCTCCTGTCGGTGATGGAGTCTTGCCATTTACTTCTTTAAAGCCTTTAGGGAGTCAGAAATAATGAGGTCTAAAGCTAACATTATAAAAACATCTAAGAAAAAAATGTTGAAAGACTCTAATATTCAGCATTTGAATATATCTTAGCTGCTATTCTCACAGAGAATTCTCATAGCTCTTCAGTGTAATGATTACCCCCAAAATCCTGGTAATCTTATGGGGATAAGTCCCAAGCCATGTGGACAGAGGCTGGATCACTGCCATGGTTACAACTACTGTGTAACCACTATCTGCCTGGTGGGTCAACACACTGCGTCCGGGGTCCTTCAGGGTGGTGGGGTTTTAGAGGGAGAGGGGTCTTGGTTCAAATTTCTGCTCTGCCATTTTCTGGACCTGAAGAGTGCAATTCCCTTCATGTCTCTCATTGGATTTATTAATCTATACGATTGAGATAATCAAATCATCAACTTCCTATGGCTATTACAAGGATCCAACGAATTAAAACATGTCTTAGAATGAGTGTCTGACATATAGAAGGTGTTTGGTAAATGTTGGCTGTTATTGTTTTGATTTAAGATTGTCATGTTGTCCCACTTTATTTCCTTCATAATGAGACTGGAGATGCTTTAGTAAACGAACTAGAGAATTTTAATTATAAAGACGTTATTATTTTCTCATTTTTATATTTCTCGATGACTCTATACGTATGAAATTGAACACTTTCCAAAAAGCTTTTTAAAATAAAAAATTCCTTCACAGTCCTTGCATTATCATGATCATAAATGACTTTCAGTAGACTTGCTTTAAAAAAACCTAGACAATCTTGTCTTCAATATTATAAAGATTAAATCTAAAAAAGGTAAGAAAATAAAGAACTGTTGATGTCTACTTTTCTGGTAAATGAAATTTATAGCTGCAATTTCTTTGGGGTATCTGGATTTCATGTATGTGTAATGTTATTCCGTACAAATATAAGCCATCATTGTCAGAGAAACAAAATTGTCACTATGCATATATCAAACAATCTTGTGTATTTCTTTTTTTTTTTTTTTAAGATTTTATTTATTTATTTGACAGGCAGAGATCACAAGTAGGCAGAGAGGCAGGCAGAGAGAGGAAGGGAAACAGGATCCCCGCTGTGCAGGGAGCCCGATGCGGGGCTCGATCCCAGGACCCTGGGATCATGACCTGAGCCGAAGGCAGCGGCTTAACCCACTGAGCCACCCAGCCGCCCCCAATCTTGTGTATTTCTACAAATTAAATAACATACATAACTCTGAGAAGTAACAAAGCAACTGGAAATGTAAATATATATATGAATCAACTAAAAAAGAATCAGACTTACAGAATCTCATCAGACAGCCCCGAAGAACCGCTGTCCTCTCTCACTGCTTATTTGCTTTTATACTCGAGGGCATCTTAATACACTTGAACTCCCCATGCGTTCTCTGTCAGGGTTTCACAAGGTTTGTGAACCTGACAGATATCTTAATTTTCAAAAGATTTGTGTAAGAAGACTTCGCGGCGGGACTGCCTGAATCAGCCAAGTAACCCTAAAAGATCAAAGACCAGTAAGAAATCTCTGATTCTTCCAGGTCTCTCTCTCACTTTACAATTCCGACTTTCTGTTTGTTCTTTCAGAATCCTAGCTCTTTTTACCTTGTGTTATTTATTTATGTCCCCTTCCTACCTCTGCTACCAAATTATGAACTTGCTGAGGGCTCACGGTCGAGCAGATGACCTTATACAGACTCGCCTTCTATAAAAGTTCCAAAAATGAGAAAGTTTTTTTTTTTTTTTTTTAAGATTTAATTTATTTATTTGACAGAGAAAGATAGAGAACACAAACAGGCAGAGCGGCAGGCAGAGGGAGAGGAAGAAGCAGGCTCCCTGCTCAGCGATCCCAGAACCCTGAGATTATGACCTGAGCCGAAGACAGCTGTTTAACCCACTGAGCCACCCAGGTGCCCCACTGAGTAAGTTTTACAGATAGGTAAGTGACAAAGCCTTACTGGGATTAGTGACTAAGCCAGAATTAAACCAGACTCCTGAGACTTCTGTTTACATTGTATTTTACTCACTCGCTCACTCATTCATTCATTCACTCACTCATAATTCATTCATTCATTCATTCACCATTCATTCATTCATTCATT
Source organism: Lontra canadensis (assembly GCF_010015895.1). Taxonomy (NCBI): domain Eukaryota; kingdom Metazoa; phylum Chordata; class Mammalia; order Carnivora; family Mustelidae; genus Lontra; species Lontra canadensis. The sequence goes on from NW_022631066.1 coordinate 1,513,937, forward strand.
CATTCACCATTCATTCATTCATCATTCATTTATTCACCATTCACCATTCATTCTTTTGTTCATTTATTTGTGCAACGTACTGGATGCCTACCAGATGCCGAATACTATTCTAGGCACTTGGAATACATCCGTGAACAACAACAACAACAAAAAGCAAAAGCCAAAGCAAATCAAAACAAAAATCCGTGGCTACACGGAGCTTACTTTTCCGTGGAAGAAAAAATAATAAAGAGTAAACAAATAATGCAGCTTTTCTTGATATAAAAGGGACTCCATTTTCTTTTCAAAACCACAGCATACCTAGGAGAAACAGCCTCTCCCCTCTCTTCAAGTCTCAAAGCAAACTTTATCAAACCCAGTGTCACTGTGAGGTAGTAAACAAAACGGCATTTGTTTGCAATGTCTGAGGAGTCGGTGTGGCATCCAACACAACATTCGACCCAAACTAAATCTGAAATCCTGGCGAACAGATGCTCCAAGCGGTCTTCTTTGTATAGTTTTACTTAACTGGGAATTTGCCAGGCACTGTTCTGAGTGCTTTATATATACATTAACACTGTGAACTAAGTGCCATTATCATCCTCAGTTGACAGCTGCAGAGAATGAAGCACAGGGCGCCTGGGTGGCTCAGTGGGTTAAAGCCTCTGCCTTCAGCTCAGGTCATGATCTCAGGGTCCTGGGATTGAGGCCCTCATCGGGCTCTCTGCTCCGCAGGGAGCCTGCTTCCCTCTCTCTCTCTGCCTGCCTCTCTGACTACTTGTGATCTCTGTCTGTCAAATAAATAAAATCTTTAAAAACAAAAGAGAGAGAGAATGAAGCACAGAGAAGTTCAGTATATTGCCCGGGGTCACACAGCTGGTGAGCGCTGGGATTTGAGCCAAGGCAGTTTTCTCTAGAGTCTATGCCCTTATCCACTAATAAATTAATTTCCCATAACTCCACCAGCAAACACTCCGATCAAATTCCAATCAAACAATGTATCATTTTTGTATATAAGATATACCATCACAGAAACACTGGAAAGTTTCTGCACTCACGCTGCAATGGGTGAAAGGTTAACTTCAGAAATGACCAGGGTTGGAAGGATCTAAGTCTATGAGTTAAGAAAAATGATCCTCTTTACTGTCAGGGTGGGGAGTTGGTGGGAACGCAGGAATTTCTGGTATTCACAACTGGATGAGGTGCCATTTCCCCATATCTGGGTGTTTCCTCCTAACCTTTCCTCTTACTAATCATCACCATCTATGATGTCATCTACATGCTTACTTGTTTGTCATCTGTACCCTGAGCCAAAGCACAAGCTCCATGAAGGCAGAATTTCTCTCCATGTGGTCTCCCGCTGTATCTCCTTGTCAAGAATGGCACCTGCCACATAGTAAGGCACTCAATAAAAATTCACTGAATAAATAGAGAAATTTAATGGTAATCTTCCAATTGTAACTTTACTACAGCCACCAACTGAAAAAAGAGAGGAAGAGAAGAAAGATCATAAAATGCAAAAGTCTGACTTTACCGTTTTGAGTAATTAGGTGAAAAGCTTTGGAAGGGGATGAAGTCTATAGGATTGGCTAAAAGAAAAGTTTGGGATGTTCATCTACGCATTGGACTTATTCACTGGGTAAAAGTTGTAATCCTGATTTTGGTCTGCTAAACAAGACCTCCTTTGAAATACTTTTATTTAACTATATTCTTTTTCCAGTTATAAATGTTTCATGATACATATATGCACTCTGATCCTTCTATTTTAACTCTCTTAGGAATAAAGAAAGTGGTCTTTCTAAAGTTCCTCCTACACCCATCTCTGCAAACTGGAATATTATCTAAATGCTTTATCCATAGGAAAGGTGGGTTCTAAGGGACTTTTGAAGAGTCTATATATAGACTGTGATTATGTGATAATACTTTTGTCCTGCAGATAGGCATTAGAAGAATAAAAGGAAAAGAAAGATAAAAGCAACACTTAGCAGGGGTACCTGGTGGCTCCCCAGTCAGTGTGGGCAACTGACTTCTTGGTTTGGGTTCAGGTCTGGGATCCAACCCCACTCTGGGCTCTGGGATCCATGGGGAGTCAGCTTGCCCCTCTCCCTCTGCCCCTTGTACAGGAGCTTTCTCTCTCTCTCAAAATAAATAAATAAATAAAAATCCTAAAACACACACACACACACACACACACACACACACACACACACACACAGCAGTGATCCTTTCTCCCCAGCGCTATTCTACATTACCGCTTTTTAATTTCTCCGGAAGGTGAAGACATCAATTGTACTTGCTTGAAAGTTTGTTGCTGGTTATGGGCAAGTGAATTTAAACTCGACAGTGGCTGTGTGTATGGGTAAAATATGAATTTAAAGGAAATACATACGTAATTAAGGAAACACTTACACAATCCGAGCCCCTGAAATAAATCAGGAAGCCTTAATGAGATTTTAGTCAGGTTGTTTTCCTACATGATCTCTTCCGTCTACATGCCAAATAGCGTCCTTATTCTTTTTCCTTTCTAACAGAACAGACATTGGAGGCACACGAGCTGCAGGCAGAAACCAGTGGAGAAGGATGGGAAGCTGTCCAGAAGGGGTGAGGTAGGTTTCATAAAATGGGTATGGCCGAAATGAATTCCGTGTGGTTTATACCTATTATCTACATGGAGCTTTACCAACCACAAGAGTAGGTTCCAAAGCCAAATATTCTCAGGGTGTAAAAACCAGGCTTTACATTTACCCAAGAGCTAAAAATAGGTATTCGGATTTGCAGGGCCCTTCTGCAGCTGCGAAAGAGCCTTCACCCATCAGAGAAAGACATTCTACTACTTTGTCACTTAGTCCTATCATTTCATATGTGTTCAATCTTACAGAGGTGGACTCTTAAAATAATGACTCTTGCTACTACTATTAGAAACCAAATATATAGGAGAATCGCTTCCAAATTCCAGCAAATGCACCACTTATTTTAAATTAAGAAAGACTTCATTTCAAAAATATATCCTGCATAATGAAAGATTTGTGATAGCTTCTTAGAGTTCCTTGAGATGAAGTTTTGTGAGGTCTTTTTCTTGAGATAAAATTTACATCACACAGATGTTAAATGTAAAATTCGTTGCATCTTGGAAAATGTACACAGTCCCGTAATGATCTCAACTGAAATATAAAACGTTTCCATCACCCCGGAAATTCCTTTATGCCCCCTTTGCAGGTCAATCCCCAACTCCCCCCATAAGCAACCACTGTTCTAATTTCTTTTAAGATTTTATTTATTTATTTATTTATTTAGACCAATCACGAGCAGGTGGAAGGGCAGAGGGAGAGGGAGAGGGATAGAGAATTTCAAGCCGACCTGAGCTGAACCCAGAGCCCGATGTAGGGCTCTATGTCACAACCGAGACCATGATCTGAGCTGAAACCAAGAGTCGGACTCTTAACGGACTGAGTCTCCTAGGCACCCTGCAGCCAGTGTTCTAATTGCTACACCACAAATTAGCTGTGTCTTTTTTGGAAACTCACATAAATGGATTCATATAGGATTCAGTGTTTTGTACGTGGCTTCTTTACCTAATGGTTTTGAAAATCACCCATGTGGTTTCTGTGTGAATATTTCATTCCTTTTTATTGCTGAAGTGTGTTCCACTGTATGAACATATCACAATTTATATTTATTCTTCTATTAAGGAAAATAGTAATAATTGTGGATATAATGTATGAAGCCATTATGAATATTCTTATAGGAATGTTTTCTGCAGACACATGTTGTTTTTCTTGGTTGAATACTTATTGGATCATAGACTAGATGGACCTTCAACTTTTTAAGAAGCTGCCAAACTCCTTGGCCCAAAATGCATCCCTTGGCAAAGCATATTTATTTAAAAAATTTCACATTTAAAAAAAATAAAATAAAATAAAAAATAAAAATTTCACATTTAAAAATATTCACATACACGTTACATCTACTGTATAGATATGTAATTGATTTTTAATAAAGATTATTTATTTATTTATTTGAGATTGAGAGAGAGAGAGAGAGAGTGTGTGTGTGAGCAGGGCACAGTGAGAGGGAGAAGCAGGCTCCCTGCTGAGCAGGGAGCTCCAACGTGGGGCTTGATCCTGGACCCTAGAATCATGACCTGAGCCAAAAGCAGACGCTTAACTGAGCCACCCACGCGCCCTTATAATTGATTTTTATACAGTGACTTAGGATTCTGAAAATGTGGTAAGTTTATTTGTTCAAGCAGTTGATTTGTATATTGTTCAAAAACTTCTAAAAATCAATCAGGTCATCTATAAATAGAGACAATTTTTATTTCTCATTTTCCCTTCCTTTATTTTCCCCTTACTTTCCTTATACATACATACATATAAATAAATTTTCTTTGGCTAGGGTCTCCAGCACAATGAATATAAGTGGGCAGAATGAACATTCCTGTTTATTCTTGTATCTTTGTATACAATGTATCATTTTCCTTTGGTTTACCCTTGATACTTAGCAATATTACTATGATGAGCTTAGGTGTGTGTTTGACTGATCTATCAGAGTTCACTTTGATGATCTGTAAGGTAATGTTTTTCACAAATTTAGGGAATTTTTGGCCATCGTTTCTTCAAATACTATTTCTGCTCCATTTTGCTCTCACCAAAGTTATTTTTTTCCTCTGCTCTTCGTAATGTATAATTTCTGCTGATCTGAAATCAAGTTAATAGACCCCCATCTTTGGTCTCCACTCTGTTGTTAAGCCTATCCAGGGAATTTTTTTCATTTCTAGTTCTAGAATTTTCCAGTTCTAGAATTTCCATTTGGTTGTTTTAAGTTTTCATTTTCTCTTTTGATATTCCTCATTTACCCATTCATTATTATCATCTTTTCCTTTACATTCTCTAACGTATTTATAAAAGCTGTTTAAATGTCCCTTCCTGCCAATTCATATCCATGTCACCTCAGTGACTGTTTCTATTCATGACATTGTCTCTTGATTCCTGACCACATTTTCTTGTTTCTTCACGTGTCTAGTGAAAATTTGCATTATATACTAGGCATTGCCAATGACATATTACAGAAGATCTGAATTCTGTTTTCTTCCTCTGAAGACTATAAATCTTTGTTCTATTGGCTGACAACATTATGAAGCATTGCTTTTGCATTTTTTTTAATTTACTAGTTTTTTTTTTTTTTTAGATTTTATTTATTTATTTGACAGACAGAGATCACAAGTAGGCAGAGAGGCCGGCAGAGATAGAGGAGGAAGCAGGCTCCCCGCTGAGCAGAGAGCCTAATGCGTGGCTCGATCCCAGGACCCTGAGACCATGACCTGAGCCAAAGGCAGAGGCTTTACCTACTGAGGCACCCAGGCACCCCTGCTTTTGCATTTTTTTAGGAAAGGTTTGTTTCAGTTTTTACCCTTACTTTAGGATGAATCCTTAGTCTTGGATTTAGACTTGACTCCTAAGGCTTGGCTCTTCTAGAGATTTAATAGAATTTTTTAAAAGGTTTTATTTATTTATCTGCGAGAGAGAGAGAAAACACAAATGGGGAGAGGGGGAGGGAAAGAGAGGAAGAGGGAACGAATCCCAAGCAGACTCCATGCTAAGCATGGAGCCCATTATGGGGCTTGATCTCATGACCCTGAGATCATGACCTGAGCCAAAATCAAGAGTCAGTCACCCAACCGACTGAGTCACCCAGGCATTCCTCAACAGGATTTTTTTATGTTACCCAAACCCTCTAATATAACCGAATTTAAGTTCCAAACTGTCACCTCTGTGCCAGGCAGTATTTGAACTACTCAGCCATTCACTGTTAGTTTTTGCTGGGATACTTGGAATTTCCTTTATCTATGTTCAGGTTGGGAGTCAACCAAGAATTTAAGGAGATTTTACACACAAATATGCAAGCTCCACAACCTGACTGCCTCCTTCTGGAATACTCTGTTTCCAAATTCTGTGACAAATCAATCCAGTATGAATACAGCTAAATTTGAGTTCCAGCTGTCCAATGCTGTATAGGCGGGGGGAGGTGGGTAGCCTTAGGCCAAAAGCTCTATAAATGTCAATCTGATTCAGTATGGTTCTCTTTATCCAAGATCAACTCTTCTTCTTTCTGCCTGCTTTTGGGCACTCTGTAAGGACTCTGAATAGCTACTGTTCATATTCTGTTAGTAGTTAAACTTATTACTATGTTGTAAAATTAGTCCAATCTAATTCACTCCACCATTAGTAGCTCCATAAGTGTTCCATATATATGTTTAATAAGGATTGATTTTTCCCTTTTTAGGTTTTTATAAATATATTTTCAATCTATTATAGAATAATGCTGAAATTCAAAAAATATAGTAAGGAAAAATTACCTGTAATTTCACTATCCAAACAACGATTGTTAAAAATTTGAAATTTTCACCTCCAGAATTTTGTCTATGCCTAAGTAACAGGTATGTAACTGCCTATACCTCCAGAAAGACTGTAGGCACCCAAACCATCTTTGTATGCAGAAACCTGCAGAAATATAGATCTGCTTTGTCAAAAAAAAATTAGGAGAAGTTGCTTACTTATTCTTCAGAGGATTATTATGTTTTCATTGTTTCATTTACTTTGGCACAGTCCTAAATAGAAATGGAATTAGGAAGTTGAAATACCATGACAGTGATCAGAAAGACTTTACAGAATACCTACACTTTTATTTCTTCTTTGACCTGAGTTATTCAGAAGTATATTATTTCCAGTTATTTGAGTGAATTTTCAAACACATGTTATTGATTTCTAATTTAATTCCATTATTGTCACAGAATATACACTGTGTTATAGAATCTTTTAAAATTTACTGACACTTGGTTTTAATGGCCTAAACTATGGTTTGTCTTCATAAAAAGATGTTCACTTATATAAAAAAAAATGTGTATTCTGCTGTTTGGTGGAGCATTTTATACGTCCATTAGGTCATTTTGGTTGAAGTCTTGTTCAAGTCTTCTATAATCTTGCTGACTTTCTGTCTATTAGTTTTATCACGAATTATCAGTAACTGTTGAAATCTGTAACTATAATTATAGATATGTCCACTTGTTTCTTTGAGTTGACAATTTGTTATTTCGTGTATTTTTTTTAATTTTTTAAAGATTTAATTTATTTATTTGACAGAGAGAGACCGTGAGAGAGGGAACACAAGCAGGGGGAGTGGGAGGGGCCAAAGCAGATTTCCCACTGAGCAAGGAGCCCAACACGGGGGTTGATCCCAGCACCCTGGGATCATGACCTGAGCCGAAGGCAGATGATTAACAACTGAGCCACCCAGGTGCTCCTGTTCCTTGTATTTTAAAGCTCTGGTATTAGGTGCATGTATATATATAATAAAATAATTCAGTTCTCATGAGAATTGACCCAACTCTCACTGAGAAATGAATCTCTTTATCCCAGGGTAATATTATTTCCCCTGAAACTTACTGTATCTGATATTTAATATTATTAATATCTGATTTAATTCTTTTCATTAGCAGTATATCTTTTTCTACCTTTTTACTTTTCATCTACTTGTGTCTTTAAAGTACACAATACACACACATATGCATCTACAGGGAATATTCAATTTGACAATCTCTGCTTTTTAATTAGAATGGTTAAACCATTACATTTAATGTGACTTTTGATATAGTTGGGTTTAAATCTACCATCTTACTGCTCCCCACCCCCTTGTTTCACTTGCTCTTTGTTCTTTTTTCCCTTCTTTTCTGGACTTTGGGTTATTTATTTATTTTTTAAATGTTTCATTATATCTATTTTGTTGGTTTATTACTATACTTATTTTTTAAGTGGCTGTGTTAGTGTTTGTAATATATACCATTAACTGACAGTATATCTTCCATATCGCTCTATCATTCTTATATTTTCCTCTACTTTATTGAGCTGACAGGATACAGTTACAGTTGTTTTAATATCCTTATCTTAATTCTATCACCTATGTCATTTATGGGTTAGCTTAAATGGCTTTTTTCCCCTCATTATAGGTCTTATTTTCCTACTTTCTTGTATGCCTATTAATTTTTGATTAAATATCACACACTGTGATTTTTACTGGGTTGAGTACTATATGTATTTATACACACGTATGACCTTTATTTAAGGATATATTTTAGTTATTTGGAAACAGTTTGATTTTTTTTTGAGACTTACATTTAAGATTAATTAATAGGATCAAAGCAGTCTTTAATTTAGGGCTGATTTTCTTCCCCAATACTGAGTCAAATACTCCTCTAAGTAGTCTAATTCCTCACGTATTATGAAATATTCCTACTCTGACTAGTAAAACACCATCTATTTCAAGTCTTATGTGAACTCTGAAGAAAATTCTGTTTGCTATTTTGAGTGCTTCATTCTCCAATCTTAGGAATTTTCTTCACACATATGTCCTGAAGACTTGGGAAGGACCTTCTCCAGATCTCCAGTGCTCTGTCTCTGAGCAGGTCTTCCCTCCTGCACTGGAAACACTGACCATCTTGGCTCCCCTGAGCTCCCAACTCTATCTTTTTTTTTTTTTTTTTTTGACAGACAGAGATCACAAGTAGGCAGAGAGAGAGGAAGGGAAGCAGGCTCACCGCCGAGCAGAGAGCCCGATTCAGAGCTCGATCCCAGGACCCTGAGATCATAACCCGAGCCGAAGGCAGAGGCTCCAACCCAGCGAGCCATGCAGGCACCCCTCCCAACTCTATTTTCTTACCTCTGGGATTCCTCTGGGATTTCCCTGGGTTTCTTTCTTTGTGCTGGAGTCTAGAAACTCACTCCAGGAGATAAACAAACTGGGGCAACAAGAGGGCTCACTTCATTTATTTTCTCTCTCTCAGGAATTACTGCCCTATATTGTCTGTTGCTCATATCTGAAAACCATTGTTTCTCATATTTTCTCAGTTTTTTTGTTGTTTCAGAGGAGAAGGAAAACTTGGGCCCTGTTACTCCAATTTGACTTAAAGCAGAAGTTTCTATTTATTTATGATGATGCCAAATTTAGCAATGTGCTGTAAGGAAGCAAAGAAGGGATTAATTGGCTATGCCATGGATCTTCTTGTCAGCAACCTTTTGTAGCCTGGTTTTTGTTATTGTTGCTGGTGGGTTTTTGCTTTTTTTAGTTTTTCAAAGCAACACATGAAACCTTTGATGGTGAGGTTGGGTGAGATGCAGATTCTGATGAACAGAAACAAGGCATCATTGCCTGATGTTTATAGTGGACAGGGTGGAACCTGAAAGGACAGTACAAGCCAAGTCAGCCACAAAGGAAATGGGAGGACAGGTTCTAGGGATGAGGCTCAGGGAAACCAGGAGAAGTTGGCTGGTCAATGGGCCATATGGTTGCTGGGTAATGGAGCATTACATCTACAAGGACTCTTTTTCCAAATGAGATCATCTTTACAGGTACCAGGATTTGAACTTTAACATACATTTTGGGGGACACAATTCAATCCATTACATGTAGTGTGTCACATATCTTCTTTTGACCTTCAGTTCTACACTCTGCCCTTCTTTACTGTTCTCTCAGACCCTGGAGGATGACTTATACAGGCTACATCAATGCATTCCCATAACCTCTGGCTTCTAGTTGGGTTCAGTAACATGGGAAGCCCCGGGAATGAGTTGGAGAGACTAGAGAAGAGTAAGGCTAGAGAATTTATTTACCTGATTCCCTTCTCTGAGGTGATCCCAGCCTTGCTGTGTATCTTAACAGAAGGTTACTAGGTCACCTGCTCTACTTGACTCTGGCTCATTCCCACATCCAGTAAACTCTTCATCTCACTCTTGGTACAAAGGGCTTGGCTTCTGATAGCTCCTGTAGTCTATCTTACAGTCTCCTTTATAATCAGTCCCTTTATTAACAAGCCATCCAGAATTATCCTAATTTGTGTGTGCCATCTGTTTCCTGTTGAGACGCTGACATAAGTCGGGCTTCAGTTCTTCTAAATAAGTGATTACTTTTTAAAAACGTGTTTGTAACTCATCTCTTATAGCACCAAAACACAAAGGAAAAATTAACTATTTTGATGAAAACCTGTAGAGATAATGTTATATATTGTTTCTTAAGTGAGTATCGGTGCAAATAATTTAACATATAATTAATGGTATATAATATTGTTATAATATCTAATAATGTTATATATAATTAATGTACAATTAATAAAGTTAATGACCCAGGAACTTTATTATGAATGTTTGTCATAGTTGTAATTATATAATTTTCTATCTTTCATTTATTTTATCTATTCCTGGGATCCAGGCTCTGAAGACTCACTTCCCTTGTCTTTATTATGTATTTTTCTGTGTCTCCCTTTACCAACTCCTAGTCTGTTGCTAATATACTTTGGTCTGAAAGATTAAATAACCTAGTTTACAGAATTTCAGGTTATGTTGCATGTTACACTGAGAACTCCAGGTTAAATATGACTCGATAAATGATGATTAAAGGCAGAAAAATAAAGTGCAAAGCTTAATGCAGATGTTTGCTGGCAACTGTTCTGAATGCTCAGACGTTTTCCCCGCAGTGGTCTAGGGTTAACAGAAGTCTGATATTTGGATAAACATGTCCATTTATATTGACTGGAAGTCAGATTAATAATTAGCAATAAGCCCATGGTCATCATTACATGCCTCACTACCCATCTTTTGGTTTTCTCAGCTTTGAGACAGGCCAAGAATTCAACACACAAGAGGTATTATCACTCTCTCAGCACTGTCACTCATTTCCTTATAGAACTCAGACTTACTTATCTCAGTGAGATAGGCTACCAATATAACAGGAGAAAATATGAACAGCCCATGGACTTTTAATTAATTCATCAACAGTCACAGTAAACATCAATAGTCACAGTAAACATTATCTTTGGAGGCTGGATGGGTTATTGTGCATTCATTCTGAATATGTTTTATCCTCAAGAACTCAAAAAACACATTCAAAGATGACTTAATAGTTTGGTGAGCTAAAATTTATGGAACTTTTAGGTCTTTAGAAACCTGATGATCATTAAAAGTTAGATTAAGAGGAGGAGAGAAGATGGAGGAGAAGTAGCAGGCTGAGACTACATCGGGTAGCAGAAGATCAGCTAGATAGCTTATCAAACTATTGCAAACACCACAAATCCAACAGGAGATCGAAGAGAAGAAGAACAGCAATTCTAGAAACAGAAAATCGACCACTTTCTGAAAGGTAGGACCGGTGGAGAAGTGATTGAAAAGCGATGGGAAGATAGACCACAGGAGGAGGGGCCGGCTCCCAGCAAGTGGTGGAGCAACGGAGCACAAAATCAGGACTTTTGAAAGTCTGCTCCACTGAGGGACATTGCTCCAGAGGCTAAACTGGGGTGAAGCCCACGCAGGATCAGTGTGGCCCCAGGTCCCGCAGCATCACAGAAGGATCCGGGGTGTCTGAGTGTCACAGAGCTCGCAGGTATTGGACCAGGGAAGCCAGCTACAGAGACAGAGCTGAAGAGTGAGCTCTCAGCTCGCAGTTACCTTGAACCGGTCGCAGGCTGGGTGAGCTCGGAGTGCGGCCAGAGGCCAGGGAGATGGGAGTGATTGGGCTTTTTTCTCTGAGGGCGCACTGAGGAGTGGGGCCCCGAGTTCTTGGCTCCTCCGGGCCGGAGACTGGGAGGCCGCTATTTTCATTCCCGTCCTCCGGAACTCTACGGAAAGCGTTCAGGGAACAAAAGCTCCTGAAAGCGAACCCAAGCGGATTACTTAGCCCAGCCCCTGGTAAGGGCGGTGCAATTCCACCTCAGACAAAGACACTTGAGAATCACTACAACAGGCCCCTCCCCCAGAAGATCAACAAGAAATCCAGCCAAGACCAAGTTCACCTACCAAGGAGAGCAGCAGAATTCCAGAGGAGGAGAAAACAAAGCACGGAACTCATGGCATTCTCCCCATGATTCTTAGTCTTAGGGTTAACTTAATTTTTTTATTTTATTTTATTTTATTTTTCTTCTGCCAATTTTTTTTTAACTTTTACACTTTGCTTTTTTAACGTTTTTTAACTAGTTTATCTAATATATATATATTTTTTCTTTTTTATATTTTTTCTTTATTTGTTTTCTTTTAAAATTTTTTTTTTTTCTGAACTTTTTTATCCCCTTTCTCTTCCCCCCCCCAACGATTTGGGTCTCTTCTGATTTGGTTAAAGCGCATTTTTCTGGGGTCTTTGCCACCCTTTTAGTATTTTATTTGCTCCTTCAATACTCTTATCTGGACAAAATGAAAAGGCGGAAATACTCACCACAAAAAATAGAACAAGAGGTAGTACCGAAGGCTAGGGACCTAATCAATACAGACATTGGTAATATGTCAGATTTAGAGTTCAAAATGATGATTCTCAAGGTTCTAGCCGGGCTCGAAAAAGGCGTGGAAGATATTAGAGAAACCCTCTCGGGAGAGATAAAAGCCCTTTCTGGAGAAATAAAAGAACAAAAATCTAACCAAGTTGAAATAAAAAAAGCTATTAATGAGGTGCAATCAAAAATGGAGGCTCTTACTGCTAGGATAAATGAGGCAGAAGAAAGAATTAGTGATATAGAAGACCAAATGACAGAGAATAAAGAAGCTGAGCAAAAGAGGGACAAACAGCTACTGGACCACGAGGGGAGAATTCGAGAGATAAGTGACACCATAAGACGAAACAACATTAGAATAATTGGGATTCCAGAAGAAGAAGAAAGAGAGAGAAAGCAGAAGGTATATTGGAGAGAATTATTGGAGAGAATTTCCCTAATATGGCAAAGGGAGAAAGCATCAAAATCCAGGAGGTGCAGAGAACTCCCCTCAAAATCAACAAGAATAGGTCCATACCCTGTCACCTAATAGTAAAATTTACAAGTCTTAGGGACAAAGAGAAAATCCTGAAAGCAGCCCGGGAAAAGAAGTCTGTAACATACAATGGTAAAAATATTAGATTGGCAGCAGACTTATCCACAGAGACCTGGCAGGCCAGAAAGAACTGGCATGATACATTCAGAGCACTAAACGAGAAAAACATGCAGCCAAGAATACTATATCCAGCTAGGCTATCATTGAAAATAGAAGGAAAGATAGAAAGCTTCCAGGACAAACAAAAACTGAAAGAATTTGCAAACACCAAACCAGCTTTACAGGAAATATTGAAAGGGGTCCTCTAAGCAAAGAGAGAGCCTAAAAGTAGTAGATCAGAGAGGAACAGAGACAATATACAGTAACAGTCACCTTACAGGCAATATAATGGCACAAAATTCATACTCTCAATAGTTACCCTGAATGTTAATGGGCTAAATGCCCCAATCAATACACAGGGTATCAGAATGGATGAAAAAACAAAACCCATCAATATGTTGCCTACAAGAAACTCATTTTAGACCTGAAGACACCTCCGGATTTAAAGAGAGGGGGTGGAAAACAATTTACCATGCTAATGGACATCAGAAGAAAGCTGGGGTGGCAATCCTTATATCAGATCAATTAGATTTTAAGCCAAAAACTATAATAAGAGATGAGGAAGGATACTATATCATACTCAAAGGTCTGTCCAAAAAGAAGATCTAACAATTTTAAATATCTATGCCCCTAATGTGGGAGCAGCCAACTATATAAACCAATTAATAACAAAATCAAAGAAACACATCAATAATAATACAATAATAGTAGGGGACTTTAACACTCCCCTCACTGAAATGGACAGATCATCCAAGCAAAAGATCAAGGAAATAAAGGCCTTAAATGACACACTGGACCAGATGGACATCACAGATATATTCAGAACATTTCATCCCAAAGCAACAGAATACACATTCTTCTCTAGTGCACATGGAACATTCTCCAGAATAGATCACATCCTGGGTCCTAAATCAGATCTCAACCGGTATCAAAAGATTGGGATCATTCCCTGCATATTTTCAGACCACAATGCTCTGAAGCTAGAACTCAATCACAAGAGGAAATTTGGAAAGAACACAAATACATGGACACTAAACAGCATCCTTCTAAAGAATGAATGGGTCAACCAGGAAATTAAAGAAGAATTGAAAAAAGTCATGGAAACAAATGATAATGAAAACACAATGGTTCAAAATCTGTGGGACACAGCAAAGGCAGTCCTGAGAGGAAAATATATAGTGGTACAAGCCTTTCTCAAGAAACAAGAAAGATCTCAAGTACACAACCTAACCCTACACCTAAAGGAGCTGGAGAAAGAACAAGAAAGAAAGCCTAAACCCAGCAGGAGAAGAGAAATAATAAAGATCAGAGCAGAAATTAATAGAAACAAACAAACAAACAAACAAAAAAACCACAATAGAACAAATCAATGAAACTAGGAGCTGGTTCAGATAAGTCTGGCCAGACTTATCAAAAAGAAAAGAGAAAGGACCCAAATAAATAAAATCATGAATGAAAGAGGAAAGACCACAACTAACACCAAAGAAATACAAACAATGATAAGAACATACTATAAGCAACTCTACGCCAACAAATTTGACAATCTGGAAGAAATGGATGCATTCCTAGAGACATATAAACTACCACAACTGAACCAGGAAGAAATAGAAAGCCTGAACAGACCCATAACCAGTAAGGAGATTGAAACAGTCATCTAAAATCTCCAAACAAACAAAAGCCCAGGGCCAGATGGCTTCCCAGGGGAATTCTACCAAACATTTAAAGAAGAACTAATTCCTATTCTCCTGAAACTGTTACAAAAAATAGAAATGGAAGGAAAACTTCCAAACTCATTTTATGAGGCCAGCATCACCTTGATCCCAAAACCAGACAAGGACCCCATCAAAAAAGAGAATTATAGACCAATATCCTTGATGAACACAGATGCGAAAATTCTCACCAAAATACTAGCCATGACGATTCAACAGTACATTAAAAGGATTATTCACCATGACCAAGTGTGATTTATTCCAGGGCTGCAAGGTTGGTTCAACATCTGCAAATCAATCAATGTGATACAACACATTAATAAAAGAAAGAACAAGAACCATATAATACTCTCAATAGATGCTGAAAAAGCATCTGACAAAGTACAGCATCCCTTCCTGATCAAAACTCTTCAAAGTGTAGGGATAGAGGGCACGTACCTCAATATTTTCAAAGCCATCTACAAAAAACCCACCACAAATATCATTCTCAATGGAGAAAAACTGAAAGCTTTTCCGCTAAGGTCAGGAATGAGGCAGGGATGTCCATTATCACCACGGCTATTCAACATAGTACTAGAAGTCCTAGCCTCAGCAATCAGACAACAAAAAGAAATTAAAGGCATCCAAATCAGCAAAGAAGAAGTCAAACTATCACTCTTTGCCGATGATATGATACTATACATGGAAAACCCAAAAGACTACACTCCAAAACTGCTAGAACTTGTACAGGAATTTAGTAAAGTGTCAGGATATAAAATCAATGCACAGAAATCAGTTCCATTTCTCTACACCAACGACAAGACAGAAGAAAGAGAAATTAAGGAGTCAGTCCCATTTACAATTACACCTAAAACCCTAAGATACCTAGGAATAAACCTAACCAAAGAGGCTAAGAATCTATACTCGGAAAACTATAAAGTACTCATGAAAGAAATTGAGGAAGACACAAAGAAATGGAAAAATGTTCCATGCTCCTGGATTGGAAGAACAAATATTGTGAAAATGTCTATCCTACCCAAAGCAATCTACACATTTAATGCAATCCCTATCAAAATCCCACCCATTTTTTTTTCAAAGAGATGGAACAAATAATCCTAAAATTTATATGGAACCAGAAAAGACCTCGAATAGCCAAAGGAATATTGAAAAAGAAAGCCAAAGTTGGTGGCATCACAATTCCGGACTTCAAGCTCTATTACAAAGCTGTCATCATCAAGAAAGCATGGTACTGGCACAAAAACAGACACATAGATCAATGGAACAGAATAGAGAGCCCAGAAATAGACCCTCAACTCTATGGTCAACTAATCTTTGATAAAGCAGGAAAGAATGTCCAATGGAAAAAAGAGAGCCTCTTCAACAAATGGTGTTGGGAAAATTGGACAGCCACATGCAGAAAAATGAAATTGGACCATTTCCTTACACCACACACGAAAATAGACTCAAAATGGATGAAGGACCTCAATGTGAGAAAGGAATCCATCAAAATCCTTGAGGAGAACACAGGCAGCAACCTCTTCGACCTCAGTCACAGCAATGTCTTCCTAGGAACATCGCCAAAGGCAAGGGAAGCAAGGGCAAAAATGAACTATTGGGATTTCATCAAGATCAAAAGCTTTTGCACAGCAAAGTAAACAGTTAACAAAACCAAAAGACAACTGACAGAATGGGAGAAGATATTTGCAAACAACTTATCAGATAAAGGGCTAGTATCCAAAATCTATAAAGAACTTAGCAAACTTAACACCCAAAGAACAAATAATCCAATCAAGAAATGGGCAGAAGACATGAACAGACATTTCTGCAAAGACGACATCCAGATGGCCAACAGACACATGAAAAAGTGCTCCACATCACTCGGCATCAGGGAAATACAAATCAAAACCACAATGAGATAACACCTCACACCAGTCAGAATGGCTAAAATTAACGAGTCAGGAAATGACAGATGCTGGTGAGGATGTGGAGAAAGGGGAACCCTCCTACACTGTTGGTGGGAATGCAAGCTGGTGCAACCACTCTGGAAAACAGCATGGAGGTTCCTCAAAAAGTTGAAAACAGAACTACCCTATGACCCAACAATTGCACTACTGGGTATTTACCCTAAAGCTACAAATGTAGTGATCCAAAGGGGCACGTGCACCCGAATGTTTATAGCAGCAATGTCTACAATAGCCAAACTATGGGAAGAACCTAGATGTCCATCAACAGATGAATGGATAAAGAAGATATGGTATATATACACTATGGAATACTATGCAGCCATCAAAAGAAATGAAATCTTGCCATTTGCGACGACGTGGATGGAACTAGAGGGTATCATGCTTAGTGAAATAAGTCAATCGGAGAAAGACAACTATCCTATGATCTCCCTGATATGAGGAAGTGGAGATGCAACATGGGGGGTTAGAGGGGTAGGAGAAGAATAAATGAAACAAGATGGGATCGGGAGGGAGACAAACCATAAGTTACTCCTAATCTCACAAAACAAACTGAGGGTTGCTGGGGGGAGGGGAGCCGGGAGAGGGGGGTGGGGTTATAGACATCTGGGAGGGTATGTGCTATGGTGAGTGCTATGAAGTGTGTAAACCTGGCAATTCACAGACCTGTACCCCTGGGGATAAAAATACATTATATGTTTATTAAATATATATATATGTGTGTGTGTGTGTGTGTGTGTGTGTGTGTGTGTGTGTTAGAGTAATGATTTTACAATTGAAAAAATGTAGAGCAATGAAAGATTTGCTATAGGCACAAGGGTTGGTCACCTAGCAAAGAGCATGTCCTGTATTCCTAGAGCTCTAGTTCAAAGCGGAACGTCCATTTCAGAAACTAACTCAGCCATCCTGTTGAAAAGACTGGTGCCCTTTGAGGCTTTTCAAATAATATCCTTTAGTTGGAAATTCTATCAACTTCAGTCGTCAGCTCTCCCTTCGGAGTGTCATTAAACAGCTTGCAGGGAAGATGTAAACACAAGAGTTTGTGCTAACAGACCCTAGCTCCACAATATTCAGCAAAGAATATGCTGATTTTATTATACAGGAAGTGGAATGGGCAAAATAACAGCAATCATAAGCAATGCTGAAATGCTAATACAGTGTCTCTACAGCACGTACATTATAAACCTCCTACAGTTCTAGGTAATTGACTAACTAATTGTTTGTAACGGTTTCTTATGATATATAATTTGCTTGTCAAAGTAACAATAAAAGAAAAAGGGCATTACTTATTAATGGCCTGAATTTTACCCTACTGTTTATCAATTCTTCTAAGCAACTTTATTCATTTATTTATTTTTGCTTCATCATTATCCCAAGTATTAATTTAGGCCAATGCACTTTAAAGGAAATCATTTTAATGTGCCACAATCTGCAAACCAGACGGTAATGATTAATACCATCTATTTGTCTATTCTGAAGAAAAATAACACCTAAAGACTTCAGAACTTATGTTCTTTAGCAGAAAAAAGTATAAAGAGTAAAAGGTAAAAATGATGCTAAAATATTACTATTTAAAAATCATAAAGAAAATTTTCCACAAGGTAGGATTCAATGGTCTCTGACAGAGTTCTGTGTGTGTAAAATTTTATAGTAATTCCATACTCCCCACGTATAAATTTCTGCAAAGTTGCATGTTAGGTTCCTGGAGTTGATGATGTATTGTATGACTCAAGTGTCTTTGAAGAGTTAATGTTTCCAAAATTCTCTCAAGTTGCACTTTAAAGGCTAGAAGAATCTGGTTCAATTTATATACTTTACCTAGCACATAGGAGACCATCGACAACTGGTTGTTGAATGAATGAATGAATACTGAATGGAGTAAGCGAGAGCTATCACAGTTTTGAACTATACAGGTACATGCCCTTTCTGCACCTTATCTGCATCCAGAAAACTGAGTTTAGAACTGTAGTAAGGGAGACAGAGAAGGGAGAAATAAGAGACCAAGGTGGTCATCCACCTGCTGTTTCCCTGTGGTTTTCTTCCCTCAATGGCCACGATGGCTCTTGCCATGGTGGTCTTCTCCATTCAGCTCTCTCTTTGGAGTCTAGTGCCTGCCCCCTCCCCTGTTGCCTTTTCAGGCAAAGGGGTGATGACAGCCACCTCAAACCGCTAGCCCTGGAAGACTGCATATTCCTTGAAACCCTACCCACCCTTTTGCAAAGAGCCCTTGAGTCAACAGTCCTCAGTTACTCTGCTTGAGTAAACAAGGCGTTGTAAATCTGCCATATAATCAAATAAAATATTAGAAGCTAAATCTCACATCACTGGTAAGAAAGGAAAATGGTGCTCATTTGTTGTAGGTGAACTAATGCTTTCAGGTCAGTCTGATAACTTTTCCGATACTTGGATAGGATAATCCATCCACCAATAAAAATCCTGCAGAGATTTTGTGTTGGGCATTTGGTGGGCACAGGAAAACTACAACCCATAATTTATGTCTCAAGGAGTTTACAGTCTAGTTGGTGCTCTAGGTAAGTGTTAGAGAGGTCTTGAGGCAGTGAGTCTTCTTTCTCTTGGTATCTCTAGGAACAGGGATGAAAGACAAGAGCATTAGGTGAATAGGATTGTGTGGATTCAAATCCCAGTTTGGCTAGTGACTGGAGATGTGACCAAAGGTAAGTTACTCATTCCATCTGGGACTCAGTGTTTCATCTATAAAATGGAGATGCTAATGCCATCCAGGAGTGTTGTAGAATTAATTCCTCAAGGCAACGAAGTACAGAACTTAACATGGTGTTTGACCCTTAAGGAGCACACTACAAATGCTACTTGTTGTTCTAAGTGATACCTAATAGAGTAGGCAGAGTGGGTTACCTCATAGCCTAGAAATAGAGACTGTGGGAAAGTACTGAAAAGCATTTAATATAATATTCTGCTGCTATATTCTCTATAGCAATGATGCTCAAAGACAATTATTTGTCTTTTAATTCTTAAAAAGACAGTGAGGTATTTGAAGCAGAAGTTCCATATAATTGGCTGAATCCTTCAGACAACACAGGGAGGGACACAGCTGGGGAAGGACAGGTGACTCCCAAGGAGCCTTGGATGGTTGTGAGGCACACAGGGCAAGTGACTGTTGAAGGCACGGAATCCAGGGCTCAATTTTAGAAACACCATCTTCCCTCTGAGTTAACTTGCAGGAATCAGACAGAGCTAGAGTGTAATGAAGAAAAAGACCATAACATCCTTAGGCATCTAACTCCTTTCCAAGGAGCCATGGATACACTGGAAAGATCTATTTCACAGACCCCGGCTCCTGCTGAAACTGCAAAGAGCTCAATTTTCATACTGCCCAATGAGACTGCAGAAATTGCAACTTCTAAAAGACTCTGACAGTTATTTTGGTGGTATCCACATGTATGTCAAGATTGCAGATGCAAACCAATTTCAAAAACATCCAAATGTGACAAAATGTCTGCCGTGGAACCAATCGCAGAGAGTGTACAATATAGAACTGCTCTCGTGAAGCCCTAGTGCCATGCGATAGGAATGCCAACCACTCTCCAGTGGCAATGTTCAGATAACGACTATGTAAGATGACATAGAAGCAGATGTCACAGAAGCCTGGCATCTTTGTGTATTTATTTAGAAAGATCCAGGGGTTGGTTTTAAAATGCCTTATTTCATGGGGAGCCTGGGTGGCTCAGTGGGTTAAAGCCTCTGCCTTCAGCTCTGGTCATGGTCTCAGGGTCCTGGTATCGAGCCCTGCATCAGGCTCTCTGCTCAGCAGGAAGTCTGCTTCCCCCTCTTTCTCTGCCTGCCTCTCTGCCTACTTGTGATCTCTCTCTCTGTCAAATAAATAAGTAAAATTTTTTAAACAATAAAAATTTTTAAAAAGTAAAATGCCTTATTTCAGCCCAGAAATGGACCCTCAACTCTATGGTCAGCTAACCTTCGACAAAACAGGAAAGAATGTCCAATGGAAAAAAGACATTTTTTTCAACAAATGGTGTTGGGAAAATTGGACAGCCACATGCCGAAGAATGAAACTGGGCCATTCTCTTTCTCCACACACTAAAATAGACTCAGAGTGGTGAAAGACCTCAATGTGAGACAGGAATCCATCAAAATCCTTGAGTAGAACACAGGCAGCAACCTCTTCCACCTCAGCCACAGCAACTTCTTCCTAGAAACATTGCCAAAGGCAAGGGAAGCAAGGGCAAAAGTGTACTGCTGGGAGTTCATCAAGATCAAAAGCTTTTGCACAGTGAAGGAAACAGTCAACAAAACCAAAATACAACTGACAGAATGGGAGAAGATATTTGCAAACAACTTATCAGATAAAGGGCTAGTATCCAAAATCTATACAGAACTTACCAAACTCAATACCCAGAGAACAAATAATCCAATCAAGAAATGGGCAGAAGACATGAACAGACATTTCTGCAAAGACGACATCCAGATGGCCAACAGATCCATGAGAAAGTGCTCAATATCACTCGGCATCGGGGAAAGACAGATCAAAACCACAGTGAGATACCACCTCACACCAGTCAGAATGGCTAAAATTAACAAGTCAGGAAACAACAGATGTTGGTGAGGATGCGAAGAAAGGGGAACCCTCCTACACTGTTGGTGGGAATGCAAGCTGGTGCAGCCACTCTGGAAAACAGTATGGAGGTTCCTCAAAAAGTTTAAAATAGAGCTACCCTACGACCCAGCAATCACACTACTGGGTATTTACCCTAAAGATACAAACGTAGTGATCTGAAGGGGCACCTGCACCCAAATGTTCATGGCAGCAATGTCCACAGTAGCCAAACTGTGGAAAGAACCTAGTTGGCCATCAATTGATGAATGGATAAGGAAGATGTGGTGTGTGTGTATACATATATATATGTATACATGTATATACATATACATGTATACATATATATATGTATACACACACACCACATCTTCTTCTACACACACACACATATACACACAGTGGAATACTATGCCGCCATAAAAAATGAAATATTGCCCTTTGCAATGACATGGATGGAACTACAGGGTATTATGCTGAGCAAAATAAGTCAATCAGAGAAAGACAATTATCATATGATCTCACTGATATGAGGAATTTGAGAAACAAGACAGAGAATCATAGGGGAAGGGAGGGAGAAATGAAACAAGATGAAACCAGAAAGGGAGACAAATGAAAGAGACTCAATCTCAGGAAACAAACTGAGGGTTGCTGGGGGGTGGGTAGGAGGGATGGGGCACTGGGTAATGGACACTGGGGAGGGTATGTGCTATGATGAGTGCTGTGAATTGTGTAAGATGGATAAATCACAGACCTGTACCCCTGAAACAATATATGTTAATAAAAAGAATTAAAAATAACAAGATAAAATGTCTTATTTCAGAGATGCCTGGGTGTCTCAGTCAGTTAAGATTCCAACTCTTGATTTTGGCTCAGGTTACGACCTCGGGGTCATGGGTCAAGCCCCACATCATGCCCCACACTCAGAGGAGAGTCTGCTTGAGATTCTCTCTCTCCCCCTCTGCCCCACCCCGTGCTTGTGCTCTCTTTCTCAAATAAATAATAAACAAAATATATTAAATAAAATGCCTTATTTCAGTGTGTCCTTTTTTTTTTTCCTTTCTCACTGGTGCAGACTTCATGGTGGTTAGCCATGAAGGAAAACTTCATGAATAACCAACAGCAAGTGAAAGGTTTTTGTTTTTTTTTTTTTTTTAATTTTATTTATTTGACTGACAGAGATCACAAGTAGGCAGAGAGGCAGGCAAAGAGAGAGGGGGAAGCAGGCTCCCTGCTGAGCAGAGAGCCTGATGCGGGGCTCGACCCCAGGACGCTAGGATCATGACCTGAGCCCAAGGCAGAGGCTTTAACCCACTGAGCCACCCAGGTGCCCCGAGGTTTTTGTATTTTAAAGTTTATTTTATTTTGGGGGCCATAGCAATTTAAAAAAAAAATGTTCACACTCCTTTTCTTGGCTTACAAAACCTCACCCGATGGTGGCCTCTGCATGACCGCCTCATTTCGGGTTTTTTCCCTCCATCTTGCCAGCCAAACTGGGCCACCTTCTTGAGGGTCCATTGTGCTGAGCTTATTGGTGCCTTAGGGCTTTTGCACACGGTGTTCTTTGCTCCAGGCTTTGCACAGCTGACTTCTTGTTATTCAGACCTCAGCTGACAGATCAGCTCCTCGGGTGGAAAGGCCAACTGAGAACTCGAAACCCAAAGGGGCCACTCAGCGGCTGTTGCCTCACCGTATTTTCATTTTCCGTGTCAGATGAAGAAAGCGGGTGTCTGAAGAGCTCCACCACCTGTGTGAGCCCTAGAGTGGCAAGAACCTCCATTTCCTCCTGTGTGAAGTGAAGAGGATGATGGTAGCTACCTCATAAGTTTATTGGGCACTTGGCACAGGGCAAGCACTGGTGTGTGTGTGTGTGTGTGTGTGTGTGTGTGTGAGAGAGAGAGAGAGAGAGAGAGAGAGAGAGATTCTTGGTTCATTAACTGTTTTCTATACCTGAAGGTTCTAAGTTCCACGAGAACAAGGATATCCCCAGGGCCTAGCAGGCACAGTACTTATAAAATTAAACCATACACATTTTTATAAATAACTTAATAAACAAACTGACCACTACATACATGGCCACTTGGGAAGAGAAAGATCATCAGGGTACCGAAAACTAGAATTGCTCCCCTGCCATTTCGGGAAAGCTATTTTCTCAGGTATCTGGTTTTTAAGGCAATGATTTCAACTAGAATATATTACTGGTTTCGAAAATGGTGGAAACCACGTAGATCTGGATCGTGGCCCTCCCAAGCTTAACCTCCTCCCAGGGGACCCTGGGCAGCTCGGCGAGAGCTTCCAGATGTGGCTTGTTTGCGAAACACAAAAGCACAGTGCCTCAAAGAGGGACTGGACTGCTTGACGGCTGTGCAAAAGCCGGCTAAGCCTACAGAGGTAGGCAGCTGAACCATTTTTTTTCTTCTAAGTGATGCTTTTAAACAGAGAGCAAGACACCGTGTCGGGACCTTGAGTTGGCTGGCTTCCTGGGAACTAGTTACAGCATCTGCCCTAAGGTTCAGCAGCACCAGTCCTCAGTGATTGGATTATGTGGTTTTACAGTTAAAAACAAAAAAATTTTTTTTACCATTTAATTAGCGGTTATCATGATATTTATTTTCATATGTGAGTTCCCAGTCTTAAAATATGACATTTGGTTTATTGCATACTCATTTCAGAACTAAGCCTGAAAAAGAGACTCACAGTCTCCAGAGGCCAGAACAACACATCTGTTTATACCTGCATCTGTGCTGCAAAACCCACGACACCAAAAACAGGTGACATTCGGGGGACACAAAGCGAGAAAACACTCAGAAGTGTTTATTCTGGCAAAAGATAGAAGGTTTGTAAATCCCATCTTGAAAAGCTTTGCCCCAAAGCTCAATGCATCACCATTTTATCTTCCTTAAGATTTTACTTTCGTGAACTCATATACTCACCGTGGACGAGATATGAGCATCTCAGCATAGTGCCATGCTTCTTTCTTAGTAAAATTTGATTTTGATGGCTCAAAATTCTATCTCTAATTTATTAGAAGTTTTATACAACACTAATTATCCTATGATTTCCATGTTATACCTTAAATAAAATAATTATCAGGGAGCCTGGGTGGCTCAGTCAGTTAAACATCTGCCTTCAGCTCAGGTTGTGATCCCAGAGCCCAGCGATGGAGCCCCGTGTCCCTCCCAACTCAGCGGGAAGTCTGCTCCCTCTGCCCCTCCCCACTCCCTGCACATGCTCTCTCTCTCTCTCTCTTTCAAAGAAATAAATAACATCTTTTAAAAAAATTATCAGTAATATTACAAGAGGAGAACCTTAACTTACACGTAACATTGGCTAAACACACACACACACACACGCGCACACACACACGGACACATGCACACACACGCACAAGCACCTTTCCTGTGACTTGCTAGGGAAAGCCGGTTGAGAGAAAATGGTACTATTGTTAGAGCATAAATACAACTGGAGTAAAGATTTCCTTTCTCAAATAACTTCCTCTAAACAGAGAGAAGAGGGAGAGGGATTGAAGGAAAGCAGGGAGGAAGTGGAAAAGGGAGGCAGGCAGGTAACAGTTTTTCAGGCACTTCAACGGGGGTATTTTCTGGGTGCTTCATGTTCATCATATCCATGGGAAATAAATATTAACCTCATCTTAAAGATGAGATACTCAGGTATTAGACTTCTGTCGACTTCTGTTTCCTTCTATGTGCAGGGAACTCCAATGGTTACCCTCCTGGTTTGTGAAAACTCCCTCCCCCTTCACCCCATCCCCCACCTGCCCATGGGGAGAAGTGATTCAGGCTGAGAAGCAGGGAGGAGACACTAGGCCTGCCTGGATCTGCCTGTCTTCCTTCCCTTTCCTGAGGACTGATGTGCCTGAGCACAGGTTCTACCCTGCTTCCCCAGGAGCACGCTCTGTCCCGTGGGGAGGAGGCTAGCTGGGTCTAGCGATGATGTGATGGGGTGTGGCTAAGTAGAGACTTTCTGGAATTCAATATAAGACAGTCTCCCGGACTGCAGATAGAAGCCAATCATCCCATATCATCTTTATCCAGAACTTAGGTGCTGCTTTGATACCCATCTGCATTACCACTTTGATTCTCAACTGATCAAAATTCAGGCAGAGGGGCACCTGGGTGGCTCAGTCCATGGAGTGTCCAACTCTTGGTTTCTGCCTGGAGTCAAGCCCTGGGCTGGGCTCACTGCTCAGTGCAGAGTCTGCTTGAGATTCTCTCTCTCCTTCTCCTTCTGCCCCTTCCCCCACTTTCTCTCTAAAATAAAGAAATAAAAAACTCAGGCAGCAAAGAGGAGTGTTATCTTATAGGCCCTCCTCCAATCCCAAGCCCCCAGCTTAGGGATGTTTAATAACTTGCCCAAGCTCACACAGATAGAAAAACAGAGAGGGATCAGAAATTAATCGAGCCTATCTACACTCACCCAGGGCTCCTTCCACTTTTTCACTCCAGGGCTAGGCAAGGGCAGCAACACCATCAGAGATGACAAATTCTGAAAGACTGAGAAGAAAATGCTTCTGCCTATGAAACATGAAACAGCATCCAGGCTCATATTAAGCTGCAGTTCACTCAAGAAGTTCTTCCAAAAACGTAGAAAATGATTAGCAAACTGGAAAAAGGCAGAGACAGTCAGAAGATACTGATCCTGGCAAAAGGCAGGTTGGAGGTGGGGTGGGAGAGGAAGTTAGGACTTGGTATCTAGCTTTTCTTACCACATCTATGATTTACTGCACATAAATGGAGAGAAGCTGCCAGTTTTGCTCAGGGATGCCTCCCCAGCGCCTGACCCAGGGCCTGGCACCAGCTTAATCAACATTTGTTCAATGGGAACGTGCCCGTTGTAGCTGGAGGAGAGGAGAGTGGGCCATACCATTCTTTGGGAGTTGTTTGCTTCCATTTCTTTTCCTTCTGCTTTTGCTGCTACTGATTCTGCTTCTCCTCCTCTTCTTCTGGCTCTACCCACCCTCCCTCCCTCTTCTTCTCTTTCTTCTACATTTCTGTATTATTTTAATATTTTGGGGGCCAAAAACTTGGGGGATATTTTACCTCAAAGACATTTCAGGTCAAGAGAGTGAGAAAAACAAGTCTAGTTTCCATGCCACAATAATGCTATTGTGCCTACCAGATTTTTTTTTTAAATGTCTTCTCTCAGTAAATCTGCTTTTCTGAATCTCTAAATTTAAAGACCATTTCTAAACACTTTGTTATTCACTTTTTCCCTAAGAGCCCAACTTCATACCCTGATTTGGTAGGCTTTGCAAAGGGCAATAATAATGTCCTGCCGTGGGGTGCCTGGGTTGCTCAGTGGTTAAGCCTCTGCCTTTGGCTCAGGTCATGATCTCAGTGTCCTGGGATGGAGCCCGGCGTTGGGCTCTCTGCTCAGCAGGGAGCCTGTTTCCCTTCCTCTCTCTCTGCCTGCCTCTCTGCCTGCTCGTGATCTCTGTCTGTCAAGTAAATAAATAAAATCTTAAAAAAAAAAAATAATGTCTTGCCGCTCCCTCTTTTGGACCCAGTAGCAGTCATAATGAAGACAAGAAGACCTGGCGTCTGTTGCTGAGCACTGTGCACTGAGTCATCTATATCATTTCTCCTTTCCTTATAGGTTATCTGCACACTTTCAGATGTCATGGATCAGGAGAAAGTCCCTGGAGGGATGTGGAGTCAGGAGGCAGAAGTGTGGTCTCAGCTCACAGTGGCCTGGTTATGTAACTTTGGACTCTTCCTGAAGCTCTCCATGTCCAAATTCTTTCATCTTCAATATGGGAGGATGAACCAAAGTGACCTTCAAGGTCACTTCGAAGAATTTGGACCTTCATGGTCACTTCCCTTCTGAAATACTCTGATTCTGCCACTGTTCTCTGGTCTCTTTTTGTCACAAAACGTGAATCATCTTTACACTTTCCTCTTACAATGTAATGTGCTAAACAATTTTATAGTTTCTTCTCATGCAGACACTTCCCAATTCACTTAACACACCTTATGTTCATGATTAGACTTTTCTGTTTGGTCTTTCTGGTAATTATTTCCTCTGATCAGTCTCCAAGATTTTCAGCTTTCCGCTAACCACCGAGAAAAGTACCTAGAGGTATGTGTATTGGTTTCCTACTGCTGCTGTAACAAATTATACCACACATTTAGTGGCTTAAACCAACGCAAATTTATTATCTCCCAGCTCTAGAGGTCAGAAGCTGGGATCAGTTTCACTGGGCTAAAGTCAAGGTGTCAGCAGGGTTGGTTTCTTCTAGAAGCTTTGGAGGAAAAGCCATTTCCTTGCTTAGGAGCTCTTAGGGGTCACCTGCATTGCTTGACTGGGAACCCCTGCCTCCATCTTCAAAGCATATCCCCCATGTCTGCACATCCTCTGTGTGGTCACAGCTCCCTCAGCCTCCCTCTTACAGCACCCTCGAGATGACAGTTAGAGCCCGCCCAGATAATCCAGGATAATCTCCCCCCTCTCAAAATCCCCAATTAAACATAGCTGCCAAGTCCCTTTTGCCATATACATAACAATCACAGGTTCTAGGATTAGGATGTGGACATCTATACAGATCATGACTCAGCCTACCAGAGAATGCTGTTCTCATCATTCTGGACAGGGTTTTTATTTTAAAAAGACTTACTCAGTTTATCTGATAATCAGCATCAAAAATAACTGCTTTAAACTGTTTTCTAAAGTATTATTACTCATTCTGTTATTCATACACCAAAATCCTAACCCCCAAGGTGATGGTATTAGGAGACTGGGTATTTGGGAGGTGACATGGTCATGAGCACAGAGCCCTCATTAATAGGATTAGTGCCTTTATAAAAGAAGCCCAAGAAAGTTCCTTGCCCCTTCTGCCATGTGAGGACACAAAGGGAAGTCAACATTTTGCAACCATGATCTTGGACTTCCAGCCTCCAGAACTGTGAGCAACAAATTTCTGCTCTTCATAAGCCAAGTTAGTTTATGATATTTTTGTTACTGTAGGTAGCACCGTTGGTTTTGGTTGTTTATCTTTACTTTCTCCTCTCCAGACATATTCTTTAGCCACATTCTGTCATTAAAATAACCCCTTTATAGTCTTTAATACCTGTTGAATTCTAATGTTCTCATCTCTGGAGTCAAGGATACACACAGTCACAACATGGCAAATAACAACATTGAGCTAATAACAAGTTAGAAGTAGAGCTATAAACTGAATGCACTGGCACCTGTTCTTAATTTTTTTTTTTTAAGATTTTATTTATTCATTTGAGAGAGAGACAGAGAGAGCACAAGCAGGGGGAGCGGCAGGCAGAGGGAGAAGCAGGCTCCCTGCTGAGCAGGCAGCCCAACGTGGGGGCTCAATCACAGGACCTGGAGATTGTGACCTGAGCTGAAGGTAGATGCTTAACCATCTGAGCTACCCAGGCGCCCGAGTGGTGCCTGTTCTGAAAAGGAAAATGTGTGTCTCTGTAACCAAACAGCCCACTGGGAAAATCTGCTCTTCTGTAGGCACCCTCCCAGAAGAAAATCACTGACTTCCACAAAAACTACTCCGGGCACCCATCTCAAAATATCACATATTTTAAACAGAGGCTATTTGAACGTCCTGGTGCCTGGATTCTGATTTCCCTGGCAAGGTTTAAGAGATCTCCTTGCATGATGCATGACATATCTATAAAAGAGTAGACAGGCAACACTATTCCAACCATGAGAGAAGGAAGTGACAAGGTGCATGCGTCTCGAGCTAAATCTTTCAAGTAGATGGTGCCAGGAAAAACCAAAATGCTCTCTCTGAGGTACTCTGCTCCCTGGATCAGAAAATTGGGCCAAAAGGAGCCCAACTGCTGTCTGTTTTGGACTCCAGCTGCAAAGAAGGAATGTTCTGTCTTTCTGACCCAATCCCTTGGAAGAAACCAGTCATCTCCTGTTGGGTGTAGGAATCCTAATACGTATACTTCACCAGAGACAAATGTGCCAGTTGCTGAAATGGCCCCCCATAAAGATGAAAGTGCACTGTCATTAAAATGGAAACAAGTTTAGCAGACACTGAAACTGGGTTCCCATAACAACAGTACTTCCATCAGAGCTATCAGTGGATTGAGCCTTCTTAAGGTAGAAAAGTCCCCACCACTGACTGTGTTCAAAAAGAAGCCAGATCAGGGTTGTCTGGGCCACTCAATCTGTTAAGCGTCTGACTCTTGATTTTAGCTCAGGTCATGATCACAGGGTCATGGGATTGAGCCCTTCATGGGGGCTCAGCAAGTAGTCTGCCTCAGATTCTCTCTCCCTCCCCCTCCCAGTTACTCTCTCTCTCTCTCTCTCTCTCATTCACTCAAATAAATAAATAAAATCTTTAAAAAACAAAAAAAGTAAAAGAAGCCAGATCACTACCTCTTGGAGAGTGATTTAAGTGACAAATGATCACCTTTAAAGTTCTCAAAGGTTCTTGCAAGCTTAATATCTAATTATTCTAAGGCTGACTCTAAAGGGGTCTGATGATTCATCTTCAGTATCAACCTGAAAAGACTGGAGAGAGACCAGTGAATTCTGTGGTCAGCCAAAAAGCTCCAGGTGCCTTTAAAGTAAAATGTTATAGGTCCAGAAAGAGAGTGCACTTTAACAATCCAGACAGTCAAGGACTTTCTCAAAGGAGAGGATTGGGTAGGACAAAGCAGACAGAGGCTAACAGAGAAAAAATTCAGTTGCCACACCTGAATCTGCACCCCTAAGGTTGGCCCAAGTGAGCTCCTGGAAGAGAACATGTAGGCCCTCTCCTCCTCACGTGAATCCTCCCTAAAATGGATCAAGCATAAATGTGCTGAGCCATGTTAGTGGGAGCACTGGCATGAGGCAGGGTCAAAACCAAGGACCTTCCTGTGCTAGGTTGTTGAATATGGAGTGCAGGGTTAATGACTTCTGGCCCATATGGCAAGGCCTCTTTAAGGTCACCCCATTTGGAATCTTCTCTTGGAGGACTGAGCCCTGAATTGTTCTTTCTTGGAGACTCATTCTGGACATGTCCCAGGAAACTCCCTGCTTCTGAGAGCTCAGGAAACTCCAGTAACGTGTTCTACCCTGGAGAAGCCACATAGGAACTAGGTGGTCAAGAAGCAAGGAGGCAGGGGGCAGAAGTTTTGTTTTTTCTGGTCTTGTCACAAAGACTCCTCCAGATTCACGTCCAACTCTGTCTGCCAGTGCCGGAAAAATTAGGTTTGGGACTGAAGTCTTGGGTTAATCAATCTTGTGCTTCACTCCTGGAGCCCAGGAAAGTGCCTGAGCACTAAGTGTGAATGAATGTTTGATGAGTGAGTGAAGAAACCCATATAGCCACACTCTATTAGAGATTTAGTGGAGGGGCTGTAGCCAAAGTAAGTGAATATATTTTACAAAGGTTGTGACTCTAGCTTCAAACATACATGGTTGACATTTGACTTGTGGTGCCTTACTGGTTAGGGATTCCCATATTACTATGCAATGACATTAAACCTTCCCCCAGATGGTCCCAAACAAGGACAATAAACACTAAGTAATCGGGGGAGGCCAAGTCATTTCTGTTTCTTTCAACATGATAGACTAGAAATGAGTCATTTCCATCGGTTACTGAGGCCACAAGTCCCTGCTCCCATGGGCTTGTCCCAGATGTGTATGGAGTGGCTTCTAATCAAGCTCAGGGACACCCAGCTCTGACTCTGTAGCAGCCCCACTGGTGTAAGGACAGGTGTCCCACCATCTGTTCTCAGAAAACTTGCCCTCAAAAACCGATGATGTATCATATACTGGCTAACTGAACATAACAATAATAATAAAACAGAAACCTTGCCCCCTCTGAAGCCATTTTTTTGGATGTGCCATTGTTGACACTGACTGTACATTTCTCTTTAGCTTCCTAAAGATCACAAAACTACCACCATATATACGGAACGTAAAGTTATTCCTGTTCCATCCAATGCCGGGAGCACCCTGGACCTTGCTGTCATTGTCACGTGGGAGGGCTAGTGGCCGCCTCACAATGGCAGCAGGTCTGCGAGGGAGCAAGGACTCAGGCGGCCTTCCTGCTGAAGCTACAGTGGGAATGGTGATTTTCCCAAAGGGATCTCGGCCAAGACCCAGCGCTGGAGCAGACCACATGCAAAGGTCACCATGGCTTAAAACAGCTTCCTGAAGGGACGAGCTAAGGGTCAGTTATGCTACATTATGATGACAAGATCCATTTAGAGCTGGTTGTTCTTCCATTTATTTTTCCCATGGATGAGATGAGCCAATTTCTCATTAGCTCTTGGAATTTTTCTCTAATTGCAAGATAAAAAACATACCCGGGAGCACCTGGGTTGCTCAGTCGGTTGATTGCCCGACTCTCGATTTTGGCTCAAGTCATGATCTCAGGATGGTACGATGGAGCCCCGAGTGAGGCTCCGTGCTCAGCCGAGAGTCTGCTTGAGATTCTCTCTCTCCCCCTCCCTCTACACCACTCTCGCCCCTACTCACGTAAGTATACTCTCTCTCAAATAAATAAATAAATAGCATATTGTCTCTCAATTGGAAAAAAATAAATCCTATTTAAAAACATTCAAACTAAAACTGGCCCAGCTGATTATACGCACACATATATCTATACAGATAAACACAACACACACCTTAACCTAGAAAGAGAGCAGTCCAGCCATCAAACCTCACCAAAGGCAAGACAGACTCCCAGGCTCCCCTAGCTTGAGGCAATGGAATAGTTCTCCTCATCCTCTCCTGCTGATGGAAACTGGGATGAAATCTGGAAGCAGGTACCAGATATCACTTGTCAGTGACAGCTGTGTGGACAGCTGGGGAGAGTCCTGGGTTATATCCTGGGGACTCTCTAGCTGGCTTTTTTTTTGTTGACCTTTCATATTAGCTATGACAGACAAGCTCTAGGAAAGAACGTCTTGCAGCTAAAACTCAAGTCACTTACCACTCCCACACACTCTCCAATCAGCTACTCAGTCCTGTGGGCCACCCCACCCCCACTCCTGCCCCCCTGTGGCTCCAGGCTCTCAAACACACCTGTTCCTTGCCCTCACCTAATGGCAAGCGAGAATCTCCACTTCATGTATCTACTGTCCTCTTTCGACCAGACTGTAAACTTGTTCCAAGGACTCTCACAGGAAAAGCATTCTCGAGAATTTTACAGTGAGAAGCAAGGATCTGTGTATTCCCCCTGTCCTGGAGATCAACTGATCTGGCCACTGGCTGGACTGGAATCATAGTGGTTCCTCGTTGGTAAGAAACTTTGGTTTTGGAAAGTGCAATTCAGCAAGACTTTCATCCTACATATTGAATTAATTTTAGGGTCTCTGTGCAATACCGTCTTTATCTGCCTTTTTCTCCAGTATTCACTGTTTAATTTGGGCATGATAGCCACAACACAATCATTAACATGCTACAATGGACTGGAGTATGACCCAATTTTTTTTTAAATTAACATCAAATGTATTATTTGTTTCAGGGGTACAGGTCTGTGATTTAAATTCTTAAAATAGTAAAATTTGGGGTCTCACTGGTATACAAATATTCTATTTTTTTAAGAAGAGAGAGAGAGGAAAAAAAAATTAAGCCACACATTTCCAATTCAACTTAACTAGGTGTAAGGATTTGTTTTTAAGCTACATGGGTAAGAAACTCTCCAGTCACCACTTCTAGTAACTTTTACAAGGACGTGCTTTTATACTGAGCATTTAAAAGGTTTGATGTATTTATTTTAATCTACCTCCAAGGTATTAAATAAACATGTGATTGCAGTGCAATGAGATCATGCGACTTCTCGTTCAAGGGTATGAAAGTTGGTGCTCAGTGTAGGAAGTGACTGACACCGCCTGGGCAGGATGCTGGGGAGGTCGTGGGTGGGAGGGACCGTCTAAGTGTGGTTGGGTCACACAGCCAAACAGGAAAGAAAGGGATGATGAGCATTAATTCTACTTTCCTCAAACCCACAGCTTTAGTGAAGTTTAACAGATGCACTCTACGAGTTACTATGAATCTAGACAATGGAAGGCTTAGCTCAGCCTCATTAGACATCGGTCAATCTATAAAAGCCACTTTTATTTTTCTACCTTTTTATTTTACTTTTTTCACCATGATAAACATACTTTTTTTTTTTTAAAGATTTTATTTATTTGACAGACAGAGATCACAAGTAGGCAGAGAGGCAGGCAGAGAGAGGAGGAAACAGGCGCCCCACTGGGCAGCGAGTCAGATGCGGGGCTCGATCCCAGGACCCTGGGATTATGACCTGAGCCGAAGGCAGAGGCTTTAACCCACTGAGCCACCCAGGCGCCTCGATAAATGTACTTTTTAATCCCCATCTCCCATTTCTTCTATCTCCCTCCATCTCGCCCCCCTCACCCCCACCCCAGGAACCATCAGTTTGTTCTCTATAGTTAAGAGTCTGTTTCTTGGTTTGTGTCTCTCTCTCTTTCTTTTCCTTTGCTCATTTGTTTTGTTTCTTAAATCCCACACATAAGGGAAACCATATGGTATTTGTCTTTCTCTGACTTGTGTCGCTCAGCGTTAATACCCTCTCGGTTCATCCAAGTCCTCGTGAATGGCAAGACCTCATTCTTTTTTATGGCTGAGTAACATTCCATTGTGTATACAGACCACATCTTCCTCATCCATTCATTGACCGATGGGCTCTTGGGCTGCTCCCATCATTTGGCTCATGTAAATAAAGCTGCTTTCCGATGAACTTTTTTTTTTCATTAAAACGGAGCCAGGTGACCATCTGACGAGAACAACTTGGACTGTGGTCTAGACAACCAATGCCCGAGTGTTCTTAAGTGCCAGAATAGAATATCCGTAATCAGAAAAGAATAAAGTTCCTAAAAGCCACCCAGGACACTCAGATAGTCTCCACATTCCCCCAGGCATTCTTTCTGTCCCATTATATGCTGTGGCTTTTGAAAGAATCTCCCCACTGTCTAAATCTTCCATTTCCGTCCTCCCTCAATTTAGCCCATGAGAGGACCTTTTCTTTGTCAGAGAAAGATGCCATCCAGAGATGGCCTTGAACCTCTCACTTCTATAAATGCACTTGTCCCTCTGCCCACACCTCCCTCCTCCATCCGCTCGTGGCCCTGCCTTTCTACTGGTCTTGCTCCTTTCTCTCTTCTTGGTCTCATTGGAGGCAACTACCCAATAGCTCATTTTCAAAATAACCTTTTGTTTTGAAACGGGTTTAGATTTCTAGGAAAGTTGCAGAAATAGCACAGAGAGTTCCTGAATACCCTTCACCCCTCCTTCTCTGATGCTAACATCTTACATCGTAGGGGCATGCCTGTCAAGATTAAGGTGCTGAAGACATTAGACTGTTACTATGAACTAAACTCCAGACTTGACTCGGATTTCACTAGTCTCCCTTCATCTCCTTATTCTGTCCCCAGTAGCATTTTAACTTATCCAAGTCCATATAATATTAAAAACAAGTAACAAAAGCTTCTGTCCCAAATCCATGACTCCCTTCAGTTATGGCCCTATCTCCCTTCTCCCTCACAGATTAACCGCTGTCCACACGTCAGCCCACTGCCCGTGGCCTTTCCCAGGTTGCGGATGACCCACATGTTTCTAAATCCAAGGAACGCTCCCCTTTACTTAGCTATGTGACTTCTGTGCAGCCTGGACCACTTCCCCTGGTTTCCACACGATTTCCCTTTGCAGTTTGCAACCTCCCTTCCTGCTACAGGTTTCCCCTGCTATCCAGAAAGCAAAGTGTTCTATGAAACCTTTGGTAAACTGCAATGCGGTAAAGCAAAGAAGCAATTACTACTCGTTTATATGAAAAAAAAAATTTTTGCATATTCCCAGACCCCCAAAATAACATCTCTGAGGCGTTTCTTATGCCTTAGAACACATTTTGTTAAGGGATGCACAAAATATACCGAGATAAAGCACAGATGCTCACAGACACTGGTCAAAGCTGTGGCGGGTTCATGCTGAGTGGAGTTCCCAGGGAAGGAGCTTAGCAGTGCCCAAGGTGCACAGGGCCTCTCTGGATTTCTTCCGGATAGGGAAAATGGTTCTAATGCAACTTTTTTTGTGAAAACAAAGTGGCCCAGTATGAACTTGGATAAAGTGGGAGATACCTGCATTTCTTTTTCTTCCTCCCTCCTTCCCTCCTCTCTTCCTGTCTCCCGTCCCCACTACCGCTGCCCCTCCCTCCCCTTCTCTTTTCTCTTATGAGGTTCCCCTTCTCCTGCCTTACCCTCAGTGTTGGTTATCTCTGGTCTGATCCGTAATTTCTTTCCTTCTCACTCAACTCATTTTAGCTTCAAGAACTTCCTTAATTCTCCAATTAATAAATAGATCAGGGGTGCCTGGGTGGCTCAGTCGTTAAGCATCTGCCTTCAGCTCAGGTCATGATCCCAGGGTCCTGGGATGGAGTCCCATGTTGGGCTCCCCGCTCAGCAGGAAGCCTGCTTCTCCCTCTCCCACTCCCCGTTTGCATTCCCTCTCTCTGTGTCTCTCTCTGCGTCAAATAAATAAATAAAATCTTAAAAAAAAAAAAAAGATCAAATGACTCGAACTTACGTCCACACCCCCAATCTCCCTTGACCATCAGGGCATCGGAGCAGAGCTTCATATGCCCCACTTGCTTCCCAAGAAAGCCCAGCTCTGCCGCCTCATCTGCCTGCTCCCTTCCAGGGCCCAAGACCCCTTTCCCCCTAGCCTGAGACATTCTGCCACACCCCGTCCTGCACTGGGCTGGGGGTTTGGATTGTATCTAAGATACAACAGCTGCCACACCGAACAAAGCAGGCAGCTCACCAATTATTTCCTCCTTGTTTGAATGAATTTAACCAAAAAGGAGACTCATCCCGGACCTACACACACAGGGTTGCACAGGTATTCACACTGTCCCCAAGCCCGGGCTGGGGTCACCGAGGGGCACACGCGGGTACCTTGCTGTGGCATTTGATTATGCCCTCAAAGCCGTGGGCTGCCTAAGAGGGGACATCAGGGTTCTGTACTACGATGGAAGAAAAAGGTGGAAGTGTTTATGCTGGTGACTGGCCCGTCACGCCCTCATGCAAGCCGCATCCTGCCTTTAGAAAGTTTTTTTTGCATCTGGAAAGATCTTCCCTATCAAGAAGGCTGGCCAAAGCCCAGTCATCCTCCAGAACCTGACCCGAGCTTCTCCTCCCAAGGCAGTCTTATTTAAGACCTCAGGCTGAATAAGAACACTTATTTAGTCCGAGTCCCCTTATTTAGTCTGTGGGTCCCCTCTCCTGTAACTTCACTCTCCTCCTGGGTCAGCGTTGGGTCCCAGCCTTCCATCGGCACAGGGAGTGTGTCCGTGTTAACTGTTTTGTCACCAGCACTGATGGAATGTCTGAGGTTCCGGGGAGGTTCTAACGAATTTGGATTAAGTGAATGAGGGGCCCTATGGTTGGGGACAGACCACCCAGCTCTGCCTTCCATGTGTGAGGACAACAGGTCCAAGGACCCGGAAGCAGTTCTCTCCTCCCCTGAACCCTGAAGATGTTTGTCTGTTGGCCTCACCGCCTCCCCAGTGTGTAAAGGAGGAATTAGAAGAGGGGACAGAAATAATGTATTTTTTAGTTTATCTGGAGAATCTGTCTGATTTTTTTCTCTCTTGGGGTACAGGCATACCTTGCTTTACTTCACCTCACAGATACTGTGCTTTTTATAAATTGAAGGTCTGTGACAACCCTCCACAAGCAGGTCTATCAGAGTCCTTTTTCCAATAGTCTTTGCTCATTTTGTGTCTCTGTGTCACATTTTGGTAATTCGCACCGTATTTCAAACTTTTTCATTATTATTACATCATTATGGTGATCTGGTCTCAATGTTTATGACTCACTGAAAGCTCAGAGGATGGTTAGCATTTTTTAGCAATAAGGTATTTTTTTAAATCTTTTAAAAGATTTATTTATTTGTTTGAGAGAAAGACAGAGGAAGAGCTGGGGAGAGGAGGGGCATAGAGGGACAGAAGCTGCCAAGCGGACTCCCGGCTGAGCCAGGAGGCAGATCTGGGGCTCGATCCCCGCTCCCATGACACCACCACCTGAGCCGAAAGCAAGAGTAAGAATGCTCAACAGACTGAGTCACCCAGGTGCCCCTACAGTCTTTTTAAATTAAGGAATATACACTGTTTCTTCAGACATAATGCTATTACACACTTAATAGGCTGCAGTATAGTGTAAACATAACTGTTACATGCACTGGGAGACAGAAAAAAAATTCAATTCATTTTACTGCAGTGATCTGGAACCAAAGCCCCCAGTATCTCTGAGGTATGCCTATATACGCCAAATGAAAGCACCAGCACTATCCTGGAAGCCGGGATCTCCCGGGCAGCCTGCGTGAGCCTCTACCAGCCTTGGACTCTCCAGCAGCCTCTGGATATATATGGCTGCACTTCCCTCTCCACTCCAACCCCTAGTCTTCTAATTAAATACATTTCCCCACTTTCCCCGCATCCCATCTTCATCTAAGAACCTCCAGACGTCCATGCAAGTTCATAAGGCAGGTTGTGGGGCCAGGGGTAACAACACAACAGGGGAGAGCCTCCTTTTCTTTATGCAGGAACACAAAGGCACTGGGTACAAAAAGGCCAGCATGAGGGAGCTCTACTATCTTCCTTGCCGGTGTACATTTCTCCACTTGCTAGGCTGTCTGTTCTTGGGACACGATTTAGTATGACAACTCCTTTATCTGCCCTGTAGTGAAGGAGGCTGACGCGGAGCCCTCGGGGGGGTTCTTCTCAGTAAAAGGAAGGTCTCCATTAAGACTCCGGCTGGCTGTCACAAGTCATTGGGAATACACAAGCTGTCTTAGGAAAGAACGGTTACCAAGGGTGACCTTTGTTCCTAAGGATAAATGAATCAAAATCACGCTGCTTCCATTTTTCTCCTGCCAGCCATGCTGTGTTAGGTGCATTACAGACTCAGGAGAGACACTGACACTCCAAGGAAAACCCCAGTGACAGACTGGCCAAAGTGGGCTGAGACGGTGTCACCGTATTTACAAAGGACAACCAAATGGCTCTAAGAGGTCTGGCATCTCCACTCTTCTTGCTGCCGGTGCCGAAATGTCTGCTCTCTGTTTCTGCCTCTCAAATTCTTTCCAGCAAAATGTGTATTATGTTCTTCCAATCACATCGAAGTCTTCTCTTTTTTACTATGCACTGCCTTAAAGTTGACCTTAAAGACGCACAGTTCATCCTGGTGCTGCCAGACCTTCTTTAATGGGCTCAATTCCATCTGGATGCAGAAAGGTGGCCAACAGCTCCCAACCGCTCAGCACCTGAGGCCTAATCCTATGGGAACCATCACCCCTGCTGTCGCTTTAGGTCACTGTGTGACCTTCCTCACGGTAAGGTACTGCACTTAAAGCTCTCCTAGAACTTTAGTCTTTCGTTAAGGGAACCCACGGCAGGGATGAGTGTGTCGATGGGGGCAGAAGCCTGACAAAGGAGCAAAGGGCTGCCTCCCATGAGGACGGGAGCTGTGAGGTGGCAGGTTTGGTTCCCGTCCATCATCACCAGAAGCAGACAGCGGGACCGGAACTCGGCTTCCGAACGCGAGGGGCCACGTGGTTACTGACCAAGAAGTCCCGTCCCAACCACCCACCGACTTCAAATTGCTGCTGGGCACAGACGTCAAGGCCCCAGCTGACCTTCCTGGGTAATCATTAACATTGTGCCTAGACGTTCACCTTCACGGTGGAAGGCAGGACCAGCCTTGCCGGCTGATGGCAGCCCAGTTTTACGCACCCCTGTAATAACTACATTCCATTCTCAAGCCCATTATGAATTTCTTGGTAATCTAGGGGGCAGATGGGAAAGAGAATGGTGGGACAGAGAAATGAAACTCCTAAACACACACACACACACCCCCCCTTTGTTTCTTGCAGCTTCTGTTCTTGCACGTGAAGATAAAATGAAAAGGGTGAGTCGTGTGCTTTTCAATGGTAGAAGCTGTAAAGCTGACAGTGATTAAAACGGTTCTCATTTGAAATACCCACTGGGCAGGAGTGGAGAACTGAAGTAGTCTGGGGTATCTTCTTATCATTTAAAAGTGATAAAGGGCCCAGAGGCAGGCAAATAATAAGGTCAGCCCTGACAGTTACATAGCCATAGAAATACCTCTGAACCTGAATTCAGATGACCTGACTCGTGGCTTTTCACTTACTGGAGATACGACTGCCGGCTGGTTGCTTCTTCAACTTCTAATACTTGTGTGGATGAAATCAAATATCTATGGACGTTCTCGACACAGTACCCTGCACGTTGATGATACTCTCTAAGTGTGGATCTATCTACATTGTGTCACGGCACCCAGAAATGGCCATCCATATCCTCGGATTTCTAGGCTGCATATGACAAGAACTGTTCCATCCACCAAACCCCCACCCTGTTCCTTAGGCATGAATCTCCACTTGTCCTTACTGGATCTGCAGTTGAGCTCCCCTTTCCCCTACTCCAGAACCCCACTGAGGTAATTCTCTTGAATAGTGTTCTTGACCATCTCTAACGTGCACATTTCTGACTCTGATCCTGAGTAGTACAGGTCAAAAGACCATCTGGGACTCCATGCTACCAGACCCATCAAGTTCGAGCATCTTGCTCGTAGGGGCTTTCTATCCTTTCACCTCCCTTCGAGTCATGTCTTTGCTCACTTTCCTGTCTTTTTTTTTTTTTTTTTAAGACTTTATTTATTTATTTGACAGAGAGAGAGATCACAAGTAGGCAGAGAGGCAGGCAGAGAGAGGGGGGAAGCAGGCTCCCCCTGCTGAGCAGAGAGCCCCATTCAGGGCTCGATCCGAGGACCTGAGATCATGACCTGAGCCGAAGGCAGAGGCTTTAACCCACTGAGCCACCCAAGTGCCCCTCACTTTCCTGTCTTAAAAAAAAAAATTGGACCTTTAAAAAATCTGAAGCAAATTTTTTTACTTTCACTTATTCCCTCTGAGCGCTCGCTGGTTGCCCCACACTCTATCATCCTCCCCTTGGACTTCCTCCACCTCGAGGATGAATCCAGGAGGCCCAGGGCCTGATTTGTCTCCTGGCCAGCCCCTTTCTGCTGGCCGCCATGGGCCAGCCCTCAGTCCTGTGGCTGTTCACAGCAGTCGTGTGGATGGACCAGCTTCCACATCGTGTCTGATGGAAACGAAGAGCCTCTGGCTGTTCTTAGATACTTTGCCATTTGTCATTCCTCAGGTTTCTTTACCCAGGATTTGATTTCCTTCCTTAGAGAATTTCATTTTCTTTCATTTAACTTAGAGCTTTGTTCTTAGGGGAGATCATTTTGCTTTCCCTGGTGAAGCTTGTAATGTCCACTGTAGCCAATAGTGCAGCTGGATCCACTGCTGACAGTCTGGTCAAGGCAATCCAGAAATTTCCCTGGGAGTCCCCCTATTCTTTTCTTCCTGTCTAGAAAGTCCCACTTTCCCCTGCTTTTTCAGAAGGCAGTATCCTCTAAGGTTCTGAAAGGGTTTGCCTAAGTTCTCCTCAGCTTTCCTTCCTTATATAACCTCCACCTTCTAACCTTTTTCTAACCCTTCTCCTCCCTTCAAGTCATGCCTTTGCTCACTTTCCTGTCTTTAAAAAAAATCTGACCTTTAAAAAATTCTTAGGACATTTTTTACTTTCACTTATTTCCTCTGAGCACTACTCACTGGTTGCCCCACACTCTGTCACGGTCACCTTGGACTTCCTCCACCTCGAGGATGAATCCAGGAAGTACCATTCACCTTCATGGGCTGAGCACAGGGCACCATCTGACAAACCGTAGGTGGCCAACTTCCTAGAACATGCTCTTTGGTAAAGCTACATCTGGGGAAGAGCTGTACTGGTGACAGTAACCCACCAGATGCCCTCCTTGTGTCTCACAGCCTTGGGAGGAAGAGGCAGGTATAGGGTTGAGATGAAGCAAGGACAGAGTATAAGTTCACTCAGGAGCTCTAGCTCCTTTAGGAGTAGGGGACACTGGAAAGGTTGACAGTGAACAGAGTGGACCTCTTCCAGAGGAACTGGCTCATAAGCTCAGCTGAGAAGTCAAGATTGGGTTGAAGAACTAATGGTGCAGAAACCATGGTTCAAAAGAGGTCACCCCGAGAAGGTGTCTAGAGAAAGAAAGAGAGTCAGTGAAGGAGCAGGGGTAAAGAGTCAGAGAGGTGGGAAGGAAAGGAGAGAATGATGCCACCACCATCGTGGGGGTAGGGGGAAGGGACACCAGTTCTGAAGGGAAGAGTATCAGCTTTTGAAATTGGAGGAAGTAGAGCCTGAGAAGATGAAACCCAAATTGTGGAAAAATGATGAAACAAAACAGTATACCACGAACTTCTTAAACCTGAATTCCTTGGCAGCAGACACTGCCATGCAACATGGATCCTGGCCACCCCTCATCCTGGCCCTGCCACTGCTGCTTTCTCTGCTCCAGCTCTCAACTAACCTTGTCCCTGCCTTCTGCCTTTGCCTCCGCCCTTCCCTCCTCCTGGGACCCTCTTTGCCTAGGTCTCCTGGAGGTCTTTGGCTCACGTTTCACATACAAACTCCTCAGAGGCTCGCTCCCTGACATCACTGCCAAGCCCCCTGTCATTAACCACACGACACTCCCCACCCCATAAAATGATCTTCAGACACGTGATGCTGTGTTCCCCCTTCACCCTCAAATGTTAACTCCATGAGAAGAGAGTTCCACCTTGTTCATGGCTGTTTCCCCAGGGTCCAGAAGAGGGGAGGGCCTCTAGCAGCCCTTGCTAATTACTGGTTGAAGAAAAGGAAGGAAGGAGGAAAGCTGTAAGGAGAAAAGAAGAAAAGAATAGAGACGCAGCCTATTTGCTGAAGAATTCAAGCAAAGTAGCAGCCCAATAAAAGCCCCTTAGGCCATTTGCTTAAATACACAAGGGAGAATGGTGTGCAGTTTTCATGTCAATTATTTATATATAGAAATCCATAAAGGGCTTTATGCTGCCTCAGATGGCTTCATATATGCTGATGTTCTCAGTACCTCGGTGTATAAATATTTGAGTCATTGAGAAAGGCAGTTTTCTTTCCTCATAAACATTCTCTCTGTAATAGAATTTATCCCATTACATTACACATGTTCTCAAAAAAGGTATTCATAAAATGTAAGGGAACATTGTCACGGTGGCCCTGGTGTATATGATCATTAATAATAAAAAAACGGAAACAGGGTGGGGGGATTTGACATCAGCCCTACACCAAGACTTCTCTCCTATCTTGACGTCACACACATGTTGGGCTCCAGTACCAAGAACTACATGAGGTTTTTCTTGTCTTCTCCTACATCCTCTCACCTCTCTCATACATTCCAGGCTCATTACCTCTTAGCAATCATGAAACGAAAGGCATGCTCGGATTTAGTCCTGGAGAAGATGAATTTTCTTAAGGAGTCTACCCAGAACTATTTTCCTAGACACAATTCAATAAGAAATTGGAAAGTGGGGAGCTTATGAAATATTTTTGGTAGTAGGACTAGTGTGCACAAATCTAAAAGTTCACCTTAATTACAGTTTTACTCCAAACCAAAAAACTAAGATCATACATAACCATAAAAAAAATCCCAAACGTCAACAAAAGTGATTTCTCTCTCCACTTTCTATTAGTTGCTTAAGCACACTCCATTTTACATGTGGCTATTCTATGAAAATAGTGGGTAGTGAAGAGATTAGGAACATGAGAGATCATGAGAAGAGCCTTGATTACACGTTTTGTGTTTGTGTGTGTGTGCTTGTGCACACTTGTTGGCACTTCCCTGCTGTGGCGATCCGTCTTGCAATTTTGGAAGAATGGCTCGTTATTTGCTTTTCAATATTTCAAAGTTGTTGGGGGGGGATGATAATGACACTGCTGCCTGATTAATGAGATAGTCACTAACTCCTCCCCTTTTCACCAGAGAATAGGCTCTTTCCAGCTGATGGTGGACCCCCACCTCTCCACCTCTTATCTGCTCTCAGAAGTCTGTGGCAGAGCATTTTGTGGGGCCCCTTTCAGGAGCCCATGTGGTGCAAATGGAAGAGTCTCCCTGAGTTTGTGGAGTCCTGGGATCTCCCCAACCCCCTTAGCTCTCTGACCTTGGGATAATGACTGAACCTTTTCAAGAACCTGCTACCATTATCTGTAAAGTAGAAAACACCCTTTGGGCCCCTGAAAGAAAGGTCAAGAAAGGTCAACTAATGACTGCACTCCTTCATCTCCAGGATCCTTGGCTGTGAAAGTAGAGCAGGTCATGCCACAAGACACTTAGAAAGCCAGTCTCTTACGTGGGGACACTTACAGAGACAATCTCCCAACTACTCATTCTGTCCAGACCCTCTGGACCCACTTAGCAGGCAGCGTGTCAGTTCCAGAGACCTGGGCACATTCTCTCCCACTCCAACTAGGAACTTTCCTGGCAATAACATAGTAGGCAGGCCCTTCCTGACCTCCGTTTCGTACTGATACTTCAGGTACAACCACACACTTGGCAATATGGTGGCAACTCTGCAGAAAACCAAAAGTGATGCGAAGTCTGTTCCCAAACACACACTCTCAGTTATAGACTCGTTACTGTCTACTGGATGGAAAAAATAAGAGCTATGGAGTTTGAAGGCTGGGGTCAAATGCCGGCCCAGTTCTATTACGTGGCTGGCCGTGGGTAAGTTACTTCACCTTTCTGGTTCTTTTTCCTTTCATCTGCAAAACAAGATAACTAAAATTTGGAGCCTCATAGAACTCTTTGAAAGATGAAATGATACATAAGATAATGCAGGTGTGGGGATATTACTGCTGCTCACTCGTGTTTCATTTTCTCATTTCCCTCTGGGTCACAGGATGGCACTTGCCCGCTTCCATGAGGTCAGACGTAGCCACATGACTTGCTTTGGCCAATGAAATCTGAATAGAGAAGCCACGTTGCACTTCTAGGTGGAAGGATTCAAGAGCCAATGCATGAGTTCTCATGTTCTCTCTTTGCCTGCTGGGACGACTCCGGTAGGACTCTGGCAGCGCGCAGGGATTTGGGAGGACTCTGGCGCCGCGCAGGGATATGGAA
Organism: Lontra canadensis; assembly: GCF_010015895.1. NCBI lineage: Eukaryota > Metazoa > Chordata > Mammalia > Carnivora > Mustelidae > Lontra > Lontra canadensis. Next base: position 1,558,115 of record NW_022631066.1, read on the forward strand.
GTGCCCCAGGCAAAGCAGTCCTGACCAACTGCCTAGAGGCCCATCTCGCCCTACAGCTGACTTTGCAAGCTTGAGGCATAAACCTTTGTTGTGTTAAACCAGGAATATTTTGGAGACTGATATATGTACAACAAAACTTGCCCTATCCTGACAAATACCCTTAAGAAAAATTTTGCTAAATACAACACACTCAGAAGAAGCAAATTCAGTTATTTCAGGTAGCTATTAGGATGATGTGATGAACACTAACAGAAGACACGCATGATAGCATCACAGCATCATAACAGGGTAGCTCCAGAGCATGGTAGCCTGATAATGTATCTGGACTACTGCTAAGGTAAGTCATTCTCCTCATCATCTCACTGCCATCATATAAAGCACCCAGCATGTTTCTGATACTATTCCAGGTAATATATATGCAATATTTTATTTTTTGTTGTTAAATACCTTATATACCAGGTGCATTTATATTTGACATACCTTTTGAAAATATAATGACGGTTCATCATCAAACCAAAGACTCATACTAAAGACTTTCACTTTGTAGAACATTCCAGGTTACTGCTGGGTGGAGAAGAGCTGAAAAAAAGTATTTCAGAATATACAGAAGCATTGTCCTTCAAGAGCTACATGGAAATGAACTTGTATATTCTAGCACAGGACTCTCAACTTTATTTGAGCAAAGTGGCCTGCCAACTTTGAAAAATCTGAAGATACTTGGCTGATTTTGTATGGAGTTATTTCTCCTCCATTTACTCTAAAGGAGGCACCTTTCAGCATGTCCCCAATCCCAGGACTAGAAAGAGTTTCTGGAAACTCCAGCAAATCACCCACACCTGACAGAAACTAAATTCACCAATTGTGAAGGTTTTAAGGAACACCAAAACTTGAAATGACTCCGTTTTATAAATTAACAAAAACAGCAACAAACTAAAGTGTTGGGAGAGCGAGCCTCCCCATCTCCATTCCTTACCTGTGTCATTCGTGTGGGCTGACGACAAAAATCACTTTAAGAAACCGAGGGTCGTCATTTTCCTACGCCCGTATATTCTTTCAAAGCCATATAGAAACTGGCTCACGTTACTTTAAGATCCCTCCTGTCACTAACACCCCCGCCCCTGACCCTCAAGGCTTTCTCTCTGGCACTTCAGTCTTTTCCTCAGCTGTTCTGCTAACATCCTCCTTCCACAACATCCTCTCCTCTACAGCTACTTGGGCCTCGGGATGAAGCTGAGCTCAGAGACTCATTCTCAGATCCGTGGGGCAGTTCCGCAGCTATCCCCAGGCCCCAGTTCTGCTGAGTGACTCTTTCCTCCTGTCTTAACTCTACAGCACCTCAACAGCTGGTCATGTGTTACTGGCTAAATTAAATTGTGCATGAGCTCTTTTGCAATATCGTTGGACTGCGTGTAAGGTGCAGTCCTGTCGGGCGTCTCCTGTGACCCCTTAAGGAATGCTACACACTGGTTCAGGAGCTCAGTGGGGCCTCTGTGTCCTCCTCAAGCTCATGCATACATTCATCATAGACAGAGGGTACATCACAAAGAGGAAGCATCAGCCGACCCAGCCTGGGATGGCAAGGTGCTCGGAGTTATGTTTCCAGTAGCGGCAACGACGTGTTCACATCAACCCACCCTGACTTCTCACTCCATGAGATTAGAGGCTTACATCTGATACTTAGCTGCAGGTAAAAATACAACTCCCTCATGACCATGGGTCAGAGGGATGTAGACCAGTACACAGAAAACTGAGGAAAGATAGGCGAGGCCCACAAGTACTGTACTTCATGCTAGACTCGGCACAGTCACCTGAAATTCACCCTTATATATTAATCTGTTTCTGTAACCCTATTAAATCATATTAATATTAATATGAGATAAATATATTAGGATATCCTATTACATATATATTATTATTATAACCATATTACCCTTATGGTTGACTCCATTAGCTTGATTCGCACCTAAATACGCTAGCTCTTTAACATTTCCCTTCTTAGCTGATTATAGCACAAATAAAGAAACAAGGTTCTGTAACAGATTCAACCCTAAGTCATATATTGAATTTTGGAGCTAGAGGTTTGATCTCCAACATGTTAGCTCTGCAACACTTACATAGAGTTTCTCATGTTTGTGTTCTGGGCACAGGCTTTGTTTCCTGCTTTGTATCAGTATCCCGTAACTTCTCAAGGACAATATCAAGGCTTTGTCAAACTTGAAACCAGTTGAAATGAAGACCGACTTGTGGAATCTTTTTTATTTTTTATCTATTTATTTATTTTTAAAGATTATTTATTTATTTATTTATTTGACAGAGAGAGAGATCACAAGTAGGTGGAGAAGCAGGCAGAGAGAGAGGAGGGGAAGCAGGCTCCCAAGCGAGCAGAGAGCCCGATGCGGGGCTTGATCCCAGGATCTGGGATCACGACCTGAGCTGAAGGCAGAGGCTTTAACCCACTGAGCCACCCAGGTGCCCCCTGTGGAATCTTTTTTAAAGTTCTTTATATTAGCGAAGAAGACAGCAAAAATGGTTAAGACCTCAGACTCCCTAGGTGCAAACCCTTCTGCACTTCAGTGAGAAAGTTACCTAAATTTTCTCAGCTAGATATATATATGTAATTATCTTACAGGGTTGCAGCAAATATTAACTGAAGGAAAATAGTCCTATAGGGCGCCTGGGTGGCTCAGTGGGTTGAGCCTCTGCCTTCGGCTCAGGTCATGATCTCAGGGTCCTGGGATGGAGCCCCGCATCGGGCTCTCTGCTCAGCGGGGAGCCTGCTTCCCCCTCTCTCTCTGCCTGCCTCTCTGCCTGCTTGTGATCTTTCTCTGTGTGTCAAATAAATAAAATCTTAAAAAGAAAGAAAGAAAGAAAGAAAATAGTCCTATAAAGCTTTTACGTCTGACACAAAGCAAGCATTCAAAAAATGTTAGTGCTTGTTATTGTGGTTAAAAAAACATATTAGAGCAAGATGGGTCAAAATCAATGGGACAAATATTTCTTCAAGAAAAATAATGGTTACCACTCACAATAGTTATCATAATACAAACATTATTTTCCTTAACCTCCCCCCCCCAAGAAGTTTCGTGATATGTGCATTATTGATTCATTCTGCAGAGGACTGGTTGGTGGTTAAAGAAGCTTTGTGATGTACACTTAGCCACACCAACCAGACATGACATAGCTGGAATTTAAACCACATCTTTCTCAATAGCACGGAGGACATCAGGGGAAGGAAGGGAAAACTGAAAAGGGGAAGAGAAGTCAGAAGGGGAGACGAACCATGGGAGACTGTGGACTCCGGGAAACAATCTGAGGGTTTCAGAGGGGAGGAGGAGGGAGGATGGGGTAGCCCGGTGATGGGTATTAAGAAGGGCACGTGCTGCGGTGAACACTGCGTGTTATAGGCAAATAATGAATCGTGGAACACTGCATCAAAAACTAATGATGTACTGTATGGTGACTAACATAACACAATAAACCACATCTTTCTCTAACCAAAGCCTGTGCACGTACTCCTCCCTACCTCCTAGACACAGGGCCCATTGTCAAGCACTTGTAGTCACCCGGATGAATACTATGCCGCGCCTGTCTTCAAGGAGCTTCCACTTCCACTGGCAACAGACCTAATTTTATGAGACAGACTGACATATTAGAAGACTAACGTGCTAAAACTATGCAAAATGTACTTTGTGAAAGAAAGTTCTTAGGTAAACAGTTTCTTGTAAACTGACATGAGCATCCAGTGATCACCTGTAGCGATATCAAAAGTTCTGTGATAAATGCAATAATTCTTCATTGTCTGGCATTGTGCCACACAGCACATCTCTGGTTCCTGGCCAGTAAATGCACGAAAGCCCTCACAAATAACCAGCACCTTCCCCGGAAGCAGTGTTGTCCTCGTCGAGAACTACTGCATGTTTGGATTGTGAAATCAACATTGTTGGTGCCACCCAGGAAGGAAAGAAGGAAAGGAGGGAAGGGATAGGAGGGGACGGGGAACAAAGAGAGAGAGAGAAAGGGGAAAAAAGGCTAGAATAAATTAAAGTAAAAATATCAAAGTATATAATACTTAGTAAATGTATTACTTTATGAAATTTTATTTTATTTCGTGTGTTATTTTTCTATGTGTTTTACATACATTTGCACACAACACACTTACATTCACATACAATCAAAAAAGTTAGACTCTGGTACTCTGAGCTTTCTCATGGCTTGGCTAGCAGACCATGCGATTCCTTTCACTGAAACATTCTGAACAGCATCAGAGGAACAGAAGTAGAGGGGAGGGTGTGGAGGAAGGGTGAAATGGGTCAAAAGGTACAAACTTCCAGTTTTAAAATAAATAAATCAAGAATATAATGTACAACATGGTGACTATAGTTAATAATACTGTATTGCATGTCTGCAAGTTGGTAAGGGAGGAAATCTTAAAAGGTCTCATCACAAGAAAAAAATGTTTGTATCTGTATGTGGTGATGAATGTTAGCTAGCCTATTGTGCTGATCATGTCATAGTAAATATAAATATTGAATTATTACGCTATATACCCAAAGCTAATATAATTTTAGATGTCAATTATATCTCAATAAGAAAAAAGTCATTCAACAGGGGATCTAGGGGCAGTGCTCATAATATATTTAGAATGTTCCGGAACAAAGCTGCCAAAGTTATGGTCATTATGGAGTTATAGAGTTAGAGTTATAGAATTATGGAGTTATACAGTTATGGAGTTAGACTTATTTTTTTTCTCCCTTGACTTGTATTTCTTCTCCATTAGTCCAAAAATAATTCTGAAGATTCAAATTAGACATACAAAAAGATACCCCGACTTCATCAGCAATCAGGGAAATGCAATATAAAGCCAACTGAAGTTATTTGCCATTCCCCAAATTGGCAGATATTAAAGTTTTTGACAACATCAAGGACTGGCAATGATATAGAGCCATAAGAATTCTCATATAAAATTGTAAATCAGGAGAAACATTTCGGGACATGAGTCTGGCATTATCTAGTAAAGGTAGCATGCATATACTCCATCACTCAGCACTTCCCCAGGTTTATACTTTAGAGAAACTCTTGCACGAGCACATACAACATGAACAAGATGCCATGAGCAACCGGCTCCAGGGGAGTTGGTTATAAATTTTAAGAACTCTGGAAGCAACTCAAGGTCCAGAAAAAATAAGTCATGGAATGGTTCCATAATGGAATAGCATACAGCAATGAAAATAACTCAAGAAGAACTAATTTTATCAACATGGTTTAGCAAGGATATAAGGTTGAGTGGATCAAAAGAAAGTTGCATTCAACTTAAAAAGAAATAATCTCACACAGGCTACAATGTGGGTGAATCTTAATGATATCATGCTAAATGAAATAAGCCAGTCACAAAAGAACAAATACTATAAGATTTCACTTATATGTAAGCAATCTGAAGTAGTCTAATTCACAGATGCAGAAAGTAGAACAATGGTTTCTAGGAGCTGGAAGGAGGAGGAAGTGGGGAGTTGTTCAATGTGTATGGAATTTCAGTTTTGCAAGATGAAAAAGTTTTGAAGATTGGTTGCACAATAATATGAACAGAATTTTTTTAAAGGTTTTTAATTTATTTATTTGACAGACAGAGATCACATGTAGGCAGAGAGGCAGGCAGAGAAAGAGGAAGGGAAGCAGGCTCCCTACTGAGCAGAGAGCCCAGTGTGGGGCTCGATCCCAGGATCCTGGGATCATGACCTGAGCCGAAGACAGAGGCTTAACCCACTGAGCCACCCAGGCGCCCCAATATGCCCATAATTTACTTAAGAATGCTGATCTGTTCACTTGCAAATGGTTAAGACGTTAAATTTTACATTATATGTATTTCACTACAATTAAACTTTTTGTAAGTTTCAGAAGAATGAAAAGGGTATCGATTTTTATGAATCTTAAACACCTGATAAGTTACCATATTAATTCTTAGAGATACAGACATTCGTGGTAAACGATAATAAAAAGTAAAGAGCGCATGGAGTCTTCAATGATGATTGCTGTGTTCTGACCCCTGAACTGGGTGTTGGATACAGTTTTACGGTTACACATGTATAATACATAGATCTTATAAATATATAAACTTTTTTCAAGCCAAAACGCTGTGGTCTAAATGTCAGAACTGAGATCAGTATGATGGAGTATATGAAACCAAGTTCCAGCTTAGAAAGTCATTCTGTTTGCAATAAAGCACCCAATCTCCTGGTTAGAGTCAGAATTTATGTGCAGCCTGTTCAATAAAATATGAGTAGCCACTGTTTTCTTATACTCACTTAGCAACAGCTAAGCACTGGCACTGAAGAAAACCCAGCCATATCACAGATGCTCTGGCAGTTTCTCTCTAAACTATTACTATTAGCCTAACCCAAAATAGAATTCTATTTGTAAGAGAAGGGGAATTGAGGATCCGAAGGAGAACTTTAAAAAAAAAAACAATTTAAAGATTGTTTACTATTCAATAAAATATAATATCACGTCAGATTTTTCTTAGGAAATTAGATTTTTGTAATACTCTACAGAAATTCGAAGAGTTGATATATTTAGAAAAGAATAACCTTTCGGTTACACATAGAACAGTGATTTGTCCTCACATCAAATAAAACTAAAAATCGTTGCCCTACTATTCATCTGAGTTTTGTGAAGGTTGAAGATAATGGCAGGGCTCTACGCTGCCAGTCAGCATTCATTCCTCTTGGTTCCAGGGGCCTGAATGGAAACCTCTTCAATATAGAAACTGTTGGATAACAGTTGGGTGCCATCCACCCATGCACCCTGGCTCTATAGCTGGTCAAATCCTCAAGGATTCCCAACTTCCACCCTCAGGCCTGGCTGCCATGAAAATCTCATCGCTGAAGCCTAGTCCACTGTTCCTCCTACAGAGGGGAGCACTAACAGATCCTGTGGATGGTTCAGAGGGCAGCCAAGAGTAGAAAGATAGGGCAGCAGATACACAAGCGGAAAATCAAATCAAGAAGTAACACTAAGAAAACTACCGGCATGTCAGACAACTTGGGCCACTGCCACAAACAGAGAAGCAGAATGATTTTATTTTCATTTACAGGTAAAATGAGAATGAGGGAAGTTGATGGAGACCACCAGATCACATGCCTGACCAGATGAGATGACAAGGTCATTTTAAACCTATGGTATCTGTTAATAAAGAGTGGAATTACTTACATCAGATCTTTATTTCTAGCAAGAGGTCTTTTTTTTTTTAAACTATTTTTTAAAAAATTTTATTCATTTATTTGACAGAGAGAGATCACAAGCAGACAGAGAGGCAGGCAGAAAGAGAGGGGGGAACAGGCTCCCCGCTGAGCAGAAAGCCCAATGTGGGGCTCAATCTCAGGACCTTGAGATCATGACCTGAACCGAAGGCAGAGACTTAACCCACAGAGCCACCCAGGCGCCCCCTAGCAAGAGGTCTTAAAATTAATCCTAAGAATTTTAACTACATGAACATCTAGGAAGGTTCATATACTTACCTTCCAAAAATTCACCACTTATTTCCTAAAAATTATTAAGGAATTGTAGGAATGTCTTTAAAATATTATACTGACCACAACTGTTTCTATCAAAATGGAGAGAGGGGGACGCCTGGGTGGCTCAGACCATTAAGCTTCCGCTTAACGGTGCAGGGAAGCATTTGACAAACTTTAATATCCATTTGCAATCAAAATTCCCAACAGAGTGCGTAGACCAGGAACATACCTCAACACCAAAAAGGCCATATATGGGCCACCTAGGTGGCTCAGTGGGTTAAAGCCTCTGCCTTAAGCTCAGTTCATTATCCCAGGGTCTTGGGATCAAGTGCCGCTTCAGGCTCCCTGCTTAGCAGACAGTCTGCTTCTCCCTCTCCATCTGCCTCTCCCCCTGCTTGTGCTCTCTCTCTCTCAGTGAATAAATAAAATATCTTGAAAAAAAAAACAAAAAACAAAATGGAGAGAGGCCAGCCAATAAATTAAAGCAGCAAAATTCTTAGGTGTCCACTTTGAACTGAGTTTCTAATCTCTGTACCTTATAAATCACCACCCACCCTTAGTCAGAGCTTCAATGTACAAAGTCTCTTCTCATTTGATTCAACTTCACAAAAACAAAACAAAACAAAAACCCAGGTCTCAAAATTTATTTATTTATTTATTTGTTTATTTCAAAAATTTGAAAATACTAACTGATAATGGAAAACATCTCGGGTCTAAAGATGTTTTCGCAGGGAATGCAAATGTTGTCCAGTTTCAGTAGCTCAAGACTTCCCCCAATCTTTGGGATGCTACTCCCCCAAGTAATCCATGGCAGCAGTAAAACAGGAGTTTATTTTAAAACTATTCTTTCCGGGGTGCCTGGGTGGCTCAGTGGGTTAAGCCTCTGCCTTCAGCTCAGGTCATGATCTCAGAGTCCTGAGATCGAGCCCCACATTGGGCTCTCTGCTCAGCAGAGAGCCTGTTTCCCCCCTCCCCTCTGCCTGCCTCTCTACCTACCTGTGATCTCTCTCTCTACCAAATACATGGATAAAACATTAAAAATAATAATAAATAATAAAACTATTCTTCCCAAGTCCTCATCATCCAACATTACCCAACTGTATAATAGGCCAAAGATATCATGAGGCCAAAATGAAATCAGGTATGATTTACAAAGAATAAACAGCACTGTGGAGGTCACCAGCAGGACCACTACTCACTGCCTGAAGCTAAGACCGTATAGTCAGGTAATGACTTCTTTGGGGTGAGATGAGGGTAGGGGAAGGAAGAGGACAGAGGTATAAAGCAAGAACTACAGTATGTGAGGTATGAGTGCTGATGAAAGTGTGACAAATTCATTCAGAAGTATATTTTTTCACTTGTTGAAATAAAATCTCAAGTTGCATCTAAAGAACACTGGACGGTACGGATGACGATGATACCACAAACAAAAACAAAAAATGAATTGAAAGATGGACACAAAGGATCCTGTAAATTGAATAAAGAAATATAGAGCCATTTGCCTTTGATGATCATTCTACTTTTCAAAGAGACTTCAATGTCATGCTATGTTTTCTATACCATACATCAGTCAGTAGGAATAGGGACTCTATTTCTTTTACCACAAGGTCATAGTTTGTTGATGACGGCATTATTTAATTTTAAGTTGTAGGTTTCTTTTCTTTTTCCCAGTTCTATCAAAATTCTTAACTGAGGCATCTTTTCTTTTACTTATAACACTGAACAAATGAATAAAATTAAAAACTAAACCATCATTATTAAAAGACATTTAACACAATAAATGAGGTACACTGTGCAAATTGTCCATGAGATTTCTCCTCCCTGGAGGAAATGAAAACTGATGCTTAATGCATGTCATTAATAACTCTTAATTCAAAGGCTGATTTCTGTTACTGAGAGGCTAACATCCATCAGCAGACTCCTAGTCCCGAGGCCAGCAGACACTGAACATATTATGAAAGATGACTCATTTGGCTATACCAGATGTACCACAAAACTCAACAAGGCTTCTGAAGCATGCCATGGGGGACTGGAAATAGCCTTCCAGCTTACTGTAATGATAATTTTATTTCCATTAGTTAGAAAAAACCAGACTAAAGGAAAATCTCATAAAAGGTACTATTTACTTAAATGTTACCCATTTTCTCATAAAAGAAACCTCTATATATCACTACTTGACAAGAAATATTTAAAAGGTAATTTTCAAGTCAAACAGACATTAAAGCATTTAACGACTGTATTTTTATTTATATTTTGATTAATGATTTGTATAAATGAATGGATGGCATTTACTTTCCAAACATCAATTTATGTATATCAAATTACAGATATACACACACACATACATGGTTTTTCATTTTTTAAATCAAGCAAATAAGAATTCAGAGGGGAAATAAAATTTTAAATTAAGAAGGGTAAAAACAAATAGTTCTGAGAATAGAAAAACAGTAGAGAAGTATTACATAAGAGAAAAATAACACCTGGGGGTAAGGGGAAAACAGATAAGAGGAACATAAAGGAAGAATTTAGAGACCTCAACTTCTAACCCAAACAAGACCAGTTCTTCTTCCACAAACAACTAGCCAAAATATACGACACAAGAATATCTAGGCAATGGACAATAGGAAGCACAAGAATGCAACCCCTGAAAGAAGAGAAACCCATGAAATGAGCCCCATAATTACCCTGGGATTCTGCCTGAGAACAATTTCCTGACTGATATGAGGGGCTGGAGCCCAAGCAAAGCATAGCAGTTCTGCTCATCTGAGAAGGAAAAGATCAGAGTTTGAGGTTGTTGAAAGTGTTGAAATTTGAATGGCTGGGAGAAATAAAGTCAGAATTCTAAATATATGTTTCCCACAAGTCCTTTGTTCAGGTTTGGGCTGTGCATGCACAGAGCAATACTCAAGGCTTACCAGATGGCTGCTGCTACCAAGCTGAAAGCCAAACACATGTAGTAGAATCAAGCAGTGTTGGGAAATTTTGGTATTTTGACTCAACCAGGTAAGAAAGACCTTGGTGACATCCTGACATACAATACTGACGCTGCTGAAACACTAGAAAGGCTATATCTTAGACGAAAGTATCAGAACTTTAAATAAAGCTTCCACTATGCCTGTCTTTACAAACTAAAACTACAACTCATCCAGATCAAAAGGGGAGACAGAGCTCGGAGATTTGTAGATCTGAAGAGCTTAGGAAACACTCCGAGCTTTCCAAAGATCCAATCTGACAAAGTGTAAGAGAGTTGAATACAAGTCCAACATGATTATTAGAAATTAAACTTTGTACAAGACCAAAAATCTATAAATCTTAGAGAAAGAAAACAGAATCCAGTTTCTACAGCATATCATTTACAATTTCCAGTATCAGTCAGAATTTACTAAAGAAAGAAGAAAATAGTTCCCACTGTAAAGAGAAAAAATAACCAATATAAACAGACCCACAGACCACCTATATTTGAAATTAGCAGACAGAGACTTTATCACCACTTAAAAAAAAATACATTCAAGAAAATAAGAGAAAGATGATTATAATAAGTCAACTGAGGAGGAATATCAGAAGAGAAATGGAAATTATATGTTAAGTGCAGTTATAGAATGGAACAGTACAATGACCAAAATGAAAAATTCACCAGATGAAACATTCACAGCATTGGAGATGGAAGAATAAATGGGTTAGTGAACTTGAAGAGAAACCAGTAGAAATGATCCAAATGGAGGAACAGAGCACAAAAAGATTTAAGTAAAAAAATGAACAGAGTTTCAAGAACCTATGGAACAATATAGTCTAATATATGTCATTGGAATCACAGAAGAAGAGAATGATAACAAGCCAAATAAATATTTAATAGTTAATTACTGAATTTTGTAGCTTTGAATCATACAAGAGTATGTGCATTACTTTGTGATTCCAAGTACATATACAAGATAAACAAACAAAAAACAATTGTATTTCTGAACAAAACAAAGGGGTCAAAACCCTTTTGACTTCATCTGGGGTGGACAAATATTTCTTAGGAAAAAAATAAAATGCTAGCCATAAAAGAAAACTTGATATAGTGGACTTCATTAAAATTAAATGCTTCTGCTCCTTGAATGATATTTTTAAGAAAATTAAAATGCAAACTGTAATCCTAGAGGGAATATTACCAAAATGCATCTGCCAGATAATTTGTATCTAGAATATATAAAGAACATTCACAAATATGTAATATGAAGGCAACCTGATAAATGGAGAAAAGATGAGACGAGACACTGCATGAAAGAAGGTTTGTAAATGGATAATAACTAAGAAAGGCACCCATCATCATTAGTCACAGGAAATGAAAGATGAAACCACAATGAGATACCAATATGTATTCATTAGAATGTCTATAATCAAAAAAACCCAATAATACCAAGTGTAGACAAGGATGCAGAGCAACTCAAGTCTCATACATTAGAAATAAGGGTGTAAAATAGTATGGTAACTTTGGAAACAATTCGGTAATTTATTTAAAGTTTTATGTGCACTTACTGTATGACCAAGAGTATCACCCAAGGGAAGTAAAAACATGTTAAAACCATACCTTGCACTAAAGATTCAGAGTGGCTTTAATCATAATAGCTCCAAACTGTCAACTACTCAAATGTCCAGAAAAGGTGAACTGTTGCATTTTCATAAGAGAGAATACAGTAGTACTCCCCTCCTAATCTGCAGGAAATAAATTGCAATATCCCCCAGTGGATACCTGAAGCTATGGATAGTACAAACCTTATATATACTATGTTTTTCCTATACCTACATACCTATTATAAAGTTTAATTTATAAATTACATAAAATAAAGTATATCAACAATACCTAACAATAAAACAGTTATAATGATATACTATAATAAAAGTTAGGTGAATGTGGTCTCTCTCTCTCTCTCAAAATATCTTACTTAACTGTACTCACCTTTCTTGGGATAATATGAAATAAAATGCCCATGTGATGAGATGAAGTGAATGACACAGGCATCACAATGTAGCATAAGGATACTACTGACCTTCTGACAGTAATTCAGACAGAGGATCATCTGCTTCCAGACCGTGGTTAACTGTGGGTAACTTAAACCCCAGACAGAAGACTACAGATTAGCGGGCACAACTATACTACTGCCTTCGTCTCTTCAAGCTGTGGTAACAGAATTATTGTAAGTGGCTTGAAAGCCATAGAAATTTATTTCTTACAGTTCTGGATGCTGGAAAAGCCCAAGGTCACAGCACTGGGCAAATTCTGTGTTTGGTGAGAAACTTGTTTCCTGGTTCACAGTCCACTGTCTTTTCATTGCAACCCCACACTGTAGGAAGGGGGTGACAAGTGCTTAGGGCCTCTTTTGTAAGGGCACTAATCCCACTCATGAGGACTCCACCCTCATGACCTTATCACCTTCCAAAGGCCCCTACCTCTTAACAACATCTCATTGGGGATTGGGTTTCAACCTGTTCAGTTTGGGGGATGGGATGGGTACAAACATTCAATCTATAGCAACTAATGTGCAATAAAAAGGAACCAACTAAACTAGTGATACAGACCACAAAATTGATGGGCCTCAAAAGAGTGATACTGACTAAAAGAACCCCCACACAGTTGAGTATGTACATGATTGTGTGACTCCAAGTACAGGACGCTCTAAAACAGAGAAAACTAATCCACAGGGCTAGAAGTCAGATCAGTAATCACTGGGGGTGGGGAGAGGCAGCTGGATGACTGCAACTCTGCAAGAAAGAACTTTCTGGGTGACAGAAACATTCCGTATCTTGATTTGGGTGCTGGCTACGTGGGCCTATAGAATTGGCAAAATCCATTAAATTATACATTTCAAAACAGTCTCCTTCTCATCTGCCTCTGCATATTACCTGGCTTTCTATACTCAAAATTTTTGTTAAGAAAAAGCCTAGCTGAAAAAAAAAAAAAAAGAAAAAGAAAAAGCCTAGCTGAAAATTAAATGTGAAACAACATCCTTAATACTATCCCTAAATTTCAAAAATCCATACAGGTGATATATACATACATATATATATATATATATTTTTTTTTTTTTTTGAAAGGGAGCGAGTGCGAGAGAGCAAGCAGGTGTATACATACCACACCTGGATCTTCATGGAAGCTAGAAAAGGTAGATTTTTTTTTAACAGAAACCAAGAAATGTGATATAAAAACGATAAGCAAAAATGAGTGCTCTTACATCCTGATTATAATCAATATAAGGAAGTTTCAGGACTGCCTTGTATTCGCAGATACAATTTTGGTTTTTTTGGGTAACTGTAGATATTGACCCCTCAGGACAGAGATGGGAAAGCCTTATATTCTTGAAACACAGATTCTAATTTATCCTAATGGCTGCCTATAGCGGTGCTTCTTTCTTTATTTATTTTTTTGAAACTCTGTTGTAAGAACATCAGTAATGGAAAAATTCAAAGGGAATGTGAATTAGAGACTAAAAACAAACACCACCCCCCAGCAGTTACACAATGTATTTTCTGAATTCACATTCTGTCTTAAATAGAAACACTTATATAATGCTTTATACTTTTAAGAAATATTCTGACATACTTTACTGGATGTGATCATCAATGGGTAAGATACCATTATCCTTCCATCTTTTACAACTGGGGAAACTGAGGTCCAGTGAGGTTTAATGATGTCCCCAACCTAAGAAATTTAGAAACTGGCAACACCAAACCTAAAGTCTAGGACTCCTGAGCCTGAATCTGTTTCTCCATCAAATTTAGCCAGAAATATCTTAATGGTAAAGACTAAGTGAAGAGGGTCCTCAAATCCCTTCCACGTAAAAGATGAGGCATTGGAACATGTTCTCTACTTGTCCAGCAGTTGAATCCAAAATTCAAGGTGGTTAACGTTCCAGCTATACTTTCCTTTCTCTTGGCAACTAGTCCCTTAATAACTACTAATTTGTTAACAAATCACCTTTTTAGGGGAAAAAATACTTCTAAACTCTGATTTACAAACCACCCCATCTCAGAGAAGTGAAACTAGTAACAGAAGACTTCTGTTCAGATACTGAACACATATAGCATGAATCTGAACGTGAACTTGGAGTCTCCCCGATCATCTGGCTGACCTTGATCTGAAGTCAGTTTCTTGGCTTCACTGGTGGAGAACGTCAGTCTCAGGGAATGCACACAACTTCTCCCTGCTGCACCCTAGTGGGCATGTTAAAAATGAAATAAATAGACCAAAGCCTGGGAGATTCCTTGGTCTGACCTCCTAATCTAAGCCTACTGGACCGACAGGGCTTCTCCTACAATCAGTTCCCCCAAGCACGCCTAACACAGAGCTTTTGTCTTTCGGATAGGTCTTTGGATAAATAGCCATGACTGGTCAACGCAGGCACCCGTATAACTGGTGACACGGTTTTGAATGAAATATAAGACTCCTGATTTTCAAAGAAAGGTGTTTTAGAGAAATACCATTTTCTGATTCAAGTACAAAGATACCTATGTTGACATCCACTCAATTAGCAATAAAAACTATAAAAGCGATACTTGGTACTCCCGGCTGCTGGAAATCAGGGAAACTCACTACAGTGTCACTAAAGCATCAGCTTTTCTTCTCTTTTTCTGACTCTATGTTAAATCAAGGCAGACAATAAACAGGAGGCAACATCACAATAATGATTTATCTACTAACAGCTGCAGACACCATAGCCACCCTTGGCAAAGAAGGCTTCACCAATGCTACCATATCCAGAATGGAATCAGAAACACAAGTCATTACATTTCAAAGAGCAGGCAATGCTTCACATTTGTGACATGACCATAGGAAACAGCTACTTTGTCTGAGCCCCTCTGGTTACACAAATAATCCACTAAACATGGGTACAACAATTGCTAATATTCCAGTGATTTGAAAGACAGCTCAATTCAGAGCTAATTGTACAAATGGGTTATATAAACACTCAGCTTCCAAGAGGGATACAGCAGAGAGATATTTGCAGACAGAAGCCTGGATGAGAAATTTATTTCCTCCCTTCTCTCATCACTCCATTTTCAGTTGTGCTCAGTCACTAACTGTCTGCCGTCCCCGGTTCAGCTGTGTGCGTCTGTGTTCTACTCAGTGCAACAAATACTTATCAAGTACTTCCTAAGAGCCAAACACAGGGACTACATGCTGAAGATACAAAGATGAAAAAGGCACTTTTCCTGAACTTTCGGAGGTCAAGTGTATAAATGAGTTGGTGAGAGAAGCATCTGTCATTCTGATTTGCTCCCTATATTGCCCCTGCCTAACCTCCTCTTTGGTGAGGTCCCTCATCTTCAAGCCTACTTTCCATCCTTGTCCTCTTCTAGAAATTTCAGCTTAGGTCCTTAAAACAGTATACTGTGAAGTACAAAACTCAGAAGACCACGCAGTCTCTCTGACCGGAGGAAGCAGGAATGCTTCCTTCCACAAAATAGCAATTTAGGCAACCAGGAGAGCAGAGCGTGGCATGATAAGACAGAGAGAGGGAAAGGTGGTAGGGGTAACCCACCCCATAGAGGTCTGTTCTAAGTTAAGCTTCTAGGCAATGAGTTGAAGACGGAGTGCTAGGGTTAATGAGTAACCGTGGAGACCGGGCATTATAGCATCCTGGGGAAACCAGCAGGTGCCAAGCCCTTTACTATTCCAAAGAACAGGATATAAAATATACGAGTTACTTGGAAAAACCTGAACCCTGCAGCAAAGGGCAAATCTGCTGGAACAATTCCTCTAATTCTACCACGTATCAGTGCCTGCAACAGGATAATTAAAAAAGCAACCGGAAATGCGAGAGATTATGTATTACAGTGGCTGAATTTTATTTTTCTCCAGGTAACAGTCTGAACACTGGTGAGAAAGAAGCCTCCTTACCTTAGAAAATAATTTTGCTTCTGAGACGACAGAACCGGCAATGCATTATCAGGCTAACCAAGTGAATGAAAGCTATGGCATGCCCACTTGATGCTTTGAGAAGGGACAAGTAGGCAGTCACTAGACTGACAGCACTTTCCCCTTTCCTGTTGTCAATGTGTTTCCAATGGTCAGACATCTCTGATCACCCACAGAGACACTCTGAGGCTTCAAAATAATCCAAAATGGGTAAGAAAAGTACATCAATGTTTTCTCTTGTATCCAGCAATCAATACCCTAGTACAGTATTTTTTTTTACTTTAATTTTTTAAGTTAGAGGCAAAAACATCTCACCTGCCTCCTACCTTAAATTTATTCTGCACGATTTAAAATGTAAAAGTTAGAATCTGAAATATTAACTAGTCTCATGCCCTTCCTTTAGGTTATTTGCTTGAGGTCAAGAATGAGTTAGGACAATGACTGGACAGTGACAATAGAATTGGAAGAGTAAAGGGTCTGGCACCTGCTGGTTTCCCCAGGATGCTAACAACCCCAGGTCTCCACGGTTACTCATTAACCCTAGTGCTACATCTTCAACCCATTGCCTGGAAGTTTAACTTAGACTGTGCCTCTCAATCCGGCTCAGTTCAACATACTGTGATTTTAATAGAGTATAGTATTATTTGATTGGCTCTTGAAGTGACCATAGTAATTCAAGGAGTACATCTGTCCCTGCCTTTGATGACCTGATCTGGGTCATTTTTTTGTTTGTTTGTTTATAAAGGAACATGAGCTGAAGCAGCTATTACTATAATGTAAAACACTATAGGTAAAAACATCATATGGCTTATCAGAGAAATCCATTCTGAAAGAGGAAGCTCTCCTGCCAAGACTGTTACTGTATCTCATCATGTCTGCCCAAACTTTTAAAAAATTATTTTCTAATTAATTTATTAATTGTGGCATTCATCAGTTTCTTCTTCTTCAGCCCACTGTCACGAAGAATCACACAGATGTTTTCTAACCTATATGATGCCTCACAAAGAAGAATTTACAAACACGCTTAAGCCCAAAATGAAGTAGGAGGTGTTCCAGTACTTAGTACTTGGCATGAGAAATATTTCCGGGAGTAATTCTCCAAAAGACCATTTGCTGCTCCAGACTGATCTTATGTGGAGACAAAAGAATGGTCAATAAGTCTAGACTTGAGAATCTGGAGAATAATAGTGATAACTTTCAACTTCATCTCGAACACAGTGCCACTGGTATGGATGGACTGAGAGAGTTGAGTGTGGGAGAAGACGAAGGGCACGAAACTCCCAAATTGAGAGACAAAAGCAAACACTGAGTCACTTCAAGCAAACACTGAGTCATCTCATCCTCACCAGGAATCCAGTAAACCTCAACATTGTGTGTGTGTGTGGGGGGGGTGGGTCGTATGTGATTTTATTGTTTTAAAATGTATTCAAAGTTTTCATCTAACATTGATGGTGGTGAAAGTTATAACACTTTTGAGACCATAAAGAGGCATTTAGTTTTTCAGAACTGGAAACCATATTTTTTCCTCCAGAAAGAGGTAAAGAGCACATGTTCCCCTCACACTTGTCAGGTGATTGTATCCTGGTGAGTGGATCCAGGGCAGGGTTCAGCAGCAGACAAGAGAACATAAGCCAGGACCAGTCAAAAGGAAATTGGTGGAAAGTGACCAGGCCACAAGGCTGTGTAACACAAGAGCAGTTGTACATGGACCCACCATGCCAGGTCCTCATGCTAGAAGAAGTTGGAACTCTTCACCCCATCAGGGAAGCAGGACATGGAGCAAGACACCCAAGCCTTCCTGCCCCCTACACAATGGAGTGAAAGGTCATTAGGTTGTCTGACAGCTAAATCCCCATTCACACAAAGAAATTCTGAGGTGTAATGGACAAACTCTTCCCAAAGTCAAGCATTTTATAGCTCTGGCATCAGTCTTATACAATGCAATTTCATCAATTACATTGTTGAAAAGTGTTTCTTAACCATAGTAAATCCCTTTTCAGCAATTTAGCAAAATTAAAGTGATTTACAAAATAGACGGAGAGATACATTATGTTGTTTGTCATCATTTCCCCAAACCACTAGGGTTACAAAGAAGCATAAATATTTAAAAAGTGCTCAGGATAGTTTAATTCTGTCTTTGGCAATTTATTACTTTACAAGAGACAGATTACGGAGATGTATTCTAGCAATCACTAATTGTTTTTAGATTATACACTAATATATTCATTTCATAATTGTAAGTGAAAGAATGCATACTAATGTGCATAGCTGTGGTCCTTTTGCATAACTTAACTAATTTTAATAGTTGAAAACTTAATTAAGTAGATTCAAAGTGAAATCAGCCTCAGCGATGAATGTGCTTACCTTTCATCAAAATAGACAGTGGTTTTGTGGCATAAATGGACTACTAAACCCATGTCTTCAGCAATTTCCTGACCCTATCCAGACCTCCAATCCATTAATCCTACCTCCTTTTCATGATGCTTCTTCTCCATGGCGTCCTCACTTAACTCCAACTGGCCTAATTTGGAGGGTTCGTCATTTTAATTGCACCACTGCAAATCACTCAGCTCTGAGGACCACTCTCTCTTCTTTTTATTCCCCTGGCAAAGAGTGCACCCTACTTGAGTCCAGGGTTCCAGGTCATTCTGCATCAGGCAAGCCCTGAATATTGCTGCAAAACACACAACTGCCGCTTTGCTGGTCTTACCCAACCCGTGATCCTTGAACTGCCCATCATGTCACTTCCCTTGTCCATTGACTTATTGTCCCTATGGGTAGTTCATGGTTTGCTCTCTCTCCCTAAGCATCTTATCCCTCCTTCCCATTTCCTCTCTCATCTGAAGAACTTGCTTCCTATTTTTCTGAGAAAATGGAAGCCCTCAGAAGACAACGTCATTCACACCTGTCACCGGAAGCGTCCACCTATCTGCATGAACTCAAATCCTCCCTGTTACTGTGGAGCAACCAGCCATGCTTCCATCCAGAGTGAACCACCCACGACACACACCTCCCCCTCTTCGCTACCCAATGGGATTGTTCCACTAATTGTTCCTTCCTTCTCCTACATCATCATTTCCCTTCTCTACTGGATCATTTCTGAGAGCATACAAATGTCCTATTTGTATGTGCTATTATTTTTCCCATCATAATACAATAAAACTTTTACTCCCATGTCTCCCTCCAGCTAACCTCCCACTTCTCTGCTCCCTTTTATAGATAAACTTGCCAAAAGGGCTGTCTATAAGGACTCACTTCCATTTCTCTCCTCTATTCTTTCTTGAATCCATTCCAATCAAGCTACCGCCCCCTTGAGCCATTGATACAGCTCCTGGTAAAGCCATAGTGGGCTCGTATCGCTAAATCTGATGGCCAGGTCTCAGCCTTCACTAATTTAACCACTGTCCACGGCATTTGATAAAGTTGGTCACTCCCTCCAACTCCATACTCTGTTCACTCAGCTTTCAGAACTCCTCACTTTCCCAATTCTTCTCCTGCCTCACAGTAGCTCCTTCTCTGTGCTGGTTCCTCTTCATCTCCTTGGCCTCTAAATGTTGGCATGCCCTGGATTCTGTCCTTGCCTTCTCTAACCACACTTATTCCCTAACCCACTCTGCACACAGTGATCATCTGGAGAGGTTTTACAATGTCTGGGACCCATCACAGACCAATCAGAGAATTTCTAAGGGTAGAGGTGGGCACCAACTGAAAATCACTGCCTTAGATGATCTCACCCAGCTTTGTAGCCTTGAACGCCATCTAAGAACTGATACCCTAGAATATATGTCTTCATAGAACTTATTCCAGAACTCCACACTTGAATATCCACTGACCACATGACTTCTGTACTCGGATGTGTCATTAAAGCGTATCAAACTTTGCAGAGCTAAAGCAGAATGCCTAATCCTACCCTCTCCAAACTTGCTTTTGTGGTCCTCTGCATGCCAGTAAAGGACAACTCCATCTGACAGTCGGCCCAGCCAACATTCCTGGAGTCATCCCTGATTATTTTTCTCTCAAAGCCTACATGCAATCTGGAAGGAAATTCTGTCATTTCTACCTCTAAAATAGTTGGAGAATCTGTCACTTCCCATCACCTCTCTTCCTGCCACCCTGCTTTCCCCCAGACATGCACGTGGCTTGCTCCCTACTTCCTTCAGTCCATTGCCCAAATATCATCTACTCAGGGGAGACCGTCCCTGACCAAACTGTTTTAAAAGACACCTTCTCCCACAATGCATGCCCTATTTCCACTCTCTGCTTTATTTTCTTCAATTCCACTTATCACAATGTGACATACCACATCTTTTATTTATTTATTAATTCTGTCACTCCCTTCAAATACAGACTCAAGAGGGCCCAGCATCTGAAATAGAACCGAGAACATGAATATAAATATTTGCTGAATGAATGATTGAATCTTTTATATCCTAGCAAACAAACCCCGCTGGTGGAAATAAACTTCTATAACTAAACCAAGAGAAAAGAGGTGTGATCATTTTAAGCAAGAAGGAAGCACTGACCCAGACGGTGGTTGGAACACCGCTTTCTGATTCCATCCAGTTGTTTGGAGATCCTGAAAAAGCATTCTCACATAATGACGCCTCCTCCAAAAAAAACGTCATATGTGAAGAGTATGTTATTTCAATATAAATCATGTCTGAGTTGTTTCTTGCTGTGATCTGACTCAACGTCTCACGCTGCTCAGAGCCAAGCTGTCTCATAAGTCAGTCTTCCGTGTTTCAGAGCCTTCCTGCCAGGAAAAATCGGAGGCCGTCTGTGGTTCTTCACTGTGACAAGACACATCTGTGTTACAGTAATTCCCCTGCACTTGCAGTAGATGCGGCTGAACTGTGTGCCCTGGGCAGTCTGGTTCCCCTGATGCCTCTGCAGGCCCTTGACAAAAAACAAAGGAAAACCGGTGCCTTTATGTGGCTGCAAATCAAGATTTCTCTGTCTCCTCGAACCCCTCCACCAGGAACACTGGCATCCCAATATAAATCTTTTATATATCCATGTTTATTTGGTATGTAACAAAATAGATGACTGCCAAGTCAGAAGAGAGATTTTTAAAGCCTATTTTATGTTCCCGTATCAATTTATACCTAATGTTAAAGCCTTTGATAGCGAACATTTATTCAGAAGTTATTAAAGAGAATTAGCTTCCTAACTTTTAAAGACAACTGTACATATCTAACAGGGAAAAAGATACATGGCTCATGGAAACCCGTCCATGTACTCATGGGGCACTGTAATTACTTTGGGCAAAACTATATTAACTTCTCAAGACACCCAGGCATGCGCACTGTTAATACAAACATGTCAATTACGGATTGTCTCCCTCACCCAGGGTTCGATATCTCTAGCTACGGAAAGAGTTTTGTTCGTGGATGGAAAGTGTTAGACTGAAGGTCAAGGGGAACTGTCCTAGAAATGTTAAAAATGATAAATAGAATTTCACATATCAGGACATATAAAAAACAAATTCTGTCCCGCAGATAGAGAAGCCTATGTGAAATTAAAGTGAGAAATCAATCACCAGTACCACGGCTGGGACTTATTAAGCTCCTTGGTCGAATGCCGGCTCTGGAGAAGACAGCCACTAGGCTCTCTACCTCCCGCGTGACCCCATCTCACAGAAGTCTTAGAAACTTCAGTGCCAATTAAAGAGGAAAATTAGACAATCCATCTGTTAGCCAAAGAAAGCACAGCTCATGACATGTAAGAACCTGACTGATGAAAGGGACCCTGGAGAGGATCCCGTCACCAGCTCCCATGCCACAGTTCTTAAAATGGAGAACTTTTAAAAGTTAAAAAGAAGATCAAATCACTCAGTGGCAGAGTAAGTCTAATTTCCAGATGAAGGGACGCATAAGCTGGTGTCTCTATTGTTCAATGCGCCTCTCACCTGAAACCTAACTCTTCATAACTCACCCCTTACTGTTGTCATCAAATATAGCTGTAGAATTTCATGGTGGCCTCAGCCCTGAGCACACACTGCTTTAAATCCAACCATTTCTTTTTTATGGGAAGGAAGGTAAAAGTTTCAGTCAAGAAAAAAAAAAGCACTGAATTATAGATTCCAGTTCAATGGCTGCAAGATGGCTTTCCAAGGCAGTAGAATTTATGAAAGGAGAGGCCATGCGACATGGGACACGGCCAGAATTGTAACAGATATGTGCACGCCTCATGTTTGTGGAGCTTCGTTCCAACCATGGTGACCCCAAAGGATATTCATAAAACATACTCCATGACCACCACAGTGACTTACAAAACCAGAGGTGTGTTTTCATGGGAAAACTCGAATTTAAACAGTGATTAAAATCGAGATGAAACACTCTTTTTCTTGGTTATTCTGGAACTCCGCCAGCCAAACCTTTGAAGGATCATATTCTGAACCTAAATAGCAATGGCTGCTTTATAGTATCTTCCAAAGTCATGACATCTCTTCTGCTGTTGGCTACTTTCCTCCATCAGACTCCTGGCCCCTTACTTCTATAAGGGAGGATCTGAGGACATTTTCCCTTTCCCTTCTGGTTGTTTATCTGTAGTAGTGACCAGTGGAGACACCAAAGATAAAATTAGGATGCTTTAGTGAAGACCAGTAGTTCTTGGTTCTAGCTGCAGGTTCGAGTAACTGGAGAATTTTTGAAAATATGATGTTGGACTCCATCCCCAGATTTAATAAGTCTGGTGTGGGGGCCCTGTACCAGGTATTTTCCAAATCATGGAAATCACTGTCCTAGATAAAGGAGATATGAACAGGGATTGTGGAATCATGAAGGATATGAACTGAACCATAAAATGACACAATTGTAGAGCTGGAAGGGACATCAGAAGTTTAAGGACCTCCCTTCATTACAATAAAGTCAGAGGATACTAACTGAGTATGTCAAGATCTCATGGGTGCCTGGGTGGCTCGGTCTGTTAAGTGTCTGACTCTTGATTTCAGCTCAGGTCATGGTTTCAGAGCCATGAGATCGACTGAGCACCTTGTCAGGCTCTCCACTTGGCATGGAACCTACTTAAAATCTGTTTCTCCGTCTCCTCTGCCCCCACCCCTTACGCACACAGACACACACTCTCTCTAAAAAAAAACCAACCAAGATCTCAAAACTAGTGGCAGATCCAGAACTCTGGTCACATGATCCATGAAATGACTAAACACTGAAGAGACCTTCCTTGACACCTAGGAAAGAACATTTAGAATATACATAAAGGGAAGTTATTATAGCTTTACTCAAAATACAAAACATGGCAATCAAGAGGCAAACATCATAACACCATTCAAGGATATATTATTAGGTAAATCCGTTATGGCTCACCACAGACTTGTAGGAGAAGCTGGCGGCTTGACATGTCATAGCAAACTATGAGTGGTGAAAGTCAAGGTAAAATCCAAACGATTTGGTTAATATCAAACAGAATACAGGTTTGGATGAATTACAAAAATGATTCCATAAATTCTGCATATTTTCTCACCATGTAAGTAAAGGTCATATTGGATATGTTCTTACCATGTACAGTGTAGTGCTTGGCATACACTAAGTGCTCAATTAATGATAGGTGCTGCTTCACTTCACTGCTACCACTATGTAAAATCCAACCAAATTGGATGGTGCTAGTTCATATCATTGGAATGCATTACTATCATGCTGGTTATGGAATCGGGTTTTCTTGCCTTATAGTGGCATTAGACTGAAAATTTGTAATCTCCACTGACCTAAGGCAAAGACTATTTTACCTTTCAATTCAATTTTGAGCAATGAGAGAGAGAGAGAGAGAGATTGGT
Organism: Lontra canadensis; assembly: GCF_010015895.1. Taxonomy (NCBI): domain Eukaryota; kingdom Metazoa; phylum Chordata; class Mammalia; order Carnivora; family Mustelidae; genus Lontra; species Lontra canadensis. The sequence goes on from NW_022631066.1 coordinate 1,582,311, forward strand.
TGGAGGACCAAAAGAGGATAATAATGGGGCTCTCCCTTTTCTTCCCTCCACCCTTCTAGGCTTAACTTGCACAGGAAGAGATTAGTAACTGGAGAAGAGGTGTTGACATCTTGGATTGGTCCTGGCATGCTCAAACATTGCTTAAGCCCATTCACCTTATGAAAATGCTTTACCCATCTTAAAATTGGGAGTATAATACCTAACTCATAAGATAGGATGCACCACGCTCAATGATATATCCTAGTACATCATCTAGAATCTTCACACAACTCTTCCACACAAATCCATTTTTCAGATAAATTATATTCCTTTGAGTCATCTTTCAGAAAAATATAATTTTTATTGAATTATGTATAAAGAACATTAATCATGACCCTGTTTTTCTTAGTCTATGCTAAACCTAATTTGATTTTATACTTGAGAAGAGTATGACTAGCAATTATTTTATTTAAAAGATGTGGTAGTTGGAAAGGATATTAAGGTATGGAAAGTTATTTCTTTTTCCTTGTATTTAATGGCCCCAGATTATTCTCCTCATACTGTGTTGTTCTGAGCCTGATTTCTGGTACCAGAATATCCTGCTTTTAATTTGGTTCTTTCTTTCTTTTACATGATTTCTAACCCGTAAGAGGCCCTCTATTTCTGGTTGGATGAAATGCATGAGCTTCGTAACAGACTTTTGTCACTTACTGGTACTTTACTCAGACTGCTCACCTGCTTTTTCTGGGTTTGCTTTATTCTCCAAATGCTGGAAATCTGATCTCGAATCCTGAATGTCATCGACAAACTCCAGGAAGGACAACTGAAAATACACCTCCATTTGTATTCTAAAAATTAACTGTGAGTAAATGTGTAAAGAGCCTCCACTGAGTACAGCCCTTAGAAATTAAACTTTAGGGGTACCTGGGTGGCTCAGTCATTAAGGGTCTGCCTTAGGCTCAGGTCATGGTCCCAGGGTCCTGAGATCAAGCCTTGTGGAGTTCTCTTCTCCCTTCCCACTCCCCCTGCCTGTGTTTCCTCTCTCTATCAAATAAATAAATAAAATCTTAAAAAAAGAAGAACTTAAACTTTCACTTTAGTTGGCTGGCTTTTTTCTACAATGCTGTATTTTCACACACCTTGCATTGAGAACCCTGGAAGCAAGGCTGGTGGGCACATAACGGTGCTTAGGCTACTGATCAAGGCAAAGCGGCTTTGCAAATAGAAAAGCCAGGAAAAAAAAGTAATTAACTCGCTAATCGTTTCCCTTAATGTGAGTGCTAGCTAGTGGAGGTATCTCAGCAGTGGTAAAGGAAGCTGTCTGCAGATGTAGCAAGGCTGCCACAACACAGTCCTGGCGGGATTGTCCCCGCCAGGCTGATGGTACCATCGGCTCCTGCAGCTTTTGCTCTCCAGAAGCTGAGAGCAAACTTCTTCTCCTATAAGTTGAGAGTGAGGCTTAATAATGGTGTTTAAACGCCTTCCACTTTTTAATCTTCTTCTCCTAAGTACTTCTCGCAGACAGTCTACTGGTCCTTTCCAAGTTCATTCTGGGATGCTCTTCTCCAGTCATCTGCTCCTGGGAAGTCCTTGCCTTCTCGAAGGTACAGATGGCTCACTTTCTTATGTCTCTCTTGCATTTCCTAGGCCGAAGTACCACGATTCTAATCCACCTCCTTCACTGCCTGTCAGGATTTCCAGCCGTGTGACCCTACTCACATCATTTAATTTTACTGATCCCTGGCTTCTTCAAATAGAAAATGGGATGATCCTAAGAGCGACTTCACAGCATAGGGATGGGAAAGGAGCTGCAGAAACCCCATGAACTTGCAGTGCAGATGATGTGGTAGAGAAGAGTGGTCAAGAGTCTTGATTTTGGAGCCAGACTGTCTGAATGTATCTCTTGGCCAACTGCTACCTGTTGGGTGAGTTACATAATTTCTCTGAGCCTCAGCATTCTTGTCTACAAAATGCAGCTATTAATGCCAACCTCAAGGAGTTATGCAAATTAACAAATGAACATATGGGAAAACTCAACCCCTCTGTCCGGCACAGAAGAAGCAATAAATAAGCTTTGGCCCAACTCAGGCTGAGTCCTCACTACCCTGGTTCTTAGTTCCTCTCCTTGGCGGTGGTGTGTCCCTTTCCTGGTGTTTCTCTAAATATATGTGTTTTGTGGGAGCAGGTGGACTGGGATGGAGAGGGGTGGGGTAGGAAGGAGACTCATCACAGTCAATGCCTATCACATAACTTTATGATGACGCCTCACGGCAAAGAAAATCTAGAATGTGAAAATATGGAATATGAAACTGAAAGTACTGGAATGCAAGGAAGTCCGTGTCTGTGACGCAGCAGCCAGCAGCGGGAACATTCCAGAGATCCATCTGCCTCCAGATACATTCCCACCTCTGGACCCAGGGAACATCTTCTCCCTCAGCTGCCCGACTCCAGATGTGTGAAAGTCCTCATCTATTACTGCGTAGAGGGTAGTAAGTTAACTGGAACGAATAAAGGGGAAAATACCAGCCCAGGAGTTCACACATAGGATGGACCACATTTAAGAGACACTGTCTTCTTCCTGCCATGCCCAGATGTCAACAAATATGGAGAAAACATGCATGAGAAATATTTGTACGGAAGCAAGGTAGATGACCAGAGACTTTCTGGGTGTGGTATCCAGGAAAACATTTTATGTAAGTAATGAATGGTCATTTGGAAGTTTCTGGAGGCAGGGACATTTGTCTTAGCAGTAGGGCGGCCACAACTCACCCTCTTCTCTCTCTCAAGAAGCCACTTCAGAAACCACGTTGGTGAGCATGACATCACAGGGCTAACTAAACTTACCTCAGCTACCACCATAAATTGTCTGCAGACGTCAGGACTTTATTTCTAGTAGCAATAAATTACTTACCTCAGAATCGATGGAGACACCCCAACGCGGTTTAAAGCTCCCACACAGTCAGATACTTCCCTTTTGTAGTCGATAAAAGTGATGCTCGGAAAGCATAAATTAGATGCCCGAGGTCACGCAGCTAGCGAGTCGCAAAGCTGCCACACCCACTCGGGCTCAAATGTCCATTTCATGTTCATACATTGAGCTGCGTATATATGTACCCGGGACTGAAAATACATTTACAAAACACTGGGGCCGAATGTCGCTTAGACAAAATTTGTGTTTTTTCACGGAATTATTTATTATAACGGAGAATCTTTAATTCCAATGACATGATGGCCTGCAGCGATGTTTAATATTCATTCACTTTTTATTCAGGCAGAAAATTGACAGCAGAATAGGTCTATTTTTATAAGAGGCATTCTAGCTTTTCCAAAGGAAAGATGCTTTTTAAAATGTTATTCAAAAATATGCACTCAAAGTGTAGCCCCCAACATGTGATACCAAGTGCTAACTTTCTTATTAGCTACTACATCCCATAAAGCACCTTTGCAAAGCCCTGGACCATGCAGCAGGCCTGGCTGCTGGAAGACTTGACTAATAACGAGGACAGACAGCTCAGGCCCTGCCATGTGTCCTAGACAGAGGTCACGAGAGAAATGAAGGATATTCCCCTGGAGTGAATTGACAGACAGTTATTTGCTCAACATTGAGGCTGCAGATGTTGGAAAATGTCAACCTACAGAAGGAACAAGGAAGAACCACTGCAGCCAGACTCAGGCAGACTGCCAGGAGAGCCATGGTTTGGTGACAGATGGACATTTTTTTTTTTAATATCCATAAAAAGAGAATACAGACAAGGACAGAGATTTAGGCAAATTCTCGCCTATTCTTCCCAGAGGCCCAGGCACAATGTAGGCGGTGTGTTGGGTGTCACAGTGGGCTTGGGTCAGGGCAATGTTTGCCTAGGCTTTGCTCAGACTATTTGCTGGTCTGTCTTGGAATCCTTCATGCCAAGACTGGCTTTAGCTGGGCAGCTGTCTATCTGGGCTGCTTTTTCTGTGACAAAGAAAACCAGGTGGTCCGGAGTTATTTTACGGGGTGAGGGAGGGTGAAAAAAACACAAAAGCAAACAGGCCTGAACCCAAAGGAAATGAGGGAACACAAGGAAGTGCGTGCCAAGATGGCACCAAGGACAGGAACTCTGGAAGGCCAGGCTCGCTCCCATTGCCTCTGCTGTGGCACGATGGCTTAGGACCTATGCCAGCAAGCTCTGGAAACAGTGCGGCCAGGTGAGGAGGTTCAGGTCAACCAGGAAGGGGAGGAAGAGCAGCATCTGATAACCTCTCAAGGCACCTTCCCTTCTAAGCCTGGGTAGAGTGCACCGGAGGCTGGGTTCCCCTTCCCACTGGAGGAAGACATGCCTGGGGCAAGGGTGCCGCTGTGCAGAGGAAATCAGGAGCCTCCCCCACACCCCGCAACCCTGCCCTTGACATCCCATGGCATCTTGGGGATTTCTTACTCTTTGGAATACTAAAGAGTGGATATACTGCCAGGAAACATTAGGTCTTTTTCTAGCAAAGAGAGAAAGTTGTGAAAATATAAAATTTTATTTCACTAAATTTCACCTATTTTTATTTTAGTGATTTTAAATCAATTAAATAGAATCTTCCAGATACAATGGGGGAGTCCTCCTTGAGCCTTCATCGACCTGAAGCAACTATTATGATATTGGTTCAGCAAATAAAAAAAAACTTTTATTGCGATGGGAAGATTTAATATCACGAAGACAGGACAGTTTCTCCCTGAAATAACATGTAATGCAATTATAAGTCGAATCCTAGAGGGTTGTGTGTTTGGTTTAGTAGAATAGGAGTTATTTTATTTATTTTTGGAACTGGGAAAAGTAATTTGATGTTTGCATGGAGGAATAAACCGCCAATAGTATTATGAAATTAAAATAGGAATAAAGTGTAGTGTTTCTGAGGCTGAAGAAATTGTTCATTTGCCTTACCAGCTATAAAACTTATTTTAAAGTTTCTTTGATCAAACCAATATAGAAGCGGCAGATAAATCAATAGAGAGTCCAGAAAAAGATCTGAGTATCCTTGGGAAATGGACATGGGACAAAAACGGTATTTTAACTGAGAGGAGAAAGAATGGCTTACTTAATCCTGTCTCCTCTAAGTTAAAATGTAATTAATTTTTTTTTCTTCTGAAGAACTTCAATTTTTTGATAAATTTGGCTAGCATAAATGACTAACCATTTTGAGGAAAACAAAGTTAGTCCTCATGCCACACCAAATACAAAAATAAATTCTAGATGAATTAAAGACTTAAATGTTTACAAATTTAAAAAGAAGATGAAACTTAAGAGTTCTTCAGCAAAATGGGGATCTCCAAAGGTATAATCCGTAAGGCAACTTTGATTATAAAAAGAAATTTAAAAAAATATTTGGAATGTTAAATGATTCCACAGTGTCCAAAGACAAATGACAGACCGTAAAATTATCTGCAAACCACATGAGAGTTCAATTCTATAATATATAAATTGATTTTTTTAAAAGGGCATAGAAATCAATGCAAACATGGGAAAGGAATACAGTGCAATTCTCAAAATACAATTCACAAAAGACAATCTAAACAGTTAATAAACATAAAAAAATGCCCCAATTCACGGATAGTCTGGAACATACGAATTAAAGGTACTATAAGATGCCGTATCCCATCCATTAGACTGGCAGTAATTACAAAGAACACTAACTCCCTGTGCCAGCCAGGACAGAGGAAGAATTTCTCTCATATATGGCTGGTGGTAACTGGATACTATAGTTTAAAAAGGTAATACAATGTTATCTAGCAAAATAAATGCCATGTGTAGCATTATTTGTAGTGACCTCCCTCTCTGAAAATAGAGAAAAGGACTCAGTAAAAATAGCTGGAATATCCATCAGTTGACAAAAGGCTAAATAAATTATGGTGCATGAAATTGTTAAAAATATGTAAAAAATGAAATGTTGTGTAGTTATTAAGAAGAATAAGTGAGATCTGTAGCTACTGACCTGGAAGGATACGAATGACACCTTATCTGTGAGAAAGACCCAGTTATAAAGAAATGTGCTGTGAAGTATCCTATGATCTCTCTGATGAGGAACTTGAGAGGCAGGTATGGGGTCGTGGGGGGAAGGGAGGGAAAAAAATGAAACGAGATGGGACCGGGGAGGGAGACAGACCATGGTAGACTCTTACTCTCAGGAAACAAACTGAGGGTTGCTGGAGGGGTGGGGTTGGAGGGATGGGGGGCTGAGTTATGGACACTGGGGAGGGTATATGCTATGGTGAGTGCTATGAAACGTGTAAGATTGATGAGTCACAGACCTGTACCCCCGAAGCAAATAATACATTATATGTTAATTTAAAAAAATAAAATAAAATAAGAAGAAAACAAAAAAAAAAGAAAGAAAGAAAGAAAGAAAGAAAGAAAGAAAGAAAGAAAGAAAGACACTGTGAGAGTTAATTTTCTGTGTCAGTTTGACTAGTTTCTGGTGCCTGGATATGTGGTCAAACACCAGTCTAGACATTGCTGTGAAGATCTTTTTTTAGATGTGATTAACATTTAAATAAGCAGACTTACTTGAGTGTGATCTGTTGTGTATGAGTCTAATGCCTTATCTATAAAATAGGATTAATAATAATAATACCTCCTTCACAAGCCTTTGTGAGTATCTAGTGAGATCGTATATGAAGGGCACTCAGGATGCTGCATGTTGGCATGAAGTAGTTAACCTTTATCACTCTCGTAGCTTTTGTTATTGTCATTAGAGACAGTGTAAGATTACTGGGGGACCAATGAGAGAGTCCATCAAAATTTGCAAAGAGTAGTTCAGTGGTTGGTAGAGTCATTCAATACAATCAGAGCAATATAAGGAAAGGGATGTGTGTGTCTATGTGTGTGTACACGCAGCTGACACAGAGGAAAGAGGTGGTAGCAGAGGGAATGAGTGGAAGGGAGGACCTCAGAGGCAAAATCTGCAAGATTAATTCAATATTAAAGATGCCACCAAGGTTCCTGGAGTAGATAGCATTGTTACCAAAGGAGGAGAAGCACGTTTGGGAGAAAGGTATACGATAAAACATTTGGGGGGCACCTGAATGGCTCAACTGGTTAAGCGATCAACTCTTGATTTTGGCTCGGGTCATGACCTCAGGGTCATGAGATTGAGTCCTGTTTCAGGCTCTGTGCGGAGCATGGACCCTGCTGAAAACTCTCTCCCTCTCCCTCTGCCCCTCCTTGCACCACCCCTCCTTACTCTTTCCCTCTCTAAAATAAATAAATAAATCTTTAAGAAAAGAAAAAAGAAAAAAAAGTTTGGTTTGGGACATAATGATAACTAATATTTATTGAATGCTTATCTCTTATGACTTCGACAACACTCTACAAAGTTGTTACAATTACTTTCCCCATTTCACAGATGACAAAACTGAAGAACAGAGACATTAACCAATTTGCTCAGGGTCAAAGAACTAAAAATCACTGGAACTGGGCTATGAAAAGATGAGAGTTTCAAAATGGAGGCCACGGTCAAAGGCATTAAGGGTTGCCAGAAGCCTGGAAGAATAAATATTGAAAAAAGACACTGGATTTGGCATTGGGAGGTAACCCTATCCTTACGCGGTCTGGGTTCGATAACTTTAAGAGCAGAGCATACATAAAAGGAAATGGTTAATAATGACTAATTTTTTCAAGGAATGAAAATAGCCAAGGACAGGAGACAGACAGGAAGGCAGTTATAACGTCTTGCCCCTGCTGGAAACCCTCTAAAGCCTCCTTAACTCCCTCAGAACAAAATAAAATCCTTACATTAGTCTATAAGGTCCTATGCGATCTGGCCCCCAACTCTCTCTTTGGTTCTATCACCGCCAATCTCCCCCTGTCCAACTGTGCTCTGGCTTCACGGGCCTCTGCACTATTCCTGGCACACACGTGCTCTCCTGCCACAGGGACTTTACACTCCACTCTCCCCTTGGCCTGAACCACTATTCCCCAGGATGTGTGTTATGTCTCCTTATCAGAAACCTTCCCTGCTCAGCTTATTGAAAACAGTATTCTTTCTATCCCATCATTTTCCATTGTTCTTACGGAAAAAAAAAAAAAAAAGACTGATTTATTTATTTGAGAGAGAGAGAACGCAGAAGTGGGGGTGGGACTGAGGGAGAGAGTCACAAGCAGACTCTTTGCTGAGTGTGGACCCCAACACGGGGCTCGATCTCACGACCTTCAGATCATGACCTGAGCCTAAGCCAAGAATCTGTTGCTTAACTGGCTGTGCGACTGCTCTTTTCGTTTTTTTTTTTTCTTCATAGCACACATCACCATCACCATGTTGTCTACCATTTGCCTTCCAACACCAAACATGAGCTCCGTGAGAAGAGGGACTTCGTTCCTGACAGTATCTTCAGCAACTGAAACAGTTGTTAATACATGACAGAAGCTCAATAAAGATTTGTTAAGGGAATTAATCTGAGACACTCTGTACTTTTCAGGAAGCTCGTAATTTAATTCTGTGTATATAATGTGCACACACAAGTTAATGTAATGCAAAAATGCACACAAGTCTCACAGAACAGACAAGTGGGTTGAGATGAAGCAGGAAACATTTTGTACAAGTAAAAGGGCTTATGTCAGATTTGGGGGAAAGAGGACAGGAAGTTGCATTTGCAAGAAGGAAAGTGTAAGTGAGGAATGAGCAATGTTTTATCTGAAGACGGGGGTGAAGGTAGATTAAAAGAGAGAGTCATGTGGAGATAATCAATTCTCTGGAGGGCTCAGAATACATTATTAATGATTTTTCTCTCTCTCTCTTACACACACAACATGAAGAAATTCCTCTAGCAAAACTGGGATGTGCCCTTTAGTTTTATTTATACATGCCTTCCTCCAACAAGTTTCAAGAAATTTTATGGTGGATCATTCCGCATCGATATGATTTTAAAAACACTTGTGACGGGGCGCCTGGGTGGCTCAGTGGGTTAAGGTTAAGCCGCTGCCTTCGGCTCAGGTCATGATCTCAGAGTCCTGGGATCGAGTCCCGCATCGGGCTCTCTGCTCAGCAGGGAGTCTGCTTCCCTCTCTCTCTCTCTCTCTCTCTCTCTCTGCCTGCCTCTCCATCTACTTGTGATCTCTCTCTGTCAAATAAATAAATAAAATCTTAAAAAAAAAAATAAAAAAACACTTGTGACGTTTTTCCATCGCTGGTACTTAAGAGGCATGGAAAGCCCATCTAAGTCACTCTTGTGTCACCTAATGCCTTAATTCTTGGCTCAGCCTCTGCTTCTGATTTCTAATTTCATCTTATAGTCACTGGGGGAGATTCAGCAAATACTTATGGCCAGACCCTGCCCCACCCAATTAATTCAGAAACTTTGAATGTGTGGTCTGGGCACCACTAGATTCAAAGAGTTCCTCGGGCACTAATAAAATTCATCCAGACTGAGAACCACAGAGCTAGTGCATTCACCCCAAATGGAATCCCCCAGCACCCAAAGATGGCGATGTTTTCGCGGCTTGAAACAACACCGTTTGTTTCTCATGGTTCTGTCTGATTCCCTTGAGCTCAGGGTCGGTAATCCTAGTGGCTTGATTGATTTCTCTGCTCTGTGTCTCCAAAGGTGAAAATCAAGGTGTCAGCTGGTCTGAACTCCTATCTGGAAGCTGTGGGGGAAGAATCCACTTCCAGGCTCATTCCCATTGTTGGATGAGCTCATTTCCATGTGGCTGCAAGACTGGGGCCCCCCTTTCCATGCTATATCACCATCATAAAATCCCCTCCATCTCAGAGCCAGCAACAGCAGGCGCTCTCCTATTTGTTTTTAAGATTTATTTGTTTCTTTGAGAAGGGGAGAGAAGGGGCAGAGGGAGACAATCTTCAAGCAGATTCCACACTGAGCCGGGAGCCAGACGTGGGGGTCGATCGCAGGACCCATGAGATCATGACCTAAGCTGAAACCAAGAGTCAAAGACGCTTAGCCAGTTGAGCCGCCCAGGAGCCCCAGGCTCTCTCCTGATACTTTGAATCTCCCTTTTGCCACGTCTCTCTGACTCCCGCCAGAGCAATTCCTCTGCTTTTAAAGATGAATGCAATTAAATTGGGCCCACTCCAGATAATCCAGGGGAATTTCCCTATTTCCAAGTCTTTAACCTTAATGATATCCAAAAAATATTGTACTGTCACGTAAAAGGACATATTTATGGTTTCCAGGGACTCCAGCATGGACACTTTGGAATCGATTCTGCCTACCTCACTGCTCTAGCCCATAAAATGATGACATAGCCCCTCCCCAACCCTGAGTCTGTGTGTGTCATCATTCAATCCAAGTTAACTAGAAATCTGGCGAAGTGTGCCTTCCTTCATGCAGGTTTCTTGCCTATGTCATCAGACAAGGTCTATTCCACGGTCCATCTGTTAGGGTTTCTGTAACAGAATTACCATACACTGGGTGGCCTAATTAACAAACATTTATTTCTTATCGTCTGGGTGCTGGGAAGTCCAAGATCAAGGCCCTGGCAGATTTGGTGCCTGCTTCCTACGTAGATGGCCTTCTGTTCTCTGTGTCCTTACCTGGCAGAAGTGGTAAGGGAGGGAGCTGGGAAGCCGGGACGAGCTCTCTGGAGTCTGTTTTATGATAACACTAATGCCATTTAGGAGGGATCCATCACTCCCAAAGTTCCCACCTCCAGATACCACCACAGTGGGCATCAGGTTTCAACACATGAATTGTAGGGGGACACAAACATTCCCTCTATGATTCCTATCAAGAACTCTGAAGAGTCAGATTCCTTGTATAACACAGGAATAGTGAACACTTCCCTGGGGTTGGGTGGGGGGGGGTAGGTACTAAGGAACATTTTTTAGAAAATTAACATCTCTTAATGTTAATTAAGAATGCAAGCCCATAAAGATAGCTATAGTCTGCATGATTAGTGCTATTTTATGACTTTAATTACTATAGCCTTAATGTATTTGAATAGTTAAAAAAAAAGGATGTTTAAATTGTTTATAAATAAACATCCGAAGTACTTAGAATAAGAATTTTCAACCTCAAAACTCTACTTGTTTAATCTATTTATTTTAAACATGGTTAGTCCTGCATATAGACATTCCATTACTACGCGTAATATTAATGTCATTAAACGATATACTTCTTACAGGTGCCAAGGGAATCCTGCCAGCTTTGATGAGGGTAGTATCATGGAAGCCACACTAAAAAAAAGGACCAAAGTGAAATGGAATAGTTTCCAGGTAGGTTGGAAACAAGGAGGAATGATATTAAATTATCACCTAGGAAACCAGAGGTATAGCGTTTAAAGGTTTCACCATTAGGGTCAGTTAGAGTTGACTGTCAAAATCAAAACATGCACTTACTTGAGCTGCTTCAAGGAGAAGAAAGGCAGGCAGCAGAGAACAAAGCAAGCAGGACCCTGTGCTGGGTCGGGAGACCTAGCCTGTGCTGCTCCCCAGGTTGAAATGAAAAGGCGGTGGAAGTCGGCACAGGGGAGAGGGAGAGCTGCGTGTGTGTCTCAGTCCTCCGGCTCACCCTCTTCCCTCTTGTCCTTAGAGGGATGACACTCAGCATAGTGGCTGCAAATGCCGTTAGGCAAATGAGCCCATGGGAGGGAGCGTTATCTGCTGCTGAAAGTCTATATGCTACTGTAAATCAGAAGCCGAAGGCTGATACGTCTGTGACCCCAAGTAATTGTTTTCGTACTGGTTGCCAAAAAAAAAAAAAAAAAATAGAGTAAAGTCATTTTAGACACTTCAGTCTAACCACAGTGATGCTTTTATGAGGCTAATAAACCCAAAATGTTGTAAATAGGTGTATTTGGAAATGCTGTTGTAAGCATATAGCCTTTTCTGAAGTACACTCTGTACTTGTTATTTGGATTGAAAGCTTCGCAACAGGCCATGGCCACAAGTAATAAAGTTCAGATTTAAATGTGAAATATTAAACAGCTGCTTATGCGTGGAAGAACCCACAAAGCACTGAGCCGCAGTCTGCCTGTTGTAGGCAGTGGTTATCCCTCCGGCAAGGGAGCAAAGAATGCCCCAAGGCATGTGGTCAGTGGAAGGTTGTTGCCATTATTTTTCCAGATAGGACTCTCAATATATTTTTGTTTCACCTCAGATTAGAAAACCAATCAACCAACCAACAGTGACAATCCTATCCGAAGTTACTCCTGTCATTACACATGGAGAACTTAGTGCCTATTTCTGGAAGCTGTAGGTTTGCAGCAGCTCTCCATCAAGGTCAAGGACAAAGGGCAAAGAGATCCTAGGAGCACTAAACACTTGGGTTGGAATGGATCTTAGAGATCCTCTAATCCAGACAATCCCAGTCCATGGGCTTCCAGCTGCTGTCACAAGAAAGGAACTATAGATCTATAAAGGCAACAAGTCTCATATAAACAGCACATGAGCACACGCACACACACAAAGACATCCACACGTACTTATTACGTTTTCAATTACAAGACACTGAAATCATTTGTGTTCTCTTCTCCTTTCCAAGATGGTAGTCAGGCTCTTTGTACAACACTGGCTCAGAATAGGTTTGAATTTCTTCCAGGTTTTTTTAATTTCTGAAACCCTAAGCTTCCTGAATGAATTAAGTTACAAGCAGGGGAGAGAGGCGGGAGCTTTAACTCAAAGGAAGGTTTTTCCATCCTGATAAAGATGTATGAACATCTTTTGAGATTGGACAGTAGACTGGGAGAGCAAAAGAATTAACGTGCTAGGGAAAATTTCTAGTTTTCTAATATGACCAACAACCAGGACTTTAGGCTTGGCAAGGTTTACCATTCCCAAGAACCAGCAAATGATACAATTGTAAGAGGACTAAGTGGTTTTGGACATTGAGTGCCTCAGTGGTAATCAGTATGGCAGAAGACTGGAGAGATCCTGGGACTGCAGGGGGAGCCCAACAATGACTGAAGTTAGATAAATTACTATTCTTGCAAAATCATTTTTGTGACATTCAGAGCCAGATTTAAGTTGTTTTTAAAAAGTGACATTTTGTATGTACCAGAAGTTTTGGAATATCGGCATCTGCTATAAATGCTTATATACAGCTTCTCTGACAATGTATATAGATGATATTGTGCTAAATGAAATGAAATTTAATTAAAAGAAGTGCTACGTTTGTCATCCTTCAGGTATCATGAATTTTTCTTTTAAAAATTTTTATTTAAATTCAATTTAATCAATATATACTGTATTATTAGTTTCAGAGGTAGAATTCAGTGACTCATCAGTTGCATACAACACCCAGCGCTCATTACTTCAACTGCCCTCCTTAATGTCCATCACCCAATTACCCCATCCCCCCACTCCCCCCACCACCCTCAGTTTGTTTCCTATAGCTGAGTCTCTTATGATTCACTTTCCTCTGTTTTTGTCTTAATTTCTTTTTCCTTCCCTTCCCGTACACTCATCTGTTTTGTTTCTTAAATTCCACATAAGTGAAATCATATGGTATTTGTCTTTCTCTGACTTACTTCGCTTAGCGTAATACCCTCCAGTTACTGCAAATGGAGAGATTTTCATTCTTTTTGATGGCTGAGTAATATTCATATATATATATATATATATATATATATATATCTCCCACATCTTCTTTATCCATTCATCAGTCAATGGCCATCTGGGCTCTTTCTATAGTTTGGCTGTTGTGGACATTGCTGCTCTAAATATTGGAGTGCAGGTACCTCTTTGAATCACTATGTTTGTATCCTTTGGATAAATACCCAGTAGTGTAATTGCTGGGTCACAGGGTAGCTCTATTTTTAACTTTTTGAGGAAACTTCATACTGGTTTCCAGAGTGGATGCAGTAGCATGAATTTTTCAATCAACGGTTACTAAAATGACACCGGCCATCATGCTGGCTTCCTCACGTGGACATAAAAACGATGATGTGGAAAAGCAGATTCTCACGATGAACTGAAAATCACTCTTCTCCATCCCTCTCATTTTTCAGGAGAGGAAACAGACTTGGCAAGATTGAGTTACTTTCCCTGACAACCGGGCAAACTACCGTCTGAGCTGTCACAGAGCCCAGTCTGTCCCACTATATCATAGGTGGAGCCGGGGGAGAAGGAGATCTGACACTCGCTGCCCCCCTGTGAGTGGTCAGGGAGATCCTTCTCTGGTAGTTCTTCCTGCCACATCCAAAAAAAAACTCCCAGCAGCACTTCCTTATCTCAGTGTTTTGCCCTATCTCATCTCTGCTGCCTCCTGCTTGAAGTCTTCTGAACTACTGCCTTCTTTCAACCAGATTAAAATTGAAAATGTTTTTGGCATCGACTTAATAAGATTTTTATTTTCCCTGAACTTTTACATCAGAATTTTTACCATAGGCATAGCTTTCTCTCAATCAATCATGAAATGGCTTTTCTCTTTCAGTAAATTACAACAGATTCTTTGTGAAGCTTTCTTTTTTCTATTTGGATATAATTGACATATAACATTATGTTAGTTTCGAGAGTACACCATGATGATCTGGTATTTGTTTATATTGCAAAATGATCACTATAACAAGTCTAGTTAACCTCCATTGCCTCACATAATTATGTTTTTTCCCTGTGACGAGAACTTTTACAATCTACACTCTTCGAAACTTTCAAATATATGATACAGTATTGTTAACTGCAGTCATGCTATGCATTATATCGCCATGACCTTTTTTTTTAAAGATTCCACATATAACTGAGATCATATGGTACTTGTCTTTCTCTGCCTGACTTACTTCACTTAGCATAACACCCTTGAAGTTCCATCCATATTGTCACAAATGGCAAGATTTCCTTCTTTTTTTATGCCTGAATACTATCCCATTGTGTATATATACTACATTTTCTTTATTCATTCATCCATCAATGTGAAGTTCTTAAGGAAAGACCTCCTTCCCCAAAGGGGAGGGTATGGCACTCCCCTCCTACTGGATATGTTTAGAAGCATGTAGTTTCCTAACCAGCTGTGCATCAGAGACACGTGAGCCACTTACAAATGCAGATTCCTGGGTCCTAGCACTAGAGCTTCTGATTCAGTGTCTTTTACTTGAATCCATCACTCCTCAGGTGACTGTGATACAGGCACAACCTTGGGGACCTCTACTCCAAGGCACACAGGTATGAACTGTTAGGTCCCCCAATAACAGGTCCGTGATTAAAGGAGCGAGACTGATACAAAGCAAAGGTCAAGCAAAGCTTTATTTCGCGCCAAGCATCAAGAATCAAACTGAACGTTCGGGGCCGTGCCTCTTACAGAGAGGGGGACCCCTCTCTGCTTCACAGACTAGCTTTTAAGGGCAAAGGCCATGTGGTTGGGCCTGGCCATGCACAGGTGGCCAATGAGATTGTAACACACAGAGAAAGCTGCACAGTCATGCTAGGTCACAGGTAAGTGACCAATTGGGTTACAATTTACCCTAGTAGATATTTGAACTAGCCTATCACCTTGGTCAGAATTGGTGCCCAAAAGGCTCCCAAAGGGCGGGGGCCCATACTCCTTAGTAACTAGGGAGACAATATGTGACCCCCCCCCAATGATGGGATGTCTGCACCTGGCCTGACCCACCTTTGTATTTGGGCTTTGTTACCTGGGACTTGTTTTTAAGTAAGTCCCCTGGGGGAAGGGGGGCAGGGACAGTTTAAGGGTTAAACAACAAGATTATTGTTTAACCAGATGGAAGCACTCTGGCTAACGGGTCCTTACATGAATAAATCTACAAAGCAGTTTTGATTACAAATAAAGATCGTCATTATTAATGACAGAACTTTGCTTCCAGCAACTGACTTCTTTAGTTGATCATTTGATTCCTACTCCTTTCTACCTCTGGCCTCCCGAATTGAGTCCTGTCATTGTTCCTCTAATAAATAAAGTGAGCTGATCAAGTCTATTGGACAATATGTTCAGTAGAAGTGACAGAGGAAACTCTCATAGCCTGAAGAATAAAACTTACTGGTCTCTGAAGTCCATCATAAGTTAATAAAGCACTGGGACTTTATCTGTCTGAGATCATAATTTATTAATTGAAAACACTGCGGAATCTTCCGTGAATTCCATTCAACAAACATTGATTGAAAGCTTATTACATTGGCTGTACTCTGTAAGGTGTGTTAATCTTTGGCCCTCCTTCATGAAGATCACAGTTCGTAATAAAGAGAAGGCTCCTATCCTTATTTACACTTCTGCATTGCTTTTCTCCTACAGTGGTATTGCCTGCTGGCATCCTTTGAGATTTATAATAAAATAGTGTCTGGAGAAAATAAAAGAATTAAGACCATAATTACTTTTTTCTTTGTTATTCCAGGAAACTTAAAGAAATGAAAGTGAATTGCTTGTAGCACTTCAAACAAAATTACCTTGGCCTCTACTGACCATCCCAGCTCTTTCCCAGGCTTAATTCGGTCAGAAGGACATTAACCATGGAGCCAACTCTTCTGTTTCCTCCAAAAGCTGCTGAATGATCCTGTACGCTAGAACAATGAGGCACCTGTGGGTTGTTTTTTTTAATTAAAAACTCTTAATGGAATGGACTTTCAGGCATTTACTTTGGGTAAATGCTAGAATTTGGTCCACCTCATTTTCTGATGTCCAATTTGTAAATTGTGTCTAAAAATAGCTTCCCAGTTTGAGCACACAATTAAAAAAAAAAATCACAGCAGTCCCTGAAGGTTGGATATATAGGCTCTGCAGATGAGAAAGCAAGCAAGACTGCAATGTGTCTGTTGTATGCATGAATGTTTCTAAGTACCTAGAAATTAGCAGAAGACTCCTAAGAAGAGACTGTCACATTGGAAGACCTTAGGCCATCACAGTAGAGAGTGAATTTGAAGAGAAAGCCTTCTGACTCATCTAGGGAATGAGAGGGGAGTTAGCAGAGCTGGAAGGATAGGAAGAGCAATTCTTAAACATTAGTGAGGTGTGAGGTTCAGTTGTATTTAAAGGAATGCTACCTTGATACGAACTTTCAGAATATCCCTTGGGAGGGACTGATGGAGTAACATGCTATGAAGCAAGTGCTGCTCTAGGTGATTTTAGAACAACTGCCTCACTTCCCCTTATTTCAGCACAGACCCAGAGTGCTTGTCCTGAGAAGAGGGGGAGCAAAGAACTTTGCACAAGAACTAGCTGCTACTGAAGTTCCCCAAACATCGGAATTTGGATGGATGCCGATTGCATGTGTATATGAGAACTGGTTCCCAGAAAATATGACTCAATAGCAGCCTCTTGCTCATTTCCAACATTAATTTCTATTTCTTGATTTAAAATTTACATATTTTAAGGCTTCCATTGGTGAAATGCTGTAAATTAGAACAAAAAATCAACTCCTTTATTCATTTGTTCTACCAATACTTAAGTCTACCTATTTGAGGAACTATATCAACAGCAGTATTAGGCTTTAGATTGTCTTTTAGTGTCTCTTAAGGAACATACACTTTCGAATCCCTTCTCTGTACTAGGACTGTACCAGGTTCTGGGGATACAAAAAATAGATACAACTTCTCCCCTACTCAAGCTAACAATTGAAAGGGAGGAAGACATTAGCTTAATAACTAAAAGGAATGTATAGGGCATCTAGGTGGCTCAGTTGGTTGGCAACCGCCTTCAGCTCAGGTCATGATCTTGGGGTCCTGGGATCGAGTCCTACATGGGGCTCCCTGCTCAGCAGGGAGCCTGCTTCTCCCTCTTCTACTCTCTCTGCTTGTGCTCTCTCTCTCTCTTTCTCTCTGCCAAATAAATAAATAAAATCTTTAACAAAAATAAAGATAAAAAATACAAGGAATATATAATTACAAACTATGACACGTATCACATTAGTTGGGATGGGCTAAATTATGTTCTGGCCACAAACAATCTCCACATCTCATTGCTTGCAACAACAAAGGTACATTTCTTGTTCACAAAAAATCTTTTATGGAACCATTCAATTCTCCAGGCAGACAGTAAGTGTTCCCTAAATGGCAACTCACTATACAGATGGGAGGTAAAAGCAAAAGAAAATGGAGGTGTGTTAGATATGTAGGGTGAGAAACAGGGTGGTGTCAAGGATGACCCCTTAAGATTTGTCAAGCTACATGGCTGATGTTGTCATCTACTAAAATGTGAAAAGCTACAAGACATGCATGTGTTTCATGCATGCTGCAAAAGATGCTAAATTCAGTTTTGGACATGTTGGTTTTGGGCTCTCTTGAGACATTCCAATAGAGACTCTGGGTGGGCATTTGGAGTTTAGAGATTTTAGAGAGTTTAGAGTTTAGAGAGATAAATTTGAAAGTCATGAGGAAATGGGAGAAAATTAAAGGCAGAATCATGGATGAGGATGTCTATGGAGATGGTATATAGTGAGGTCAGAAGAGGGCCTGGAACTGAGCCTTGAGGCATTTCAACATTAATTAGTTTAGGATATTGAGGAGAGGACCAAAGAGAGGGAGAAAACCAGAAGAGTGTGCTACCTTGAAATTCATAAGGTAGACTCTTTCAAAGAAGAGCTATCAACATAACTAAATGCGGCTAAAATATCAAGTAAAATGAGAAGGAGGCCTGTATTTCCAATATGACACTACTCATTAGTAACTTAGCAAGGCATATTTTAGTGGTATAATGGGAGACAGAAATTGTATCCTGAATAAGCTGAAAGAGAGTGAGAGATCACCAGCTAAAGATGGTGGCTTGGAACGGACTTTTTAATTAATTTTTTTTATTAACATGTAATGTATTATTAGCCCCAGGGGTACAGGTCTGTGAATTGCCAAGTTTACACACTTCACAGCACTCACCATAGCACATACTTGAATCGGACTTTTATCCCATTCTCTTCCAAAAACCCTTCTGCTCTAAAGCAGAAGTAAAAGAATTTTTAAAAAGGCATAAAATATAAAAAGAAAAGCAGAGACAACAGAAACATTGGATACTCTAAAAATTTGGACCCTAACCTGGTAGGAAAAGCAAAATAGCAACAGAAATTCCATCTCAGATCATGCCAAAAGTCTCAAGAAATCATGACACTAGGTCACTCTGGAAGCGAGTATCAAAGGATTGCTAAACATAGAAGAACCGATGGGAAATAATTTAAAAGCAATTAAGTCTTCATTACCCTTTTCACACCAGGTAGCTATACAGCATTCCCCTCCCTGTGCCAACACACAAGGAGGTATTTATTCTCTGCAGAATAGAACAAGATCTTTGGACCGGTGGGCTCCAGTCAAAACCAGAACTAGAGTACCATGTTGAATAAAAGACAACTTGAGTCAAATTTTATGGAAAGCCCTCTTCCTTGATTTATATATTGTTGCCAGGCTTGTAAGATCAGGAAGAGATTAGTTGAGCTTCACTGGGAAATCTGCCCAGCTCATGAAAAAAAAACCCACAGAAACTGACATTGGTTTTCCAGAAGGAGAAAGGTCAACTAACGTTATCCTACACTGAAGAACACAGGAGACAAGAACCTGGCAAGTTCACCCCCACCTCTGGATCTCTGCAGTTGCTTCTTTTAGACATGGCTTTCCTTCTAGTCTCATATTGCAGCCTCCTTCCCAATACTTAGGTTTCTGGACAAACTTATGAAAAAATTAGGTTTATAAGAATTGTTAAATAGTCCTACATTGATCACAAAGAACTAATACTAACAAAAGTCATGTACATTGTGCTAACCATAGCTAAATTCTATACCCACACACTTACTTAATCTTCCTATCAACTTTATGTACCTATACCATTATTATTTCCACATTGTACATGAGTACATGGAAATACACACAGATTAAGTAAAACTGCCCAAGGACCTGTAGCTAATAATTAGGGGACATGAAAGTTGAATTCAGGGAGTCTGATTCCAGACAGCATGCTCTTGACCACTATGCTATTTCTTCTTAAAATGAAATACAGCTAAAATGTGACTACCAGTAGAGTAATATGAAGAAAGTCAACTATTATCAGCTCTCTTGAATTCTTCCTATCTAGGAAACTTAAATATTTCAGATTGTCTTAATGATTATGTCCATTTCCATGAATTTCCTTACAGATTAAAGACAGTCTGCAAATACTTAAGAATTAGAGATAAAGGATTATAAGTATAATAAATGTACCTCTATCAAATAAAAAAAATCTGAAATGTAGTAAGAGGACTAAGAGTATACTTAGCATGATGAACAGTGAGTAATGTATAAAATTACTGCATCACTATACTGTACACATGAAACTAATATAAAACTGTATGTTAATTACATGGGAATTAAAATAAAATTTTAAAAATGTACTAATAGGTGAAAAACATTCACCCGTAAAAGTTCAATCATGTTTAAGTTTTTTGTTACATGACATAATGTAAGCTAGTGTAAAAGGATCCCTGATTCTTCATTCTATGTTTCTTTGCCTCTATTTTTTTTCCCTTATTAAACTTACTTTTAAAACCCTCCAACTTCTAAGAAAAACAGACTTCCACGTTAAGATGAAGAATAGTTAGTAGTTACCTATTCACCCTTTTCTACCTTCTCATTGAAATGCAACAGCACTGTAAGAAAAACATTACCTCCAGAGCACTAGAGGTAAGAAATACTGATCAAGAGTATACTAGATGTACTAAGCAAGCATTGACAGAATCCTAGGACAGGATATTAGGTGATTACCACCCCTGCCCACTGAGCAGGCCTGCCGCAGGTTTGTAACGTTCTCTGGACAAAAGGAGGGAAGCCATCAACTAAATGCAGAAGCTGTGGTGTGCAGGAGTCAGGAACCCTTTCCCCACCCATTTCTATCAACTAAAAGTATACTTTTTCTCACTTGTTTGGATACATGCATTTTCAATAAAACTATTTCACTGGGATGAAAAGGACAGATTTGTGGAGATCCGTTCTGGGATACAAAATCTATTGTATGAAGAGAAGAGAGAGTTTGTAGGAGCCATGCAAAATGGGGAGGTGAGAGTTTTCTCATACTGTTTCTGGAAAGGGATGATCATCAGAGAATTTAAGAATAAATTCCTCTTCACATTAATAGACAATGAGAAAGCAGAAGATCCCCTTGCAGTACAGCATGATCATACTGGATATAAATGACCACCAAACTCAGGAGATTAGAAAAGGATCTGTGTAAAATAATCCAGGCTATTATTATGTGAGAGAGAAATTCTAAGCCTGACCAAGTGAAGAGTGCAGGACACCAAAAAGAACTCATTCACCCTATCTTGACAAAATCAGACCTAAAGAGTGACCTTCTCATTAAAGAGGAGCAAACAGGAAACAAATAAAAGCAAAATAAAAAATTGTGCACCTCGAAAGAAAAGCAATGTCATGTTTAAGATGAAGAGTAACGACATGCTTCCGAAAAAGGTCAACTATAAGGCTCACAAGATTTCCAGCAATATATTGCTTTGTGTTACTAAAATTTAAAGAGGCTGTGAAACAAGAAAAGAAAGGAGTAAGACATCAACAAATTAATAAGAGCTCTTTAAGATAAGAGAAAAAGGGGGGACTAGATAAAATAAGGAGATGTTATAAGAATACTAGCAATGTATTGGCAGAATTAAAAATCTGCTTGTGGGGCGCCTGGGTGGCTCAGTGGGTTAGGCCTCTGCCTTCAGCTCAGGTCATGATCTCAGGGTCCTGCGATCGAGCCCCGCATCGGGCTCTCTGCTCAGCGGGGAGCTTGCTTCCCTTCCTCTTTCTCTGCCTGCCTCTGCCTACTTGTGATCTCTGTCTGTCAAATAAATAAATAAATAAAATTAAAAAAAATAAAATAAAAATCTGCTTGTGACATTATAAAAAAAGAATTAAAAAATACAAAAACATCAAGGTAAAATGAAAAACAAAATGGAGAAGATATTCCAGAATACAGACGAAAAGGATGGAGATGAACATTGATAAAGAGTATGACGAATGTGAAATAGAAAAAAATCCCTTACGTATGTACAATTGGTAGTCCTAAAGATGCAATAAGCAAATAATAGATTATTGAGACAATAATCAAACTCATAACAGAATAGAACATTTATGAATTTAAGAAAGTCCCGAGCCACCAATACATCAAATAATTACTTACTGAGAAAAAGATCTCTTATAAAATCAATACAAAACCCACACATCTGAAATAGAAACAACAACAAAAAAAAGAAAATAAATGGTCAATAAACATATAAATCTATTATCTTCCTACCAATAAAAAGAAAATAATATCTTACAGGTATTATTTTTCATTCAGTTAATTGATTAAAAAAATATAAACTCACTTTTCTCAACTCTGGGAAATTTACAGTGAATTATGTATTCTCATACATCAGTGATGAAATATCATTACAAACTCACTGAGAGGAAATCAGATATATTTTGCAAGTCTTAAACCTTTTGATCCTGTACAGTACACTTCTAGGAATTTAGTTTAAGTAACCAAAGAAATACACAAAGATATAAGTACAATGAATGATACTCATCACAGTCTCATTTAATAGCAAAAAAGAGAAATAATCCCCATATGTTCAATCATCATTAAACGAATTATAATGTGTCTCAGTTGCCAACATGGAGAACATGGGCATCAGATCCATCCCTGTTTGATGTTTGCTATGCAGCTGCAACAGAAAGACAACAGAACAAGAGGGTGATGGCTGCCAGGAGAGCTTGGTTGAAGGCATGGTTCATGGAGTCTAAGCTGGGTAAGGAGGAAGTCATGTATTACCTTGGTAGTACTTGGCTTGAGTAGAGTGGAAGAATGGCTTCAGGATGATTAAACTGAATGAACCATTTTTACTGGTCTTGAAGTTAGTTAGCCAGGAGGAAGGCAGGACACTGGGTGGAAAGAAGGTCTGTGAACTAAGTGCCAAAATCTTTTGTCAATGAGGGGGGTATATTAGTCTGCCAGAGCTGCCCTAATGAAGTATGCTACCCTGGGTAGCTTAAAGAACACGAATTTGTTTTCTCACAATTCTGGAGGCTAGAAGTCCAAGATCAAGGTGTTGAGGACAGGCTTCTTCTGGGACCTCTGTCCTTGACTTGCAGATGGCTGTCACCTCCCTGGATCTTCACATGGTCTTCTCTTTATACATCTGTGTCCTATTTTCTTTTTCTTGGAAAAACACCAGCCATACTGGATTCGGGCCCATGTGATTGAATTCATTTAACTTTCATTACCTCTTTAAAGACCCTATATCCAAACAGAGTCACATTCTGAAATGCTTGGGGTTAGGACTTCACCATTTGAGTTTGAAGAGGGGGACATAATTTAGCCCATAACAGGCAGTGACCAGGAGGTTGATAAGTGACAAAAACTAGGAGGAAAAGAAGAGGAAGTATCAAATGAGATGAGCATAAAAAAGGAGAAATGACTTTTAGGGGCACTGTGGTACAGCGAGACACCAACTTCACTAATCCAACTGTCCGTGGAGCGGGGAAGAAAAAGCATCTCCATTTGAGAAAGTGACCACAAAAATCGCATCCTCAATGGCGAGGCAGGAAAGGCCAAAAGACGAAAGGAATATTTAGTAAAGAAGTAAAAAATTAGCAGAAAGAAATTTCAGTCAAAATAGTCTAGTAGGTTCACACTTTCTCACACTCCCACTTCTCTACACACATGCCAATGGGATCAAATAGAAAAAGAGCAAACAAAGACAACACAGGCAGGCTTTTAAGGAAATAAATATCACTCTGGACCGGGAACAGAGCAGAAACATCAATGGCTAAAGCCCAGCCCTGCTGAGTGTTAATGCAGATGCAAGCAGGGGGCGGGGTGTTCATCATCTCTTGGAAGAAAAATGCTCTAAGGATTGGGCATGGTCTCCCTCCCCTCCTTAGAAAAGTTAAAAAAATATATATCACTTAGCTTTTAAGAAGTTTACCAATGAGCTCCCTTTAACTAAATCCAACAGTCAGTTCTCAAAACTTCCCAGTCTTTCTCCTATTAGGAACATTCCATCTGTTTGTTCACTCTCTCTTCCATATTTAATCCTCCTTGTAATTCTTTCACTCTCTCCTCTTGAAATGCTTTCCTTACTTGACTTCCCAAAGACCACCTCATCCTACTTGTTGTAGTTTACTGGCCTCTCCTTCTCATCTTCTTTATTGACTCCTCCGCATCTCCCCCACCTCTACACTTACGTATAAGCCAGAGCTTGACCCTCAGCTCTAGTTCTTTTCGTCTCTGATTTCGTTCTCCCCCTCCATGGCCTCATCCATCTCATGGCCTAACTACCACGTTTGTACTCCAGGACACACATAAAGCCCTGCAAGTCACATCGCCACTTGGGTGTCTTGTAGGCATTCTAAATGAATATTTCCAAAATGGAACTCTCTCAAAATGCTCGCTGCCCCTTCCTGCCACATGTGACCCAACCCCACATGGCCCAAACCTGTTTCTCCCAAGGTTTTCACAGTAAACAGCAACCTGATCATTCCAATAGCTTAGAACACCATTATTAGAGTTGCCCTGGAGTCCTCGTTACCTTCTTCTGCAACTATTTCATTTAGTTTGGTCTTCAATATACTGCTCATTTTATCTTCATTGCTTCCAGCCTGACTGCTCACCCTACTCTAGCCACACTGACCCTTTTGCTGTGCCCCAAGCAGACAAGAGTGCTCCTGTCTCAAGGCTTTCTCTACTTGCTTCCTCTGCCTAGAATTCTCCCCTCCTTGGTTCTTTGCTCAAATATTACTTTCCCCATTAGGTATTCCCTAAGCATTTTATCTAAGATAACCAGATGAGGACCATCTATCAGACCTAGAAAGTTATCAGTCCAAACTCCAGTAGGAAAGCAAAAGACCCAAAGGGAAATGTCTTCAAGGGTAACAAACTGGGCTATTAGTGAGCTGGATGATGCTAGAAATCAAGTGAAGGCAGCCGATTGTTTTTATGTCAACAAGAAATGTTACAGTTTGCAATGCAAATGACATTCACATTGATAATGTGTAACTTACACTCCCTGGCTGGCTAAGGCGGATTGTAAAGGTAGTGAAGAGCTGAAAGTTAGCAACTGCCTCACAGAACACTACTGGCCAAATTTATTGAGAATTCACTAAGTACCAGGTTCTTGCTAAACACTTTAAATATACTCTCTCATTTTATCCTCATAAGAGCCTTATAAAATAAGTATTCCCATTTTGCAGATACACTGAGGAGTCTAGATACAGTGCCTAAGGTGGGTGCATGAGGAGAAAGAGATTTAAGTACGTCATTTGTAGTTATGAAGGCAATTAATAAGTGGATTATTAATATGAATAAAACCTTTTTAAGAGATGGAAGCAATAGCACAAGTATGCTAAATTCGTAATCTTTCATAGCAGGGAATCAATATCTATTGTCTAAAGTTGATAAATCAAAAGGCAGAAGTATCAGCACATTACCTTGGATCACTATAAATTTAATCACAAGAAGAACTAAAAACAGAAATGGGAGGAGATGGCGCATAAGGTTGGGGGAGGGATATTTACTTTCTGTATTCTCATTTCTGTACTACTCAAATTTTACTATCACTGTGCACATGACATAATAAAAATCCTTCGAGTGTACAAGTGGGGTATAAAATAGTAGCTGTGGGGACAGTAGAGGCATGCAACAAAGAAGAGGGTCCTTGGCTGTCAGAAGAGAAGATGCCAATTACCCAGGAATCAGCACAGAAGCAAGTTTGAGAAACAGGGGGGTCAACTCAGCTCAGGGCTCTAGAGAGTGGCATCACCCGCCCCTTTCCCTATAAGAGCCCTGCGCCACACTCAGTATCTGTGGTCACTGGAGAACACTTGACATGAAGCAGTATTGACATGAAATCTACAATTTTCATGTCTGGTCCTTTTCTCTGGTCATTGGACACATAAGCACACGTACAAATACATTTATGTGGGTATGTGTATACATAAACCTTACATCACACATGCCTGTAAGGGGAGGACTGCATGCTGACCATCCGAAGACTGGCACTAGGGGTACAGATGAGAGTTCAGGCAGAGTGACAGCTCCCAAAAGCAAAATTCCAGACCCTTTATCACAGTAAACAGGCAAGCACACAAACTTCTACCACTGAATTCTTCTCAGAAAGCCCTGGACAAGGTCATCTTGCTATCAAAGGCTGCATCATTTTGATTACATGCAATCTGAAACAATCATCTAATTATCACATGGGACTACATCTTTGACTCAATCGTTAATGAAACATTTGGACCCCAGCACAGGGCTCCATAGGTGGCACGTTTTACCCCAAAACAAATCTGAGTGGCAACAACTCTTCCTTTTAAGGGAGCAAAGAGAACTGCTTTTCGTGAAGACCCATGAACTGATAATTTACCTTAAGAATAAAGAAGAAGGGAGATTTTACAGAAGATTGCAACTATTGACTCGTTCTGTCATTAAATCAATTACTGCATCTGATTAGTTTTCCAGTAACACTTGGAGCAGAGAAAACGTTGTTGGCAAAATAGTGAAAATCTGGCAGCCCAGAGATTTCAACATTAGCAGCCGTTCAGAAACAAACAGAGGCAACTTAGTACAATGGAGAAGAATCTTTTGATCTAATTACTTCCGCTAGGAAACCCGACCATTTTTCTTCCTAGTGATTTATTTGGTTTCACAGCATGAGCTCAATTAATTTCTTTTTACTAAGAGGTTGCGTGAATTCATATCTTCACTAAAAATGTTTGGCGATGTCTAACAACTATGTGATGCTTTGTTAACTCTTTGGTACCAGAAATCACCACATGTACAAAAAAATTACAAATACAATACTTAGTATCTAGAAGGCACTCGACAGAGTGTTATTTAGATTATAGGATATAATTTAATCATATCAAATTACGATAAAGATCAGGAACAGTTTAGAAAGGGAGAACATGTTTAGACAATCCAATGAATAAACATGAAACAGTTGGATGAGATGTCAAGCCATGCAAAAAATTGAAAATGTGTGAATAATTCAACTTTTAAATAAAAAGGAGTGAATAGATCATAACCGACTACTACTGAAACTCCAGATCGCTGTGAAGGCATTTTGTTTCTGCAGTTCTCCCCTTATTTCAACCACAAGTCCTCATCAAAGCAATCTCGGTGTTCCTCCTGTGGAGATGACCGACACCTTCAAATAGAATCCACAAGGCCAAGAGTTCACCCTTTCCTTCAGGTCCTTTGGACCATCAAATGGCTAGGTGTAAATTGATTCAAGCCCCATGCAATTCTCTAGGTATCACGGGCAAAAGGAGATGATCAAGAAACACACTTAGCAAATCCTAACCCTTGTTTTCATAACTGCTGAATTCATCCTAACCTTCTAAGTCTTGTTTTGCAGAAGCAGAATCATCTTATTGCCACTATGTCTGAAAACATTCCTTGGAACAGAGTAATCGCATATGTAGCCTTAGCTGAAATTCCTGCCAAATTGAATAGTTTTACATTTCCTTACCCCTTTATCTGGCATTCTTAAAGCAACAGTACTCAGGAGGAAGGATTTTGTGTATAGCAATAAGCATTGTAGAAGAATAGAAAAAAAGGCGTGATATTTTTCTTCCTATATTTGGGGCATTTTATTTATTTTCAATCTGTTTTACCTTAACTATTCACCAAATCCTCTGCAGACACTATGAGATATGTGTATAAAATAAGCAGAGAAAATTAATCAATTTAATAAAAAGCCCCCTTCCAAAAATGGCCCAGCATAGTTGTTACACACTCAGTTTCCAATGCTGCACACTGGGTTGAAATCCCACCTCTGTCAGTTATAAGCCACACACTCTGTAAAGCAGCTAGAATAATATGGCATAGCTCAGAAGGTTGGTGAGAAAAGTAGATAAGTAATAATGAGAAGCAAACATAAAACTCAGAGCCATTTACTATTGTTACTCAAAAAATTTTAGTTTTTGGAACACGGTTTACTCTTTGTTTTAGACAACAAGTTGTAAGTGGTGGTTAAAATTCCAGGTTAGGATACCAAAGCCTATTTTACTTGTAATGTTTATAACCTGGCTTTGATAGTATTATAAAAACAACCCACCAATTTCTTAGGATCACCAGCTGTTACCTCTGAGAGTCCAACCCCATGCCCAATCTGCCAGACCAGACTCTACCTCCTTCTAGAGCCTCTGGATGCTTGGAGATGGGGAGTCCCTACCCACCTGCCAGGGCTGCATCAGGGAGAGGTGACCTTGACTATGGAAGCCAGAACTCCCTGCCTTTCCTGCAGGGTGTGGCTTTGGAACACTGAATCAAGAAGGCCTCTGGGCTCTTGGGAGACTTCCAGAGCTTGCCACCACTTTGCTGAACAAATATGAGCTCAGAGCCAGACCCAGGAACAGTTTGCCACCCTCTTCGTGCTCAATACTCAGAACATTGTAGCAGTTTGCTTGAGCAGTTTACCACCCTCTTGGTACTCAATATGCAGAACATTGTAGGAAATCAATAAAAGTTAATTAACTTAACTTTACAAAAGGCCCCTCACACTTGGCCTCCAATCTCCTCAATGTGCCCTAGTCTTTCATGTCTCCAGGACTTGGAGTCTTCCTTTGCCTGAAATGCTCTCCCTCCTGTTCACTTCGTGTGAGCACAGCCATCCTTGAAGGCCTAATTCAAAGGCCACCCCCTCCCAGCACCGTGTCCTGGCTCCCAAGAAGTCAGCCTCTCTCAAGTGGCATCTGCAGTGTTCCTCACCCAGGTTTGTCACACCACCATGGTTTTGCAAGCACCGTAACAAAATCCAGTATGAAGCATGAAGACAGTTGCATGAAATCAACAAAAACAAAGGTGTCCAAGACTTTAATACTGCCCTGCTGCAGAGCCAGTTAGAATTAGAATATGTAAGGTCCATGTTTAGGTGAGTATTTCTCAACAAGATCTGCACACTGGAATCACCTGGGGACTTCAAACTGCTCATAACTTGACCTCCAACCCTACAGTTTCTAAATATATCTGGGACTGAGCATGTGGATGAAGTTGTTTTTTTTTTTTTTTTTTTTTTTTTACATTTTTAATTTTTTGCCAGAGGGAAGGAGAGTGAGATGGAGAAGCAGGCAGAGGGAGAAGCAGGCTTCCCATGGAGCAAGGAGCCCAGTGCAGGGCTTGATTCCAGAACCCTAGGATCATGACCTGAGCTGAAGCAGATGATTAATCGACTGAGCCACCCAGGTATCCTGGGACCAAGATTTTTAAAAGCCACCCTTCCCCCAAGTGATTCTAGTGGGTAGTCAGGATTGAAAATCACTGCTGTAGGCTCACACAGCACACCACTTGTATCTTTTCTACAATACTTAGTTTATTTGACTCACTTTCCCCAATCTGTTTACTAATTCCCACCTACACCTCTTCCCAGATTCTAAGCTTCTTGAAGTCAATTATCAAATCATTTTTACCTTTTATTTCCCTATAGTGCCTAAGATAGGAGTCTCTACTTAGAGGTATGATATAGGGGTGTCTGGGTGGCTCAGTCATTGAGCATCTGCCTTTGGCTCAGGTCATGATCCCAGGGTCCTGGGACCAAGCCCCACATCGGGCTCCCTGCTCAGCAGTCTCCCTCTCCCACTCCCCCTGCTTGTATTTCCTCTCTTGCTGTCTCTGTCAAATAAATAAATAAAACTTTAAAAAAAAAGGGATATGATACATAAGGAGAAATATATATTTGGTCTTCATCCCCATTCCTGTCACAGTGCCTCCCCCCCAAATCCTTGGAATTTCCTAAGTGATGACACTGATTAATGTGTCCTTTGTTATGTTAATGATGTGACTTTTTTTTTTTTTTTTTTAAATGATGTGACTTTTTGAAAGTTGCTAGGTAACCTAACTAATTGCCTGGGACCACATCATGCGATTAGAGGGCTGGAACTTTCAGTCCTACCCCTGACCTCAGGAAGGGAAGAGGAGTCACAGGTTGAACCAATTGTCAATGGCCAATGATTTCATCAATTGTGACTATGTGAAGAAGCCTCCAATAAAAACCCTATAGGACAGGTCAGGAGAGCTTCCAAGTTGGTGAGCACGTGGAGGTGCTTGGAGTGTGATGTACTCAGGGAAGGCATGGAAGTTCCCTGCCCCTTCTCCCTACCTTGCCCTATCCATCTCTTCAACTTGGCCATCCCTGAGTTATATCCTTTTATAACAAACCAATAATCTATACTTTTCCTCTGAGTTCTGTGAACTGCTCTAGCAAATTAATGGAACCCAAGGAGTGGAGTCATTGGAACCTGGGATCTGTAGCCAGTTGGGCAGAAGCACAGGTTAACAATCTGGGTTTGCTACTGGCATCTGGCATCTGAAGCACTCTGAGTGCAGCAGTAGTGTGAGAATAAAAGGGAAACACAGGAAGATGTCTGAGATTTTTACTAAATGGGAGAAGATCTGTAAGATTCTGGGGGATAAATGAATGCACCACTATAAGGGATTTGAATTTCAAAAACCAGGAGTGAGTTGGGGCAAGAAACACTTCGAAAAACTGAACCATAGCACGAATCAAGACATCGAATAAGAGTGTTTAAAAAATAGTAACGGGGAACAGTTGGGCCCTTTGAGCATTGGACATGTCTGAGAAGAGCTTTAAATTGACAACAGGCTCAACACAGAAGAACCGCAGCTACAAACCAAAGGGCACTCTTTATGTGCCGGCACCCTGGGCCCGCAAATACTTAAACTGGAGCACAGCCTATCTGGAGGTCAGCACCACGGACAAGGGCATCTCAAAGGAGTCCTAACAGAGGCACCAAAGGAACCAGAGGGAGACTATGGCCCTGCTCCCAAATCACCAATCAAAACAATTCTCTTTTATTCCAAAAAACACGTAACGTAGATTTTTCTCTACTCTTCAGAAGAATGACTAACATTAAGTTCTTCATGTAAGACCTTTCAATGAGGAACATTTGCTACTGAAATGACAAATCTAAAGTAAATAATAGAATTTTATTGTTTCTGGCCCTGTTATGAGATTTCCAATTTCTAATCTTTTTAAAAATGCACTTTTTTATTGATTTAGCAAGTGATCATATCAAACACTTAAACTTCTTTTAGTAAACCCTGAGGGTGTATCCAAAAAAAAATTCAAATACAGTAAAGCAATACAAAAGGATATTAAATCTAAATAGACCAAAGTTTCCTCACAAAATTAGCATTTCAGTTCACACTGGGCAACAAAGGTAAGTTAATATACTAGTGTACTTGCCTCCCCAAAAGGCAAGATGGTAACTAATAGTATTTGAGCCCTGCCTGAGAATCAACAATAGTACTAGTGATTTCTCATTAATGTCATTTAACCGACATCAACACCACCTGCCCAGGTTGAAACTGATGTCCTCATTTTCCACATAGAGACAATGAGTATCAGAGAAGATAAGCAATTTGTCTCGGGTCACATAACTGCTAAGAACCCAAGCTAGCATTTGGTCCATCTGCCTGACTCCCATGTTTACTTTATTTTACTACCTTGCCATGCTACAAGACCTGGGCAAAGTATGCCATGATAATCTATGGCAAATTAGTATTTCCTTTATCAGCTACTTCCTAAATGCATTACAGATCAAAATAATACACAGATTATTCAGACCTAACTGCAGTCTGTGAAAATCAATTTTACTTAAACCAATATTGAAACCATCTCATAATCAAATAACCAGTCTTGCTGAGTGTAATAACTGTAAAGCAAGAGCTTTATATGTTGTTTAATAACCAAAAACAACCTGAAAAACAGTCTCATTAAAGCCAGAGTTAATTTTTCTGTTGGTCACCTGCTCTTTTATTCATCATCGTTATTTATACATGCATTCATCAATAGATTAATTAGCAGGCAAACATGAATATGGGTTCTAAGAACTTAAATCATTTGAAGTGCATCCGAATGATAAGGGAAAGCTGAGATTTTAATGTGGAAAAGCTAAAATACTAGAAAACATATTTTAATATCTAAGAGATAATAAGTTTTCATTTTTCTTCTCTCAAAAAGCATAAGATTACATTGTAAATTGTGTGTTACACGATGACATATTGAGAGGAGAGAGGAAATTTGTTTAAAGAAAAAAACAGCCATTTTCTAATACCACTAGCAGAGCTTACAGACTTAATGTTAGAAATAAACAACAGATGAATTCAGGAATTAGAAACCTGATTCAGGGGACTGAATCAATCATTAATGACTGTCACGCATTCTGCAGAATTCTGAGACCAAATGCACGTGGAACAGATGTCCTGATACCATGTTAAAAGGTACAAAAAATGGTCAAAAGCTTATGTACCTTCCAGATGGAACCCTATTAAGGGAGGATTACTATATAATACCTAGATACTATAATACCACTACTGTCCAAATCAGGACACTTCTGAGTGTGAAGGGAGGCTACTAAGAAGCAAATATGCCAGAACAACTGGTATAATCTGGAACTGTCGTGGTACAGTCACCCTAATAGATGACAAATGCCCTACATGCCCAAAAGACCTTCAACTGACCTTCACTTTACAGCCTATTGAACTTTATTTACATGCCCTCAAACATCTTTTTTCTCCTTTAAATATTTTTATGTATCCTTCTCTTTTTTTTTTAATTTTACTGAGGTATAATTTACAAATGCAAATTGCCTATTTTTAAGGTGTACAACAGGATGGTTCGATGTATGTACACATTTGTGAAGTTATTTCTGCAATCACGTTGATTTGTACACCCATCACCTCAGAGTTACCTTTTTTTTTCCCCTGGCATGGTAAGAATAGTTAAGACATACTCTCTTAGCAACTTCCATTTATAATACAGTATTATTACCACTACTCACCATGCCGTATGTTAGAGCCCCAGAACTTTTTCATCTGCTAACGAAAGTTTGTATCCTTTGACCAACCTCTTTCCATTTTTCCCACCCCACGCGCCCACCCTCTGGTAACCACTGCTCCATTCTTTGGTTCTATGAATTTGACTTTTTAAGATTTTACATATAAATGAGATCATGCAGTATCTGTCTCCATCTGGCTTATCTCCATTGGCATAATGTAGTTCCAGTTCATTTGTGTTGTCACAAATGGCAGGATTTCCTTCTTTTTGATGGCTGAGCAATATTCCACTGTATTTACAGACCACATCATCTTTCTCCATTAATCTCTCAACAAATATTTAGGTTTTTTTTCCATGTCTTGGCTATTTATAATAATGCTACAGTGCACAAAGGAGTGTAGATAGCTCCTTGACATTCTGATTTTATTTCCTTTGGATAATTATGTAACTTTCTTAATCTTTATATATTGTCCTTCCTTTTCATCTTCCCTTCACCTTTACTTCTAGTTCCATCCCTTTCTTTTCCTTTCTTTCTCCTTCCCTTTCTCTCCTCTCTTTCCAATGCTCTGCCCTGAAGCATCCATGAGGCTCTTTCCTTCTTCTCTCTTCTCCCTTTTATTTATTTATGTGTTCTTATTTATTTTTAAATATTTGATTTTTTTAAAGTAAGCTCTACACCCAGCATGAGACTCAAACTCATGACACCGAGATCAAGAGTCACATGCTCTAGGGGCACTTGGGTGGCCCAGTGGGTTAAGTCTCTGATTCTTGATCTCAGCTCAGTTCTTAAACTCAGGGTTGTGAATTCAAGCCCCTCCTTGGGCTCCACATTGGGTGTGGAGTCTACTAAACAAACAAACAAACTAACTAACTAACAAAAAAACCACACCCTACTGGCTGAGCCAGTCAGCACCCCATCCCTTTTCTCCCTTTTAAAACAAATTCTCTCTTCTAGATACTGTGTTGCCTCCATCCTGCCAAGCCCATCCCAATTTGCCATTACCTGGGACTGAAATAAAGTTTAAAATTTTCCCCTTTTATTGAATAGTTTTGTGTTCTTTGTTTTTTTAACTCAAAAGCAGCTGAGTTGGATGTTTCATGCTTCTTTTTCTACAGAAAAAGGCATTTTGGTAGATAGAATGACCCCCAAAAGAAATCTATACCCAAAGCTCTGGAACCTATGAATATGCTAAATTACATGGCAAAAGGGACTTTGTAGGCATGATTAATGTTATAAATTTTAAAAGAAGATTATGTTGGATCATCTGGGTAAGCCCACGTCACTTACTTGAGCCTATAAAAGTGGAGAAATTTTTCCAGCTAGAAACAGAAGAGACACAGCAAGAGTCAGTCAATGACATTCTAAGCTTGAGGAGGAGTCAAAGCTCTTGCTAGAGAGGGTCAAGTGATGGAGGAGGCCACGTGCAAGGATCAGAGAGAGCCTCTAGGGGGTAAGGGTGGACCCCAGTTGGCAGCAAGCAAGGAGACAAGACCCCAGTCTTACAACCACAAGGAACTGGATTATTCCAACAACCAGAACGTGCTTGAAAGCAGCAAGGAACACAGCCCTGCCAACACGTTGATTTTGGCTTTGAGAGACTCTAAGTGGAAGACCCAGTTGAGGCAAGTTGTATCAGGATTTCCAAGAACTGTGAGATAACAGATTGGTGTTTTAAGCCACTAAATTTGTGGCAGGGTGTTATAGCAGCAATGGAAAACTAATACAGTATATATACATTGTATTTATGCTGTTTAATTTGGGGAGGAGTGGTTCACAGTTAACAGCTCCCATAAACAAAAGAACTGCCTACCACATCTTTATTTTAGGCTGTCTAGATATATGTTGCACATGCTAATTGATTTTACAATCACTGTCATGTTTTCAGATCTAAGGATAAACTTAGTAATCTAAAGGGACTCGTTCTCAAAACACATATCATTACTGTCAACACTTAGTTGGTTATCATTCTCACAAAATTTTCTGGGAAAAAATTCCTCATTTGGCTTTTTTAAAATACCTCTTCAAACTTGCAAGAGATGTAACCAAAACATTTTGCTTCTACAAGCATTCGAGGGATGTACTATCCTCTACCACACTACCAAAACTGAAGAATAATTAACCTAAATTTATAAACAGAACAACAGGTTGTTAGATCCATGATGCGGAAACAACTATTTGATTCTACCTATTGACTCAATTTTTCAGTCACGTTGACCTTAAGAAAATTCTTGTGCCTCATAACATCAAAAAACATCAACAGCAATAATAAAAACAAAAAATTTTGCCAATTTTCTCTGGTTAAAAATGAAATCCTGTTTTTTCTTTTCATCTGCCCCAAATTCCTATAATAGATATATGGCAAGATAGTCTATTAAAATGAGAGTTTATATTCTTGTTCCTGCTACTGCCATAGGATCTTGGAGAAGTAAGGCAAATTTCGCACCCTCTCCCCATCTTCTAAATAGTACAAACTCTTGAGTTCTGAGTTCAGGGCCTTCAGAAATTTTGAGATTAGGAGACAAACAACAGAAACTGCTAGAACCCCCTACTCAGGTCTTGGAGTCTGTTACTAGCCAAAAAGATGGATGTGGCTTTGAGTTTAGATGGTGAGAATGACATCAAAACTAACAGAAGAAAGTGGTAAGTGTAAGGAGCTTCCCCCAATTTCTGTTTACTGTCCAGGATGTCTGGTGGGATGGTCTGGGATGCTGGAGTCTGAGCACAGGAGCTATGTATGGCCTTGGTTGACGTGGAGAATGATGCCCATATCTGGTACTGCAGGAGAAGGGCCTCCCGCCTTGGAATTGACGACAAGGACTTGAAGAACCTGCATCTCAGCAGCAACCGAAACTGCCTAAAGAGTTAGTGGCCCTCCTCAATTTTTTAAACTGCACAAGACCATTGGTTTCTTGGGCCATTTTCAGGTGCAGAGGCCTCTAAAGATGACTGGTATTGGGTCCCTAGCTACCGTAGCGAACAGATGCTAAAACAAAGATTTAATCAGAAATAGAAACATTAAGCAATGTGGGGTTTTTGTATATGTTTATTGCAGAGAAATTCATGCCAGCAATGTGGGTATGCATGGATGGGTAGATGAGAATGAGTAAATGAAAGGAATCCAAGAAATAAGCTATTTTAAAAAGGGGGGTAGAGTGGAAAGGGCCCTGCTTTCTTCTTCTTCTCAAGGTTTTTTCTGTTGTTTCTGTTTGGTGCTATGCATGGATATTTACTAGTCACAATCAAGCAAGACTGCAGAGAAGCTTGGAAGAAGACCAAGTAGAAAAACTTCTTCCATGGCTCTGACAGAAAGCACAAAGGAATACTTACAGTGATTTGTAGTGTGCAGGCAACTCTTTCCTTTTGGGCCAATCCAGTTTGCAGAAGACAATTCGTGATGTGTTATGGGAATATGTGGCCATGTGCTTTATTCCTGTGACAATGTCCAATTCAGTGTCTGGGAACTGTCATGACTCTGTTGGGCAGGTTTGTGAAGAGGCCAGAGCTGACACTGAACACCATGATATTTTATCCACTTCCAATGTCAATGGTAATTTCGGTGATGATATACCCAGGCAAATACACTGCTTGCAATAAATCGGCTGACTACTATTCTCTTCATTAAATATCACACACACACACACACACACACACACACACTCAAGAAAATTAAGCCCACGAAGATACTTTATTAGTAGAAAGTCACAGCTGACTTAACTTTCAAAAGTCAGGGAATGTAGAAGTTCCTTCTGTAACTTTATCTCATCCCTACCCATAAGCACACAGTGAAGCATGAAACCTAAATATGCAAATGGAGTACCTTTTGTGCAAAGGGGACACATTCTTGCGGAGATGATTTTGACATCCCTTGCTCTGTTTCTTCAAAACGACTTCCACCAGAGTCATACTCTCATTCATCCCTCTTCTACATGAGCCCTTTCCATACGCCAAACAAACACGGGGCTCAAGGGGGAGTATTTCATGCCAACAAGAGAGTCAGGGCAGAAAAAGAACAGCAGGGAAATTCTCCAGTGGTACTCCTCCAGATCCATCCCACACCCCACTGCGGCCAACCTGGCTGCCATCTGCCCACACGCCGCATCATTTTTACACAGTCTCTTTGAAAGTACCATTCAGCCCCTTTAAAACAATTTGACCACTTCCCTAACAACTCACATTTGTGACCTCCCTAGAACTCTGGATCAAAACTCACCTTCTCCAGAAAGCCTTTTTTTTTTTTTTTAATTTAACTGTTCCATGAACTCTTCCAACAACACACAGATATCCAGTTAAGAACAGAATCTTTTGCCCTTGTTGACATGTAGTGTTATAAGCAAGATAAAGCACAACAATGTTAATTAGAGAGAGGCCGAATGACTGTTATCATAGCAAACAGATCAATCTTACATGAGTATAAAACAGTAGAACTGTATCTTCTGGCACAAATAAAATTTTTGGAGCTTACCAAGAGCTCTATAAATCACAAAGCCAGTAGACTTCTGTCAATCAAATATGTGGAGTTCTGTTGGAGAAGGAACATGGAAGAGATGAGGTAGCCATGAGAGGAGATAGCATGAAATAGCATTGAACAAGGAGCCAGGAGACACAGGTCATTCAAAATCCTGTGGCTTGATGTTTGCCCAGTTTTTCTACACATTTAGAAAGTAAATACCTTGAAAATAAGCTTGTGGCCCTCCTCTCCCAACCAACACACACATATCTCATATAATGCAAAGCTGGTCGATCATCTGCATAGAAAAAGCATCAGTAAGTCTTTGTTACCACATATTTGCATATATAGCTAGGATCAATCAGTTTTAGTGGTTTTAAAAGGAAACAAGCAAAGGACGCCTGGGTGGCTCAGTCACTTAGAGGTGTCCAACTCTTGATCCTGGCTGAGGTCTTGATCTCACGGTTGGGAATCTGAGCCCCAAGCTGGGTTCCACGCTGGGCTATGGAGCCGAGCCCAGAGCTGGGTTCCATGCCGGGTGTGGAGCCTACTTAAAAGGACATAGGCGGCGTGCCTGGGTAGCTCAGTGGGTTAAAGCCTCTGCCTTCGGCTCGGGTCATGATCCCAGGGTCCTGGGATCAAGCCCCACATCGGGCTGTCTGCTCAGCAGGGAGCCTGCTTCTTCCTCTCTCTCTGCCTGCCTCTCCCCCTACTTGTGATCTTTGCCTGTCAAATAAATAAATAAAATCTTAAAAAAAAAAAAGGACATAGGCAATTTTATAAATTTTTGGCTTTTACAGAGCTTGGAAGAATATTTATAGGAATACTTAGCCAAGAATTTTTATTTTACAGAGGGAGAAACTGAGGTCAGGATGGTTTATTCAAGGGCACACAGCACGAAGAAGTGACTCAGAGGGCACAGAATTCAGGCTCCTGAACCCTAGCCTAGTGTTCCTCTCAAGCACGTAAGGGGAAATCAGATTCAAACACTCAATATTATGTCATAAAAACTTTCAAGCCTCCTGGGAAAATTGATACTTAAATGACATCATGTTTTTTTCTGTGTCTATTGGCAAAGCCTTCTGCTTAATGACTTTTTGATATGGGCTATATATCTTTGCATAATACTTTAAGATGTGTATTGTTTAAGATTATCTTTGGCTGAACATATCCACAGTAATAATTAAGTAATAATTAGAGATCCCCAGTAAGAATTAAAAATGACATTCATTTTCCTGTCACCTAAAGAAGTCCAGCAGCAGGGGACCGACCCTAGACAGGTCTGAGCCATACCCTTCCTGCTCCAGGTCTCTGTCATATTTTCCTTGAGCTTCAGTTGTTCCTGGGGCTTCACCCATGTCCTCTGAATTCAGCCAGCAAGGAGGAGAAAGGGCGGAGAAACGATACACCTCACTCTTTGCGAAGATCTCTTGGAGTTAGTGAACAACAGTTCTGTCTATGTCATCTTAACTATAACCTAGTCACGTGGCCCCACCTGGCTGCAAAGAACCCTGGGCCATGTAGTCTTTTATCACGGTGGCCACATGCCCCACTAATATCAGGGTTCTGTTACTAGGCAAGAAGGAAAGAATAAATTGAAGGAGCTACCAGCATCCTTTTTCACAGAATTTCTGCTCAGCCATCCCCTTCTTGATAAATTCAAAGAATGCCTTCATATTCCACAAATAATCCAGGTACTAAAATAGAATGCTATGATTTATAGAGATAAAGTAATATGAAGTAGCATAATAGCAATCATCTGAAGCACATTTAGTACATAAGGAATTATTTTATTAAAATGGAATTACTTTAAGCTCACAACTTGGCCTTATGGATACTAACAGCAGCAAAATAATCCTAGGGCTATTAGAAAATTGTTCATCATTTTAGAAATGTTTAAATATCTATAATTTTTAAATTTAAATTTCTATAATTTTTAAGTTGTTCGTAAATTTAGAAATTTTAGAAAGCAAGAAATTAGTCACCAGGTCATGACATTTGTCAAGAGAGCTTACAGGAGTGGTCAGTTTCTTTAAGAGTCTGGCCAGTCCCTTCTACCCACCTCCTCTGCCTCTTTCCTACTCCCTTCAACCCTGCGAAAGGCCAAACCATTGCCAAGGCAACCGAGGCTCTTCATTCTCCCCAGCTGATTCTGGTTGCCTATGTCCAGATCAGACAAGCACTTCAAAACAAGAACTCAGAGACTGAGGTTTGGTTTCTGCCTCTGTCACAGAATGTCCGGTGTCTTGGGGTCCATATCCAAACTACAGAGATGAAGACTGTGGGTTCTTCTTTCCTATGCCTCATGCTAGGGATACTACCAAGAGGGGTCTGGAAACCATGTTACTCAAAATTTAGATTTTAAATAAATGCAAAATATTTTCCACATTGGACCTAATCAGTCCGTTTAAGCCCTTTCCAGATAGCTGTTCAGCATAAGAGCCTGACTCCCCATATTTCATATAGAAAACCCACATTACTATCAGCCAAAAAACTGCTGAAATTCTATCTTGAAATGAGCCTAGTATTATTTCAACATTGTAACCAAAATCGATGAAGTACTCTTTCTCCTAACAACCTAGTTCCTTTTCTCTTTCTCCCATCTCCAATGTTCCCTTGTCAATAGTGAAGAAACTCTAAATACCGTTCCATCAGGTTCACAATCCATTCTGTGAGTGACTATGATCTTTTGGATTTCTGAAGTTTCCTTTTAGCCCCAAATGGACTTTATAGGCTTCCAGTTACCTAACCTCTCTGGATCTCTATCTCATTTGAAAAAACTGAGTGATTTATAAAAGAAAGTCCCCAAAGCATGTCCCAGATCAAACAGATCCCAGGATTCTACCCTAAGATTCCCAAATAGCAAGGTCACAGAATGCAAGTGAAGCTTTAAACTTCTTTTGCAATGTTCCAGTAAGAACTACAGCCGTTTAAAAATAATTTGACAATTCTTCTGGATGAATTCTTCTGAAGAAGAAATCGTTTGTATACATCATCCTGTCTTATCATACTTTCACAGCTGCTGATGAGCGGCAATTCTCAAAGCCATTTTGGGAGAGTTGGTGAAATGAAAGTGATATAGGCTCCCAGGTAAGTACCAATTAAAATTATTTCAAATCATTTAAAATTGAATGTTATGTAATAGTCTTAGAATACTGCTTTTGGAAGAACAAGTGCTTCGTCTTTTTGCAAGGGGAAAAGAATCATCTTGCTTCCCAACTATGCAAGATAATCTGATGTCAAGCACTTATGCAATACATACTCTGCAGCATTCATTATTTCAAGTTCATAGATCAGGGACAGCAAGTATAGGTGGAAGCCTGAAAAGAGCACAGTCATCTTTTTTTTTTTTCCCCCAATTTCCCTTTCTTTGCTTTTGCTTCCTTTCCAGATTCTGTGAGTGCCCCCGTCAGACACAGAAAGAATAGTGTCCACCTGGACGACTTCCAGGGCTCCCCTCTTGAGTAGGGCCTCTCCAGTTAAAGACAATACCAAAGCTTTAGCCTCCAATCACGTGTCCATTTGTCCTTCAAATTACAATGGTAAAATGTAGTTTTTCTAGAGCTCTCTAAAGTGGCTTAGATTTCTCAACCCTTACCCCCCACTTCAGTTCCTCCAAAGAGAGCTGAACCAAAGAAAGAATTGTATTTTAAATAGAATACCATCCAGAAGTGAGTGTGGGAAACTACTCCCCCTAAGGATCAAAGTAATATTCACAAAAAGGAAAAAAAAATTGCAACTTAGTGTTTGCTTCTGTGCATTCAAAATGTCACTCCATACCTTGCATATGGCACTTTCAAAGCCAAAGGTAATGTGAATGCTGGCTACTGGGAAATCACTTTATCTTAAATTTTTGCTTGAGGGAAGCTGCAGCTTAACTTTAAACATGGGCCCCCAAGGGGGAAAAGGGAGTTCCCCAAAGACTTCATTTACCTTTATTAATTCAAGTGTAAATTAACCTCCAGGAAAGATCACACCCTCCTTATAAGCAGTTCTCCAAAAAGGAAGAGGCTGTTGAGTTAACTGACCTTGAGCAAGGAGAGGGGGAAATTAAACTTCGTGCTGCTTATGCAGCAAAAACATTTGCAAAACACTGAAATGATCAATTCCAAGGAAGGCTTCATAACTGAAATTTCTTGTTTCAGGGTTTTTGTTTTTTTTTTTAAGATTTTATTTATTTATTTGAGGGAGAATGAGTGAGAGAGAGCATGAGAGAGGAGAAGGTCAGAGGGAGAAGCAGACTCCCAAAGGAGCTGGGAGCCCGATGCGGGACTCGAACCTGGAAGTCCTGGATCATGACCGAGCCTAAGGCAGTTGCTCAACCAACTGAGCCACCCAGGTGCCCTCGTTTCAGGTTTTAAAATTCACTGTAGGAGAGTCATCTTTAAAAGGCACTCAAACTCATTATAAATAAACTATATTAACGTAAGTTTACATTTTCCTGCATTGTGAAGATAAATAATATAGTCTTGTAGGAACATTTTAAATTTTAATTATTACCATTATTTTTATAAAATTCTTACCATTATTTTTATAAAGTAATAGGACTTTAGTTTTAAATAATGCAATCCTGACAAAGTAACTTAACTCTTTTTTCATACATAAAAATGAGAGATTGGGACCACAAAACCCCTAACAATCCCCTTCGTTGTAAGATCTTATAATTAAAAAAAAAACAAAACAAAACAAACAAAAAAAAACCTTTGCCTCAATTTTAACTCCTTCAAATTTTTGTTGTGCTTATATCATTTACATTATAATAGGGGTGCCTGGGTGGCTCAGTGGGTTAAAGCCTCTGCCTTCGGCTCAGGTCATGATCCCAGGGTCCTGGGATCAAGCCCCACATCAGGCTCTCTGCTCAGCCGGGAGCCTGCTTCTTCCTCTCTCTCTCCCTGCCTCCCTCTCTGCCTACTTGTGATCTCTGTCTGTCAAATAAATAAAAAATAAATAAAAATAAAAAAAATAATCATGTTTTAAATTTATAAAAGTACTTTTCTCAGGGCACTTTCAAATCCATTATCTCACTACTCACTGGAAAGATGTGGTTGGAAGAAAGGATCTTCATATTCTCACTCCATGTTTTTCACTGACAACTGCTAAGCCTGGGGAATTTATCAGAGCCATAAAACTCCTGACCTGGAAAGGTCACTTAATTTATACCTTTTTGCAGTCCTCAATAAAGCCGAGGATCAGAACAACACTGGATTTTTCACACCTTCATCCTGTGCCTCTTGATTAAATCAGACTCTAAGTGATTTTTCTTTTTTTTGGTGTTATCTGTTAAATGATTTAACATAGCAGAACTAAAACACAATGCATACCCCTGCAACAACAGAAACATGACAGGCTACAAATAATGGTTTATTTCAGAATAAAATCTCAGCAAGGAACCTAACCAGATAACAGCCTAAGAAAGTTTCAAACATGAGATGGCTCAAATTTGGAATGGAGGATATGAGTGGCCTCGAATATGGAAATTGGAAGATTCCTTCCATACACGCTCTTTTTAGATTTTCCATAACTGATTCACTTACTCTTTCAATTAGTGTACTGTTATCAGCGATCTCCAGTGCTTGCTGTCCTTTCGGAGATACAGAGATGAAGAGTAATCAAAAATAGCTAATATTTATTGAAAATGTAGAATGTGCTTAGCTGCTGTGAAGTTTTTGTATAGTTAAAGCCAACTTAAGGTCGCACAGCCAGAAAA
This sequence comes from Lontra canadensis, assembly GCF_010015895.1. Lineage (NCBI taxonomy): Eukaryota > Metazoa > Chordata > Mammalia > Carnivora > Mustelidae > Lontra > Lontra canadensis. The sequence goes on from NW_022631066.1 coordinate 1,625,093, forward strand.
TGGTTGTGCCTGGTTCTAAAACACAGATCTCTGTCTAGAGGCTATGTTGCTAAGGGCCCCCCCATTGTAAGAGTAAACTAGAACCCAGCCTTGAGAAGAATCACCCAGATTTAGTGAGGATGACCCGCTCATTCTTGCACTAACCTGACACTTGTCTTTAAATTGTTTATTTCTGTTCACTAACCCTGTCCTATCCTCCACCTCTCTCTCCAAAATAAAACACCAGCTCACAAGCCATTTCTAGAAAAGCTTTTTTGAAGCTCCTTGAAAAAAAAAAGTGCTTGCTAATGACCTGGTAATTGTTTTATGCCTTTTTAAATGAAGTGTGAAGTCACCAAAAAGTCACAGAAATACTGTAAAAGCTTTGGCAGAATTTATGGCTTCCCACGGGGACTGCCTCATACTGGAATTGGCAACTGCATTCTCAGCTTTAAATAAATGAAGAGACTGAAAAGAGAAGATGTATCCTATAGTCACTACCTGATTTTTAAAAATAACATTCATACTTATGAAGATACAATGAAGCAGGCACTGACTAGGGGGTAAATTGACACAACTTTCCGAAAGCAATTTGCATTCGGTCTAAAAAGATGTTCACGCCCTTTGCCCCAGTAACTCCATCTTTTTAACTAGAATCTATTCTAAGGAAAGAATTAGGTATTTGCACCAAAGGCATATACATATGCATGTTCTCTAACTCTTAATAAAAATACTACAACATTGGAAGTAGTATATAAATGTGTAAGAATATGGAAACAATTTAAATACATTATAATGTATAATTCACACAGTAGGCTTTACAGCCATTTATGGGCTCTTTTCAAGTATTTTTAATGATGTGGGAAAATATACAAAAACATACAAACCACTGTATGCATGACGACCTTTTCCAAAGATTGATTATTATAAAAAAGAGGGAAAAGGACAAGACAAGGTTCATATGCATCAAAACAAACAAACAAACAAACAAAAAAAAAACCAAAAAAAAAAACCAACAACCCTGTAAGGAAACAAAAATTAAAAAGTATAAAAGTAACCAAAAAGTGGGGTGTCTGGGTGGCTCAGTCGGTCAAGCGTCCAACTCTTGATTTCGGCTCAGGTCATGAGCTTAAGGTCTTGAGATGGAGCCCTGCATTGGGTTCAGCAAGAACTCTGCGGGACATTTTTTATCTTCCTTTCCCTCTGCCACTCCCCTCAGGTGCTGGTGTGCCTGCTGGCTCACTCTCTCTCTCAAAATAAATAAATAAAATATTTTTTTAAAGTAACCTAAATAAAAGTTATTTCTTAAAAATCAAAGGAGAATGAACTTGGATAAGGTGATATTTTTTAGTTATAACACCAAAAGCACCAGCAACAAATGAAAAAATAAACATCAGCAGTATTTTGTGCTTCAAAGGATACCATCAAGAAAGTGCAAAGACATCCCACAGGATAGGGAGGAAATTTTTGCAAATCATGTCTCATAAGGGAATTGCATCTAGAATATATAAATTAACTACTGAAACTCATTAATAAAAACACAACCCAATTTTTAAAATAGCCAAAGAAATTGAGTTGTCCAAAGAAGATACACAAATGTATGATAGGAACATGGAAATACATGCACATGATTAACCATCAATATAAACCCAAACCATGAGATACCACTTCACACCCACTAGGATGGCTATAATCAAAAAGTCAGATATTAGCAAATACTGGGGAGGGTGTAAAGAAATTGGAAGCCTCATACACTGCTGTTGGGAATGTAGTGGTTAAGCTACTTTAGGAAACAATCTGGCAATTTGCAAACATTTTAATAGTAAGTTACCATCTGGCCTAGTACTTCCACTCCTGGGTATCTACCCAAGAGAAATGAAAATGTAAGTCCACACAAGAACTTGTCCATGAGTGTTCATAACAGCATTATTCATAATACCCAAAGTGGAAACAACCCAATTATTCACCAGCTGATGAATGGGTAAATAAAATGTGATATAGCCATGTAATGAACTATTACTTGACAGTAAAAAAAAAAAAAAATGAAGTAATGATCCATGCTACAAAATGGGTAAGTCTCAATAACATTATGCCAAGTGAAAGAAGTCAGTCATAACTATATACTACATTAAGTCCATCTACACAAAACATCCAGAATAGGCAAATCTAGAGAGATGGGAAATAGGCTGGTGGTTAACTGAGGCTAGGGCAGAAGGTGGATGGAGAGAAGCCATGTTGGGGGAGGTAAGAACAAATGGGTATGGGGTTTCTTTTGGGGGTAATAAAAAAGTTCTGGAGTGATGACAGTGATGGTTGCGCAGTTTTGTAAATATGTTAAGAACCACTGAAATGGGCACTCTACTTTTGGTTGTTTTATTTTTTTCTGAATTGCAACTTTTTATTTTTTAGTTGTTTATAATATTTAAATTTTTTTATTTCAAGTATAATTAACAGACAATGTTATATTAGCTTCCTGTACAACGCAGTATCTTGAACAACATAATGACTCAACAATTCCTTCTGTATATTTCTCTGAACTTTAAATGAGTGAATCATATGATATGTGAACTATATCCCAATAAAGTTGATTTAAAAAACCAAGGGAGCAAGACTAATTACTCTCATTATTTCATCCATCAGTTCTACAACAAGCTTTTACTGTGGCCTGTACTAAATGCAATGAAAGATTCACAAAGTCAATCCCTTATTTTCAAGTCTATGTGAATTAACTTTAATCTATGCTAGAAGTAATAGTGCTACGGTATTTATATATATACCTAATTATACAGATTTTACATACGTTCTGTCACAACCTTACAAAGAACAAAGAATGGGGATTATCATTTCTCACTCCACTTTTTCTAAGCGTTCATACATAACTTTGTCACTTACTGTAGATTTCTACTGAATCAGAACTGTATTTCCAGTTGTCTCCTTTAAATACCCACTTGGGTGCCCAGCTAACATCTCAAACAGAAGTTTTAAACAATATTTTAATTCTCCATTCCTACCCTCTTCTTGCTCTACCAAATGCACACATCTTTCCGTTTCTACCTCTCAGGTAGAACATGGCATGGCATCCTCCCAGAAATCAGGTCTAGAAAATCTCAGAAACACCTGAGTCTGCTCACTGCCTCAGCTCCCAACCCAGGCCTTCACCAAGGTCTTACAATCCTACCTCTTAAATGTCACTGCAGGTAAGGCTCCACTCTCTCTCGCACTACCTGGATCATGCCTTCCCCATCTTCACCTAAAACAGGAAAACAATTTCCTAAATCACGCCTCTCATTCCAGCCTCTTCCTCCAATTCTTGTCCCCAGGTTACAGTTAATTTTCTTCCCTTTAAGCTTTATTTTTTTAAAGGTGAAAACACACTTAAATGCAGAAGATCATATAAGAACCTAAGAACTGACACATCTCAACACAATGTAACTTTTGCTGTAAATGTGATTTTTTTCCTAAGAAGAAATAGAGATTTCAGCCAAAACTGCATTTACCTTTGTTCCCTTTCTAGTCTCACTCCCTTCCTTCCTGCCCCAAAGATGTTTTTATGACTGTAAGTGCATAATTCCAGTACATATTTTTAATACACACACACATATATGTACAATGTGTACTGCTTTATATGTTTTAAATTTAACTTTTTCATTGAGGTATGACATAAATACAGTAAATGGTACATATCTTAAGGGTATGTTTTCATGAATTTACCAAATGAACACGCTTGTATCGCCATCTCTCAGATCAAGAACCTCAGAAGCTTCCTTTGCACCTGCCCCTAGCCTTGGTCATTACTTTACATCACCACTATTTTGACCTCTATCACCATAGACTAAATTTGCCTGTTTCTGAATGCTATCTGAGTGTAAATAAATGAATAAAGTGTATTTTTTATCTTCTGCACTTGACTTCTTTCATTCAACACATCTGTGAGATTTATCGAGGCTACTAAGTGTAGTCCATATTAGCTATTTTTCATTGCTGTATAGCGTTCCACTGTATCTATCTATCTATATATATAGATAGATATATACTCCATGGTGGACATTTGGGTTGTTTCCAGTTGGAACTGTAAGTAATAATTTTGCCATGAATATTCTTATACACGTCTTTTGAAACATATATGTGTGTGTATATATATATATGTATACACATATATATATGAACATGTGTAGACTTAATGACACACCAGTTCCATTCTAGGTGTATGCATGTATGTACATATATGCATACACCTAGAATGGAACTGGTGTGTCATTAAGTCTATGCATGTTGAGTGTTAGCAGAGAACCACTGGTTTCCACCTGTACAATCCCAACAATATTAAATGAAAGTTCTAGTTGCTCTTCATCATAACCAATATTTGACATTCCCATCCCCATTTATAAAGCCATTATGGTGGGTCTATCTCATAGTTTTAACTTTATCTCTCTGATAAATTATATTAAATACTTTTTTATACACTTATTGGCCATTTTGAGCTTCTTCAGCAAAGTGCCTGTTCCAGTCTTTTGCTCAGCACTTATTGGGTTGTTCACCTCTTTATACTGATTTGTGGGTGTTCTTGACACATTCAGATATTAGAGAAATATATGAATTATAAGCATCTTACTGCACATTTTTTCATTCTCTGAATCGTAAGAGTAAACAAATTCTTAATTTCAATGAAGTCTAATCCCTTCTTTCTTATGCTTTTTTTCTGTATCCTGTTCAAAAACTTTTCATCTACATCGTCAAGCTGTTTTCTTCAAGAAATTTTATTGTTATGCAATGTAGATATACGATTGACTTAAAATTCATTTTGGCATATGGTATGAACAGAGATCAATGTCTGCTTTTCCATAAAGACAGGTGCATCTTGACTGCACTATGCTGTGACTGATATATCGAATCTGTTTCTGACTCTCTTTTCTGTAATTGGTCTATTTATCTTTGCACCAACATCAATCTCCTTCATTTACTGTAACTTTATAAAAAGTCTTGATAGCTAGCATTATTAGTTCTCCAATTTTGCTCTCTAAAATTCTTATATATCCTTTTCCATTTGCACTTTTATGTAACTTTTGAAATCAGTTAATTCCATTTCCATAAAAATACATTCTAGGATTAGTATTTGGTATTTCACTGACTCTACAAATCAGTTAAGGAACTTCTCACTTCTGTACAATATTGAGTTTTCAATGAAAAGATTTAGTTTTTCTTTAACTTTTCTAAATAATGTTTAATCGTTTTCTAAGTGAATGTTGAGCATACCTTTATTAGATTTATTCCTTGGTATTTGATTTCTTGACAGTATACTATTGTAAATTGGATTTTTCTTACCTTTTCGTATTTTTTATTGTAATAAAATATACATAATACAAAATTTACCATTTTAAGTGTATGATTCTGTGGTATTAATATAATCAAAATGTTGTGCAAATATCTCCATATGGAGAGCTTTTGGTTCTTCAGATTAGACACGTAAAATATAACAATAATAATATTAAATGGGTCTGCATTTTCCAGCAGAAACTGTGAACTGAAAGGTGGAGGAAGATGAATTTGAAATCAGGACTCATCATCAGCGACTAAATGTAGCTAAAATCACCTTTCACAGCTTCATGTGCAGAAAGAAGAGGAGGCCAGTGTCATCAATAGGAAAGGTTGGAGAAAGTTACTGATGAAAACTGTAATAGGTAATTTCTGGAAAAAGGGTGAAAGTTGAGAACGACTTTGTTCACAAAGAGTAAGAATGAGTATTGCCAAGATGAGAGGGGATGAAAAAGAGAATAGTACCTGTAAGGAGTGGCTAAGAAATAGAGTTTTGTAATACAGTGAGGCCAGGAAGAAGAAATGGGGACATTCCTAAGAGCTGAAGGCAGAGATACAAGTTTGGTGGGGAGCAGAATCCAGTGAAATTCAAGAGCAAAGCAGAAGGAATAAACAGATTCAGAAGAACCTGACAAAGCAGAAATATTTGCTTAATTTGTTGGGTCCCAAAGAAAGAAGAAAAGAAAGAAGAAACTGATTTAGAAACATTTCTTTAAAAAATGTATTAGTCTCCTAAATCATGTAGAAAATGAAAAGTAGAGTTGCAAACCACTGTTAAAACACTAGCTTTTATAATTGCCCACATGTTTACCTTTATAGGATCTTTATTTCTCCATATGGCTTTGAGTTTTTGTCTCGTGTCCTTTCATTCCAACTGGTAATACTTCTTCAGCCTTTCTTGCAGGGCAGTCTAATGGTAATGAAATGCTAGTTTTTGCTTATCTGGGAAGGCTTTCATTTTTTCTTCACTTCTGAAGGACAGTTTTGCCAGGTAAGGGATTCTGGGTTGATAGTTGTCTCTTTTAGCACTTCAAATATACTGGCCCACTGCCTCTGGACTCCAGTCATCTGAGAAGAAATCTGTTGCTAATTTTATTGAGAATCCCTTGTAGGTGATGAGTCACTTCTTTCTTGTTGCTTTCAAGATTCTCTCTCTGTCTCTGGCACTTTTTAAAAAAGATTCCTTCCTTCCTTCCTTCCTTCTTTTCTTCCTTCCCTCCTTCCCTTCCTTCTTCCCTCTCATTTATTTATATATTTATTTATTTTTAGAGAGCAAAGGGGAGAGAAAGAGGTAGGGAGAGCAGGGGAATAGGCAGAGGGAGAGAGAGAAGAGAATCCCAAGCAGACTGCTTACTGAGCACGGACCTCCCCACCGCCCCAATGCAGGGCTCAATCTCAGGACCCTGAGATCATGACCTGAGCCAAAACCAAGAGTCAGATGCTTAACCAACTAAGTCACCCAGGTGCCCCTTTTTGTCTCTGGCTTCTTGGATATTTATATTCATGTATTTCATCAAACTTGGGATGTTTTCAGTCATTATTCTTTTTCAAATATTCTCTCTGCCCCTTTCCCTCTCTCTTCTCCTTCGGGGACTCCCACAATGTATGTAATGGCTGACCCACCTGATGGGTGTTCTATGGGTTTCTTCAGTTATGTTCACTTTTCTTTGATCTTGTTTTTTCCATTCCTCGGATTTGATGATTTCCATTCTTATTTTCAAGTTGCTGATTCCTTCTTTTGCCTGCTCACATCTGCCTTTCATTCCCTCTAGTGAAATTTTCATTTTAGTTATTAACTTTTCAGCTTCAGAATTCTTTTTGATTTCTAAGTTTTCTATCTCTTTACTGACATTTCCATCCTGTTCACACATCATTTTCTTGGCTTTCTCCACATCTTCTTTTAGATCTTTGAGCTTAAGACACCTGTTTTAAGTCTTTCTTTTATCAGGTCTTTTTCAGGGATAGTGTTTTGGGTGTTTTTTTGTTTTGTTTTGTTTTCCTTTTTTTTTTTTTTTTTGGTTTTCCTTTGATACGTCACTGTTTCTTTGTATGCCTTGTGATCCTTTCATTAAAAACTGGACATTTGTACCTAATAATGTAAATCTAGACATCGTCTTATCAATTAGGGGTAAACTTCTGCAGGGTTTGCTATTTTTTGGTTATTGTGTTTGTTTGTTTGTTGTAGGTCATCTCTATGCTGAGGATTAGCCAGAGATGAAATTTAAGGTCTTCTTGGGTCTTCTCTTAGACTGTGCCTTTCCATGGGCAAGCACAGTGACCTTCTACTTTCCCCACTTTATGCAATTACTTTTGAATGTCTTAGTCTTCAATGTCTGGCATCCAAAAGGGAAAAAAGAGAAAAACAAAGGGAAGAGGGATAAAAGGGTTCTGTCCCTTTAAACCCCCTGAAAATCACTTGGGCCAGATAGGAAGGGCTTGCGACAATGAGAGGAGATACAACAAAAATGACTGTCTACCTCTTTGTTTATATCTCTGAGATAAGAATCAATTAGCATTATAGCACAGATCCCTGATATTCGGAGGAAGGGTCCTTTTCCACCCACATTGGCTTCCACAAGCTGGAAGCAAACTGCTCTTGGAACACATGCACAGCTGCCTGCCACGAGGTAGGTAGCTGCTACTGTGCCAAGAGCTGAAACTGACAAAAACTGAGTGCAATTTTCCCACTCAAGCCCTCCTCTGGAAGTTGCAGGCCTTCCACAGACCCCAGAGTCCCAAAATAGTTCCACTAGACCCTGCCAATGTCCTTTGTTGTCTAGATGGGAAGACGCATTCTCCATGCTCCGTACTCTGTCCTCTTCCCAGCAACCACTGTCTATATTATCTTGCAAAATGTATTTCGTTGCCATTATATATTATATAAATACAGTTTCTGTATACTAAGCTTCAACTTAGTGACCTTTTAAATTCCTAGTAACTTGTAATTCTTTGTAAGAGATTCTCTCTTTTACAAAGTCTGCTTGAAGTATTTATGGTTTCCTGGGATTGCTTACACATTCAGCCTTACTGTGCCATTTTATTTTGTGTTTTGAACTTACCTTGCTTTTTCTTTCCTTTCTTTTCCCCTCCTTAACCCACTTTTGTTGAAATTTCTTTCTTTATTCCTTTTTATTTTTCTGCTATAAGCTTGTTTCCCAAATTTATCCATTCCATTTCTTATAATATTTACCTTTAAAGTTTTCACAATCTTCATCTTTGTATGTCTATATTTAACCTGTATCTCTAAAATCTCTTTCTGAGTAACAAAAGACCTGATTCTCTGTCCATCCCCAACATCTTATGCTATTATTGTTCCATGTCTACCTTTTTTGTTAAATCCCCGTAATTAGATGTTTTAAATATTAGTTTATTTACGTGCCTTTTTAAAAAATTCCTCATTCACCTTGCCTTTTTGGATTTAATTTCCTTCTTTCTGAATGATATCTTTCCACTGTGGAGTAAGAGTAGTAAATGTTTTTTTCTTTGTAAGCCAGAAATTATCTGTATTTTTTATCATCACTATTAAATAACTTATCTGGGCATATTATTCTAAGCGGACAATTATTTTTCCTCTGCATGCTGAAGAAATTATTTCATTGTTTTATGACATGTCTTATTGCAGATGCAACGTGTCCTGTTATTCTTTTTTTTTTTTTTGCAAAGTGTCCTGTTATTCTAACTGCCCTTCCCTGTTAGATGTTTACCTTTCTCTCTAGAACTTTATGAAATTTTCATTATGCTATTGATGTTCTGTATTTTCACAGTCATGTGACTTTATGGGTTTATACTTTTATTATGTACTCACCATATTCAGTGCTCCTTGCTCCTTCACTTTAAATTTGGAATATTCTTACAACTCCCACTTTGAATATTGCTTCTTTTTCATTCTTTATTTTCTCTTCTCTGGGTACCTGTATTAAATGTGTGTTGACTTTTCTCAATGTGGCCACTATTTCTCTAAACTTCTATTATATATTCTGTATCTCTGTCTTTCTGCACTGAATTCTCCATAATTTCCTCCAATTAATATCCCAGTTCACCCTTTTTTGGGTATCTTTTTTTGATTACATAACCCACTTTTTTACTGAAATGTTTGCAGTTCCAATTTTAGAAAGTCTATTGGGTACTTTCAAATACTCCTACTTGTACATAGTTCTGTACTTGCCCTATAGTGTTTCTGATTTCCTTTATTTCTTTGAACATTCTAAATATATTTATACTGATGTACCTGGTTATTCAATCATTTCTAGTTTTTAGAGCTTACACTGTCCCATTTGTTGGGTCTTCTAGTTCTCTCTGAAGCACTTTGTTACTCATATGGTTTGTACTTTTTATGAGCTCATTTTCGCAAGTTGTTTTCCATCGGAGTTCTGCTGGCAAGAATACCAATGTGATGGTTGTGGACATCTCTGCCAAAGGTCTACTAATTCCTCCTGATCCAGAAGTTTTCATGTTACTTTCTCAATATTGGGTTCTCTATGAATACTGTAAATGTGTAATAACAATAACAATAGCCTGGGTTCTCATTTCTCTTTGGTGATATTTTTCTCCGTGTCCCCAGATGTACAGCAAGTTTTGTCACAAATTCTCTGAGCCTGTGCACAGTTTTCTTAGTCCTTTTTTAATGGGCTAGGCAGCCCTTTGTAATTTCTGGTTTGGCACATGTAGGACAGATCTAAGACTGTGGCCTGACCTACCTCTCCATGGGACTTCAGTTGCCAACAGTATAGGCCTACATCTTTATTGCCTTCTCTCATGGCCCATTTAAGCTTCAGTTCCTGCTCACTGATCTGGCTTTGAGTTCTTCATTTCTGACAGCTCAGGGCTTCCATTTCTTGATTTTGAACCAGAGCTAGGTTCAAAATTCACATTTTTTAACATTTTGCTGACATTCCCATGTGTTGACATGAAGAGCCAGGAGGCTGTTTCCCACCAACCCCGTCCTATCCATCCTAGTTTTCTAAACACAATGTGATCACATTGCCTTTAATGGGTACCCATTTGCTAGAAAAATAGAGTCAACCTCTTTTTCTGGCATTTTAAGAACTCCATATCCAGGTGGGATTCTGGCTCCCCAACTTCACCTGCAATCATATCCCCGAAATCCCACACCCCCTACTTCAGCAATAATAACCCAGTGCTGTTTACCCAATACTCCATGTAACACCACATCTTAAAGAAATGTCGTCAAAGGGTGGCTTCTAGGTCCAATCTCTATTTCTAACAATGGTATTTTGTTACCTTCATCGAGACTGTGAACTTACAAACTCTGTGAATCTTCCATTCCAGAAAAAAATAAATTGGGGTTTAAAAGCAGAGCTGGCTATGTCATCGAGGTCACCAAGGCATTAAAACTAAACAAAACCCAAACAGGACAGTGAGAGTGTCCATTCAAAAGGCCAGGAAGGTGGTGAGCTGATAGGAGCGGCTGACCCAGTCAAAGTGAGTTGCTGAGTTTCATTCAGATGCAACTGTCCCATGTAGATAGTACCTTAGAGTTGATTAAGTTCTCAGGGCTGAGCTCCCTGCTCTCAGGAAATATTCGTTCTGCCCTCCCTGGAAAGGGCAGCCTGCTGAGGTCATAGCAGTTACATTTTGTGTGCTTCATTAGAGCAAGGAAATATAGTTCACTGTGCCCAAACAAATCCTAGCTGTAAATGGGCCACGACGTTGTGAATGTGGAGTTAGAAATGCTGGGACATCAGAGAACCAAAGGGGGAAAAAAGAAAAAAACACCTTAGGAACCAAAGAAATTGCATTTGAAAGCTTCATTTATATACCACATAGCAAGTGAATCAATAACTTGAAAATGTACAGTGAAGGCCAAAAAGGAGTTGATTGCAATCTTCAAAGAGTCGGCAAAAAGAAAAAGTAGCAGTGCAAATTAAACTCATTCAAAAGAGTAAAGACAGTTGGTTCAAGCCTAAGAAGATTCAACTAGGCCAGCAAAAAATCATTATTCCTAGAAGAGATGACAGAGGAAAGTAATAGAATATGAAATGTGAATCCCCAAAAAAAAGAACCTACCCAGATGTTTGTTTTGAGAATTTTTTTTCCATAGCATGATTCATAAGAATGCGGAATGGTATTCTTAGGAAGGCTGATGAGTGTCAAAATAGAAGGTCATCACCAAGGTAAACAGAGATTTAGTAATTAGAGCAGAATCTGAAGAAATGAAAAATTACTGAGTCTCCAGTTTTATGCTAGTACCTAAAAGTAGAGTCAGTTTTGTGTAAAAAAAAAATCATTCCCATTTATCATTCATTTCTTATTTATTTTTCTATTTGGACCTGTTTATCCATCACTTTTTAATTTGCACTTAGAAGTGCATACTCTTTACCTGGGGGAATATTGTCACACAACTCATCAATGACAAGATTCTTTTCAACACGCATTTCCATTCCATTCCTTCTCACTCTTGCATACACACACGCACACACACACACATTCAGTCAACTCTCAGGCATCTCTGGGTTGAATATCTTAGGCATTCCCAAGTTAGGGAATTCCTTCTGATCAGATGATTAGAACTTTTTTTTTTTTTTTAAGATTTATTTATTTATTTTAGAGAGAGAAAGAGAGCACAAGCAGGAGGAGTAGAGGGAGAGGGAGAGAACATATCAAGCAGACCCCATGCTGAATATGGAGCTGGATAGGGGACTCGAACTCACGATCCTGAGTTCACCAGCCCAGCCAAAACCGAGAGTCAGATGCTCCACAAACTGTGCCACCCAGGTGCCCGCAGATGATCAGAGATTTAACTAAAATTATTTGCCTAATAGTGTCTTCTTTCAGGGCCCTGGTCTTGAGTTCAAACGGAGGTTTCATTCAATTCATGAGGATTGGTTAGTTGACTAGAGGGCTAATGGGAATGCCGTCATCTCATCTGCGGTCTCAGACTACACACTTTCGTCCAGCCAGCTCCCTCCTTAGGAACCAAAGAAATTGCATTTGTAAGCTTCATTTATATACCACATAGCAAGTGAATCAATAACTTGAAAATGTACAGGTTCTAAACACAGAAAAAAGGTTAGAAAAAAGGTTCTCCCAGGGACACTGGCCAGGGGACACTGGAGAGGGCAGATACCTCCAGCACTGCCCTGGAAAAGTAATTCAGAGCACAAAGCCGACAGACAGGAGCACCAAGAACAAGACTCGTGCTCATGTTGCCCACCCACAGTCTCTGTTTAAAATAAAATTTTTTTTAAACTTTGCCTAAGTGAAAAGGCCCACATTTATTCACATGGGCAAGAAATCCGGTTGTGTGTCATGGTAACAAAGGCAAAGCATCTGAGTAACTGGTTCCTCCGGCCTGCACTCACACAAAGAGAAGAAATTCAGAATGTTTAAAGGCGCCTCTCACCTGACTCCATATCACCCTCACCTCCTATGGAAAACAAGCCACTTGACAAGGGGTTCAGGAAGATTTACTCACTGCCCTGCAGGGTTCTGCGGTGTATCTGCAGCATATAATTATACCCTTCCCCGAAGTATCCCAGCAGTTGATTTAAGCCATATTTGGCAGTTTCACTTGACCTGTTCTCCTAATAAAGGTGAAATACCAGCAGAGAAGAGAAAAAGGAGTATGGGCCAACAACAAAAAGGCACATCTATATCCTTGGCTATCCTCTTGTCTGTAAGTGTACATTTTTGTTTATATGTACGTCCATATGTCTATAGAACCACGCACGATGATTTGTGTTTGCAAAACGTTTTTTATTTTTATGTCTGTATTTTTGTCCACGTTTATATCACTGTTTCATGAAGTTGTATTTAACAATTTTAATTTTATATACACACATGTATGTCATGATGAATCTGCATCACTAGCTTAGTCCTTAGGGGTGTGTGTGTGTGTGTGTGTGTGTGTGTGTGTGTGTGATAAATCCACTGAGTAAAATCACAGTATTCTTATGGTAGGCTTATTAAACTGCAATTGAAGACACATTTCTCCCACAAAGTGGAGGAATACAAGAAAAATAAATTTATACATAAAACCGATTTAATAAACATTCTATGTGAAATGAGAAAGCAATCTTTCATTGACTTAAAATTGAAGAAGGGAATATTGTAAACAAAGACAGATGTCATAGGTTAGGTTCCCCAAGAAGCAGATTCTGAGATTAAAATGTGTCTGTGTGATGTTTACTGTAGAGTGCCCTTGGGAGTAGCACCTTTATGGGGAATGAAGACAGTGGGATAAGGAGAGGCTGGAAGTGAATGGCCCTTCAGTTTCAAAAGGGGGCTGGGTCCTTGTACCCCTGCCTTGGCCAGTCTTAGGATGTTCGCTTCCCTGGTGATGGGGCACAACCTTGGCAATGCCTGGGGATTGACTCCATTCAGAGACAGTAGCAGTGACACACCAGACGGCTGGAAAAAATGCAAGCCTTGGGCCTGAAAGGGGGCAGGGGAGGCGTGGGTGGTGTACCACAGCACCACTACAAGACATCCACGGCCCATCTCTTTTTTTTTTTTTTTTTTGGTTTTTAAAAAATTTATTTATTTGAGAGAGAACATGTGCTCATGAGCAGGGGGAGGGACAGATGGAGACAGAGAGGGAGAAGCAGACTCCCCACGCAGTAGGGAACCCAGCACTGGGCTCAATCCCAGATTTTCCACATGGAAAAGTGCCCTCGATCACCTTGTAGGGAAATCTGACTGGCATAAAACGCCCGCCCACGTTGCGGAAGGGGCTTCAGCTCCTTTATCAGCAAAATAGGGATGGTAATAATAGTACTTACTTCATGGGGTGTGCAGAATAAATTAAATCACCCATGCAAAGGTCTTAGAAGAGTACCTGTCACACAGTTAGCTATAACCAGCATTATTATTTTTGGAAAAGTCTCTGAGCTCAGTATCACTTCATGGTTACGAATGCTTATTCAGAATCCGCTTCACAAGCCACTTTCAGGGTCAGAGTCAGAAAACTGTTCAGTCTCCTAGTATTTTAGGTTCCTGTGATGTGTTTCCCATCGACCTCTTTTCTGCCGGCAGCCCAATGATTGCACACTACCTTTGGTTGACGTCCACGGCACTAGTAAGAAAAAAGGTAAGTTTCTCCTCTGTTCTTAGTTTTATTGTCAGGATACCAGCTTCAACAGACAATCGAGAATAGCAGAAATGATAGCATCGGGGCAACTATTTTAAAGTCAAACCCATCATCACTGTCAGATGTCTCCCAACCTTTAATGCTCATATGTATTAATTTTATGCAACAGGTCAATTCAATCAGATACCTGGGGGCCCAATTTTGAGACAGTTATCTAGGGAGGTTGCCAGGAAATGGCACCATTTAAAAGGATGATACACTGTGGCTGCTTTATTAAAATTTTCTTATGGCCACCTTGTGCTACCGGTGCAGTATTTCCTGGCTAAGATGATTATGTTGCCAAAAAAAAAAAAAAAAAAATGCCAGGCCTCAAGGACTTATTCATCCATGCATTAAGGAAGACATCGAGCATGTTCCTACGGGTCTCTCTGGACCAACTTTTCCTCGTGGGCCGCAGGAGTACCACCCACTCAGCAACCATCCTTAACTTCCCTGAGAGCACTCTCACTTTCCCATCATCTTAGCTGACTGTAAATGCTCATGGACCTGTCCGTAATCAGCAATCTGGCATGTCTCTTTCCTGAGGCCTGCCCGTGACCAGAGCCCTCGGCTCTCTGCCCCCTAGTCACAAAGTCCTAATGAGACAAATATTCCCAAGAATATTGAATGAGAGTCATCATTCAGTCTTCGCAAGTGGGGTCTCTTAATGTATTTGGGGATGGGGCACCTGGGTGGCTCAGCGGATTAAAGCCTCTGCCTTTGGCTCAGGTCATGATCTCAGGGTCCCGGGATCGAGCCCCACATGGGGCTCTCTGTTCAGCAGGGAGTCTGCTTCCCTTCTTCTCTCTCTGCCTGCCTCTCTGCCTACTTGCAATTTCTGTCTGTCAAATAAATAAAATATTTTTAAAAAATACATATTTGGGGGAAATTCAGGGAATATATGAACACTGTAAAGATGAGGCATGTGTTTTGTGTTTGTGTCCATGCATGTACTTATCGAAGGCCTTGTTACAGGTAGCTCTGTATGGTGGGTAAGGGCAGACTGAACTCAGATTGCCTGAATTATACCTCCTTCCACTGCTGTGTGTCTTTGGACAAGTTACCTGTCTTTCCGGGCGTCGAACACCTCATCTGTAATAGGAGGCTAATAATAGTACGTGTGCTAGGGGTTGCTGTGCAGAATGAACAAGAAAATCTCAGGTATGTGGGTGCACCGCTTCGAACAATGCTGGACTGCAGGAAGAGCTCGGTTTAGACCTGCCATTATTCCTCTTATTGAAGGAGTCTGAAAGTCCAGAAAGATTCAGAAACACTGCTCTGGATATTCTCAGTTAAAACTCTGATGGAGTCAGACCACCAGAAAGTTCTGATCTGGACTATATTCTTACAGCTCTTCCTCTTCCATTAGGCCTTAGGACTGATGATACCATCAACCAGCCTCATGGCACCTGCTACTTATCTACTGGCTCTGCCCGGCTTCCAAAGGAATGTCTCTGCAGGCCAGGAACCAGGGGAGCTGATCAGGTGAAGAGCTCATCAGCTTTATTACCTTAGTCAGTCCAGCCACCTAGTGATGAATGCCATGGCCTCTAGAAGCCGGGGACCACGGGGACCATCTCCAACAAGGACACATAACTCTGTGCTGTGCATTTCACTCTATTAAACCTACCCCTAGTTCATAATTTCATCCCCCATGTTCCCTCCTTGGCCCTGGCTACCTCAGTTGTTATTTAATCTTGTTGTAATTTATGTGGTTTTATGAACCACGGCAAATCCATTGAGTAATAAAGACATTATGCATCTAAACAGAGCAACACATCTGTACAGAATGGATGACTGTCTTGTTTCCTATTATGCTATTTGCTCTGTTTTACGGATGTTCTCCATCCTGTTTAATGCATGTGGATCTTCTACTGTGAAAATGTGAGAGGCTAGGGCGGAGGACTGGTGGGCTCGAAGCAGATGAAAAAGCAATCAAGAAATTTCGAAGACACCTGGTGGTGATAGTTTTCAAAGCAAACAAAACTGCTCCCAGAAAAATATTATACAGGCAAAGAAAAAGAAATCACTTTAAAATTAATCTTGTTGATATCTTAGAAAGGCACTTCTTGTAGGGCTAATATATTCTTAATTCTTAGTCTACCAGAACACTATCCTCTTTGCTGCTTCTTTTAATATAAACCCTTTCTTATATTTTCAATCTGACATTACAAAAAAGGTGGTCCTCAGGCTTTTCCTTTTAAGCAGAGAATGGAGGCTGCTAGGTTTCCTTTAACAGAACATTTCAATTTCATACATAAGCCCAGTGGCCTTGAGTACAAGAGTGAGTCTTAATAAGTCCAATAAAAATTCTGGAGGAGGGGTGCCTGGGTGGCTCAGTGGGTTAAAGCCTCTGCCTTCGGCTCAGGCCATGATCCCAGGGTCCTGGGATCAAGCCCCGCATCGGGCTCTCTGCTCCTCGGAGGGCCTGCTTCCTCCTCTCTCTCCGCCTGCCTCCCTGCCTGCTTGTGATCTCTCTCTCTGTCAAATGAATAAATAAAATCTTTAAAAAAAAAAATTCTGGAGGAAGTTTCTTGAATTCCCTCAGAAAATCAGAAATTAATTAGTAGATCCTAATTCTTTAGAAGAATATGCTAAGGGCAGCTTTCTCTGTGTGTGTCTCTTAATAATCCTACAGTAGTAGCAGAAGCATTTTGCCTTCTTCACATTTTCTAGAGAGTGCCAGCCTGCTCTGCAATGTCCAAAAATCAGAGGAAAATTGGAAGAAATAGGCTGAAAAACTTAAATACATAGCAATTACAATAGCAGTCGCTCACATCTGTGTTGTACTTCACAGTCTGTGAAGTGCTCTCATAAACATTATCTTACATAATCTTGATAAAAGCTCTGATGACAAAGTTGAAACTCCCCTGCTGGTTTACAAAACTGCTATGGGTTGAATTCCTCTCCCCCCATAATCTCTATGTTGAAATCCTAACCCCCAGTACCTCAGAATGTGACCTCGCTGGAAGATAGGGGTTTAGGGAGGCAATCAGTTACAGTGAGTCAACAGCATGAGCTCTAATTCAATATGACCGGTGTCCTTACCAAAAGAAGAAATCTGGGGACAGATGCAAACACAAGGGGAAATGCCACATGATGACGAAGGCAGAGATTGGGGTGACACTTCTGAAAGGCAAGGGATGGCAAAGATTGCCAGCACAAGAGCTAGGCAGGAGGCAAGGAACAGATTCTCCCTCAAAGCCTTCACAAGGAGTCAACCTTGATCCTGGCCTTGTAGCGTCCAGAACCGTGAGAAAGAAATTTTCTGTTGTGTCATCTGCTGTTTGTGGTACTTGGTTACAGCAGCCCAAGCAAATTAATACAAAGGTTCACCGTGATCTGTCCCTTTTCTCTCTCTGGCATCATTACCCATCCCTCTGACCAGTGGACTCTATATTCTAGCCAACCTGAACATCCTAGTCCAGACTCTGCAAAGACTCCGCTACCTGTTACTGGGATGTGAATCCACAGAAGTAGAATGCTTTGCTCAGCAGGGATCACTACATGCTTCAGAAGGCTTGGGGACACATAACCTGTACCTGTTTTTTCCAGTATCCGTGAGACAGACCACAAACACTAGGGAGTGTACCTTTGCTACACCATTAAGTTTTCCGTTTGGCTCATAGCTGAAAATTGCTAAACTCAAGGGATAGCTTCCATCTTTAGCTTCAACAACTTGGGATACGTCTTTTTAAATCCCCCTGGAGTGGTCAGAGGGTCAGGGGCTCCAGCCCATGCATGGAGGAGGTGGAGAACGGGAGCAGAGCACGGAGCTCCGACAAATGGTTCTTCGCAACACGTTCTGTGACCCTGTCTCTATCTAGAGGTGGGGCCTCCCTCCTCTTCTTGAGTCTGGAGGAGTGTGTGAACATCTGACCAACAGAATACAGAAATGTTGACTTCCAGGCCAGGCCTTAAGAGCCTAGAAACGTCCTCTTCAAGGCTGGTATTTTCTTCCCACAAGCTAATGGGTCGTCTTTCACATCACGCTCCAGAAAGCATTGTTCTAAAGGAAGCGACAAAGCCAAGGAATAAAGAAATCCCTTTCATGAGCACCTAGGTTAACCTGAAGAATTGGATTCATAACCCTTCAGAATGCTGTAAGTGACAGTGCCTGGAAGGTCTTAATATATCGCTCCTCTGAGTTTAAACCTAAGCCTTCTATGGTTTGAGAGAACTGGCAGCTGTGGGAAGTACAGATGCTATTTGTCTGCTAAGATGAACGACAATCTCCCCTAACTTGGAGTAAGATGACCATGAGCTGGAGTCAGGCATACCTAAGTTTGGAATCAGACATATTTCTAAATTGTGTGACCTTGAGCAACTTGCTCAATCTCTCAGAAATTCCGGTTTCCTTCTTTCTGAACTAGAGATCAAAATATTTTATCTTCAAGGTGGTGGTTGAGTAGTAAATGCAAAATGAATATGACATGCCCAGTAACACAAGGCGTGTTCAATGAAGACGTCCCTGTCATCACCCAGGGGACAGAATTCTTCCCTCTCAACCCGTCAAGCCTGATAATACCCTTATGTCTGCCCGGGACCCTCACAGGGAAGGGTGATATGGCTGAAATAATCCACACATACATGACCGCATGGCCAGTGTATGTATTAAAATATACATTTTACAAAATGCTCAAGTCATTGTACTTAAAGAACTCTGCTCCTCCAAAGAAAGCTTCTGTCCTAAGGACTTCGAGAGTTTATAGCTGGTCTGTAATCCTGTAGGCACAGGGCTGAAGGAGGAGACTCTGGAAGAGCTCTACCTTCCAGGATATATAGGGCAGGGCAGGGGGAGGGTGGGGAGGGAGATACAAACATCACAGGCAAAAGCCTATGATGTTACCTCCATTGGACAAATGCAGAAACTGAGGTTTAGAGAGATGAAATGCTCCTCCCTAACCCACCACTGTGCCCGTTGGGAACCTAAGCCAGTATCTTTGTGCAGCACTAACAAGATGGAGATCATTTTATATTCCACGTTTCCTTTGGAAAGTATCTAGATAAACACCAAGAGTAGAGGCTGAGAACCTCGAGGGGACTAGTGAAGCCTGAGTAGAGGAACGTGCTTCTTTGGTACATGCAGAAGAAATGCATTGGGGGAGGGGGGAATCAAGGAAGACACAGAGGGGGGTCTTGTTGAATGATCCCTCCCCACTTCCCTCAATCGCCAGTAAGGGCTACTCAAATCAGGAGACGTTATCAATGGGGCTCTTCTCATATAACCTGATTGGGAAGGAGGCTGGGTTCTGTGGCCAGGCAGGGCCAGGAAAGGCAGGAACTGCTGCACAAACCTGGGACCTACAAGGCTAAGAATCCCCTGAGGAAGGAAGCCCCAAGGCCTCCCAGCTCTCCCATAGACTTCAGGGTGTCCCAAGCTGGAGAGCTAGTCAGGCCAGCATAAGCAGCTCTTCAGAGAGGCCCTACCGACATGGTGCTGCAAGGAAGGGGGTGTAAAATCAAGTGATAGTCCAATGTCCTCTAACAATCAGATAAAAGAATATATCTTTCTATTCTTATCAGCCAAAGAGACACACACCCATTAAAATCAGCATATGTTTCCCACGGCATTTCGAGATCGTCCAGGGATCCCCAGTTCCCAGGTCAAGATAAGTCATTACTCATTTATTTTACTTCATCACCTTTATATGTCTGGTTTATACTACATTGAATAAATCATGCATTCCATGTTTATTTCAGGAAATCTGAAATTTTGTTCTGACATTTGACAGGATGAAAACCAAAGCATGTATTACATATGAAAGGACTCACAGTTGTTAACAAAAATCAAATACTCCCTAAAATAGATAACTGCAATTTTGTCAGCTACATGAAAACATGAACAACAGCTTTTTCTGCTTCTATAAGCAAAAGCTTGAGGAAAAAATGTGTTCCTCTTTAGTGAAAACTTGAGCTTTGCTTGGTCCCTTCTGATCAGGAGGCAGAAAGCAGAACAAGCCAAGCAGATGCTTTACTACTCAACCTACCCACAAGTCAAGCTATTGTATAAAAGATTTTTCACTTCCCCCCAACATTCATTTCATATGCGTTAGGATAGTCCCCCAAATGCTGAAGTACTTTCTGATTAGTGGTAATGACTGCCAACAAGAAACAGGTCCCTCAGAAGAACGAGACAAAAGCGACCTCCCAAACAGATGGGAAGAAAGAACGTGTTTCTCCCTGCACTTTGGTCTGTAAGTGAATGACTTAAAGGCAAGTTGCGAAGCAAAGTTGAAGAAACTCTGGAAGTTCTGTATGTTGTTAGGATTTTTTTTTTTTAAGATTTTATTAATTTATTTGAGAGAGAGTTAGCATGAGGAGGAGGAGGGGCAGAAGGAGAGGGAGAAGCAGGCTCCCCCACTGAGCAGGGAGCCCGATGCAGGACTCGATCCCAGGACCCCAGGATCATGACCTGAGCCAAAGGCAGACGTTCAACTGACTGAGTCACCCAGGCGCCCCTAAAGGATGGTTTTTAAACTGAAGACTATTTGAAAGCCCAATAATTTCCTCCTAATAGGGATTTGCTTACTTTTAAAAGCCATGATTTTATTATAATAGCCAAAATGCCTTTGATGAGTGACTATACAGATTAATTTCACCTGATCTGAACCATGGGGAGAAAAGGTCAAAATGAAATCATCTCCTTTGCTTTTAAGTGCTTTTACTGACAGAAGCCTCAATTGCGTCTGCCAGCCCTGAGCCCACAGCTCACACAGGCAGACGCGCCATGTTTGCCCATAGCTAGTCTGTGCTGTAGGTCGGAAGGCAGCGGCAGCAGCTCCAGCACCAGAAAAGAGCAGAGAATCCAGGCCCAGAAGCAGGTGCTTCCAAACTAGACACTTTATATGCAAAACTGTGCATGGTTAGGAACTATCAGAGTGTTTCAGGCAGTGGGTTGCCGGCCAAGGCACTGTTTGTCTTGCCAAGACTGCTCTCGGTAGAAGTACATTTAACAGTGCTAACCTTTCACTGCATGACTGAATTTTCTTCTGGAAGCAGGGCATATGGTCAAGGAAGAAAATGGTGCCACCACTGGAAGAAAAGAAGGGAAAGAGGACAGAAGGCATGAAAGGGCAGGTGGCTACTGGCTCACACAGACATCTAACCCCTAGCGAGGGAATCAGACGCTCCGTGGAATAAACAAGAAGTGCCAGACTTCGGACACAGGCTAATCTGGGGATGGCCCAGGGACTCCAGGTGATGCCAATGCCTGATGAGCACATCCTGTGAGCGGCCCTCCCATGAGCGGAAGTGGGTTCGCTGGAGCCATGCTCACTTCCGGGGTTCTCTCTGTGACCGCAGTGGGACAGCTGAGTAGAGTTAGAGGTCTCACTCGGACCATGGGATATGTAGAGTCAGGGGAATACGACACACACAGTTATTAACCAGTGGAAGAGAACAGTCCACAAGACTTCACTCATTTCTTCCACGACTTGGTCTAGAGCCTAAATGACCTTGCATCCCTCCTGCCATTGCTTCTCCCAAGGGGAAGTAATGGCTCCTGGACAGTCACTCAACTCAAGGATCGAACAATCTGTAAGGCGTCCAGAAATAAAGACTAGGCACTGGCTCCACTACAGCCTAGCACTGGCTCAGAGGAAAGAAAGCGAACTGTTCTCGGGGAAATGCAATTCTGTAAAACGGAGCAGTTACACCACCATAGAAGCTTGAAATTTTTATCCATAACCATTTTCACTTCAGGACAAAAACAGTAGGAATAGGGTAATATTTTAATAGTAATGACATTCAAATAAGATCCACTTGGAAAAGGCTAATATATGAAAGCCTACCATAAGAGAATTAAATTAGTAATATTTGTCCAAGGTTTAGAACAATGTATTCCTCACTTTGTGAAAGATTTCTCTGTAGTTCTCCATTAAAAAGCCAGCTTCTGCAGCATTGAAAGCATGGCTTTTCTCTGAAAGTATGATTTACCTGCGACCATTCTGGAATATCTATGGCAGAACGTGAAGAGGGTGGTCCTTTTCCTAACCCTGCTGGACAGGTTAAATGTTTTGCCGTCTAGTGTCATGGTTTGCAAAGATAAAACATCATAAAATAATCACCCAAAAGATAAGAGGTTGTGTTTAATTCATTCCTAGGATACTCAGCACTTTTAGAGATCAAGGTCATGAAACCTTCCACAGAATTATAAAATTCATGTACTAAGATCTATTTTCCATACTTTAGGTGATACAATTCTGCTCTCTAAGAGGCAAGTGCCAGAAATTATTATGGCATATCACACGAACATAAATTTACACTAAAATTATTTTTATGTAATATGTTTCTAAATTTTCGTTTATCCATAAGTGATATTCTCAAACTGTCCAACAATAGGCATAAAATAATTTGGAGAAATCTGAGAACTGACTGGATATTTGGTGGTGTTAGGGACTCTGTAACTTAATGGCTTTAAGGTGTGATAATGGTATTGTGGTTATATTACCATCAAAGAGTCTTTATTCTCTAATTATCTAGGAATGAAATTATATGACATCTGACATTTGTTTCAAAAGAACCCGGTATTATGGGGCAGGAGGAAAATGAGTGGGGATCTAGATGAAACAAAACAGCCCCCAGTGTAGTGGAGTGATGTCAGCAAAATGGTGGTATAGAAATTTCTAGCTCTTGTCTTCCCTTAGAAACATCAATTTAAACAACTATCCATGCACGAAAATACTTTCAGAAGAGCTAAGTAGTCCAGGAGAGGGATTATAGCACCTGGGTCAAGCACAGAAATAAGAAAAGATGCACTGAAGAGGGTAGGAACGAGTTTACCTTTCTCCTATCACATCCCCCAAGCCCAGGGAGCCCAGGGTGGAGAGACATCCTGTCCCCATGGGGAAAGGAGACTTAAGTAAGCACCTGACTTCCCCACAGAATTCAGCACCAGGCCCACACCTGCTCCAGGCAAACTCATGAAGCCCCAGTCTCCCAGCCCACCCCAGCATCAGGCTGGTATCCACAGACTGATTCTTTAGACCAGCTCCTGCAAACCCAGGCTCCCAGCCTACTGCAGATGCAAGCCAGCCCTGACAGACCGGGCTCCAGGCCAGTTTCTGCAGCCCTGGGCCCCCAGGCAACTACCACGGACCCAGGCTCCCAGTTCATCCCAGTGCCAGGCCAGCCCCCAAGGACCAAGCCTCTAGACTTGCTCCTTGCTCTAGATCTTCTATGTAGAAAAGTCTAAAGGCTCCACCAAAACCCTGTTAGAACTAATAAAAAAATCAGTAAAATTGCAGGGTACAAAATCGGCATAAAAAAATCAGTTGTGTTACTATATACTACCAACAAACTCTCTGAAAAATAAAGAAAACAACCCTATTTAAAGTACCATCAAAAACACGCATATACTATATACAAATCATAAATACTTAGAAATAAATTTGACCAAGGAGGTGAAAGATGTACACACTGAAAATTGTAAGACATTGGTGAAAAAAATTAAGAAGATACAAATGAATGGAAAGTATTCTTTGTTCATGGGTCAGAAAAATTAATATTGTTAAAATGTCCATACTGTCCAGAGCTATCTATAGATTCAGAGCAATCTCTATCAAGAGATTTTTTTCTAGAAATAGAGCAAACAATACTAAAATTTGTATGGAATCACAAAATTTGTCAAAACAATTCTGAGAAAGAACTAAGCTAGAGGCATCACACTTCCTGATTTCAAACTGTATTACAAAGCTATAGTAATCAAAACAGAATGACATTGGCCTAAAAACAGACACGCAGACCAATAGAACAGAAATAAACCCATGCGCATACAACCAACTAATGTTTGACAAGGGAGCCAGGAATCCTCAGTGGGGTAAAGACAGTCTCTTCGATAAACAGTGATGAGAAAACTATGCAACAGAAGGAAGTTGGAATCCTATCCTACACCACACACAAGTGCTAACACGAAATGTCTAAGACTTCAATGCAGGACCTAAAATCAAAGGAAACAAACCAGTAACTTGAAAAGATGTATGGACCGTTATGTTTATTGCGGCATTATTTATAAAAGCCAAGACATAGAGGCAATCTGGGTGTCCATGGACAGAAGAATGGATAAAGAACACACACACACACACACACGAATATTATTCAGCCATAAAAAGAAGGAAATTCTGCCTTTTGCAACAACGTGGATGGAACCAGAGGGCATCATGTTCAGTGAAATGAATCAGATCAAGAAAGACAAATACTGTATGATCTCACTAATTTGTGAAATCTAGAAAAGCCAAACTCATAGCAAGGGAGGGTAGAGTGGTGGCTGCCAGGGGCTAGGGGTTGGGGAAACGGAAGAGGTTCATCAAACTTAGACCTAGGACATGAGTAAGTTCTGGGGATATAATGCTCAGCATGGTGACTATAGTTGGCAATACTGTATTAGTATGTTCTTGAACTTTATGTTATTTTAGGATTTTATTTATTTATTTGACAGAGAGAGACAGAGAGAGAGGGAACACAAGCAGGGGGAGTGAGAGAGGGGGGAGGAGCAGGCTCCCCGCTGGGCAGGGAGCCCAAGGCCGGACTCGATCCCAGGACCCTGAGATCATGACCTGAACGGAAGGCAGACACTGAACTGACTGAGCCACCCAGGCGCCCCGTGCTTGAATTTTAAATCTTAACTATTCTCACCTCCCCCCCACACACACAAAATAATAATTATGTGACCTGATGGAGGTGTTAACTAACCTTATTAGGGTAGTCATTTCACAATATACGCATGTATCAAATCACCACATTGCACATCTTAAACCTACACAATATTACATGTCAATTATATCTCAATAAAGCTAGAAAAAAAAAACAGAATAAAACACTTTAAAAAACAGTCCATGTTGGGACGCCTGGGTGGCTCAGTTGGTTAAGCAGCTGCCTTCGGCTCAGGTCATGATCCCAGCGTCCTGGGATCGAGTCCCACATCGGGCTCCTTGCTCATCAGGGAGCCTGCTTCTCCCTCTGCCTCTGCCTGCCATTCTGTCTGCCTGTGCTCGCTCTCTCTCCCTCTCTCTCTCTGACAAATAAATAAATAAAATCTTTGGAAAAAAAAATAATAAAATTTAAAAAAAATAAAAAAATAAAAAGCAGTCCATGTATTAATTACAGAGGCTGGATGATCTACACATAGAGGTTTATTACGTTGTTCTGTCCACTTCTGTGTATGTTTGAGCTTCTCATGCTGCAAAGTTTTTCAAAGCAGCATTCAAAGATTTGTTTACTGCCCCATGACGGGCTGTCTGCTCAGAGGCGAGTCTGCTTCCCCCTCTCCCTCTGTCTGCCGCTCCACCTGCTTGTGCTCTCTCTCCCTCTCTGTCAAATAAATAAATAAAATCTTTTTTTAAAAAGATTTGATTATTATGAGCAGAAGTCATAGTATTATTAGCTTAAGGATGTCTGCATCAATAAAACAAATGAATAGGGCCCTTGAAAGAAAGCTATACATCAAGAGATTTACAGACCAGGCAGTCCTTTCACCCTCGTTTTACAATGAGAAAAAAAAAAATCATTTATTCTTTAAAAATGAGGGATTTTCTCCCTGGGGCACCTGGGTGATTCAATCGATTAAGCATTTGACTCTTAATCTCAGCTCAAGTGTTGATCTAGAGTCATGAGTTCAAGCCTCGCGCTGGGCTCCACGCTGGGCTCCATGCTGGGCATGCAGCCTACTTTAAAAATAAATAAATAAAAATAAATAAAAATGAGTTATTTTCACCCCCCAAATTTCTGCACAGCATTTACTACACGTATCACCAATATGATCACTTACAGACAACTCAGTAAATGTTAGAGAAATAGATGCTTCAGCATTTATAACTGAAGTTGGCCATTTCTCAGTAACGGAATTCAGGGTTGCCACAGTTACAAAAGCTTAAAATATCAAACACAATCTAGAAAGTTTTAAAAATTCTAACCTTGTCAGTCACGTTGTATTTTGACAGCATTTACTGAGTTCTTAGGATGGTCTGTCTAGGTACCTTGTCAAGGGGATTTATCTGCTTCATCTCATTGAATCCTCGCAGCCTGTGATATGGACACTTTTTTTTTAACCAAAGAGGAAAACAAAGTTCATTTTATTTCACTGATAGTTAATTGCAAAGCAAATTTAAATTTTGTCTTCAATACTGTGCTACAGTAATTTAAATAATATTCACAACTAAAAAAAACCCCTCCCCTTGTGGCACCTGGGTGGCTCAGTCGGCTAAGCGTCTACCTTTGGCTCAGGTCATGGTCTCGGGATCCTCTGATCGAACCCACACTGGGATTCCTGCTTAGTGGAGAGCCTGCTTCTCCCTCTCCCTCTGCCTGCCACTCTGCCTACTTGTGCTCTCTCTCTCTGTCAAATAAATAAATAAAATCTATAAAATAAAATAAAGTAAAATATGTGTTTATATATAACAACAGGCAAGTGTTCATATGACAGCTTAGCAAAGATGCTGGCGAATCTTTTTTTTTTTTTCTTTTCTTAATACAGATACGACTGTCATGCCAATTGTACAGGTAAGAAAACTGAGCCTTAGAAAGTTTAAGTCAATTTTCTAACTTACCTAACATCTTTCAGAGGCTGAGAAGCTCAGCTCAGAAAGGAATGAAAAAATGTCAGATTTCAGAGCCTACATTCAAAGGAGGTTCTGAACCATATGTCTACAGAAGAAGGAGAAGCTAAGAAATGGCAGTTTTCTGTCGCAGGTGATCCGTGGACTGTGTGATCCCAGATGACTTATGCAGTGGTCTGTTTCAGAAATCAGGATACCAAAGCTTAACCACCAAAGATTAAAAACAAAGGTCACCAACACTGGTAAGGATCACAAGGGTCTAATTTTGATGACTTAACTAGGTCCAGTGTTCCCCCCCAAAAAAAAAAAGAATAAAATTTAAGTCATTCCTCTTTTCCCTTCTAAATTTATTTGGCAATCACAGGAAGGGAAATAGAAAAAAAACAAGGTTTTCTCATCTGGTCTCTGTAAGAGTTTTATTAAGAATCAGAGAGATATAAAAAGAGCTCTGCGTTTTATTGGTAACTGAGAGCTCACTTACCCCCTCGCACTGTAAAGAAATTTATCAAAAGTAGCCCCCTGTGACCTACAGCTCATCTCTCTCATGTCATTGCGTTCTATGGTCATCTGCAGCCTCAAGTAAAAGGACCTTGAGAATTGTAATAACAATTCACTCAGCTTTATCTAAAACGTGCCTCTGATTGTTCAGTTATGAAACAGCATAATTTGGGTGTTTTGTGTTACGTCCTTGGTGGTTTCTCCCTGTCCCTGTCCTGCCCTACCCGTCAGAGTTGGCTGGCAAGTGCTGCACGCGGTTAATTAGCCATGCAAATGAGGGCTGTAAGGAAGCCACTGTCCCCAAAATATGCACACATAATCACGCTCAACAATTCTATCAAAATCCCATCAGAAAGCAAATCATTTGTCACCTGACCTTTCATTAATTAATTGAAAGCTCCACGGGGGGAGGAGGGAAGTTGTCAGCAAAGGATGACGTCATGACCCACACCTAACAAAAGGAGGAGCGGATCCCTACAAAGGAAACTGAGGACAAAGGACTAAACTTCAGGTGTTAGGGGAACAGCACTGGATGCGGATTTAAACACCTGAGCTGTGTGGGGCTGGATCTTGCTCTAGCTGCAGAAGCTGCGTGACCTTGGGCAAGGTGCTTCCTCCATCTGGAACTCGGTGGCTTTCTCGATGAGCCGAGGCCTGTGAATTCCATGAGGAATTCGGCACAGATACTCCACATTTCTCCCATCAGGCTATCTACCAGTGGTGAAGAAAGGGATCTTAATTTTTCCCAATAGCCAAGTATGTTCAAAAGAGGGTTTACCACTGACAGAATCCTAAACACAGGTTAACAGACTTTTCACAAATCTCTGCCCTAAAGAATGTAAAGGAATAAATTACAGTAGATTAACACTTTAAAAGTCGTTGCTTCCCCAATCTGTTTAGAAGCAAAGTATCAGTCAAGGGACGCTATTTCTGTTTCAGAAAATACAATATGTATATGGCACACGGAACACGGGGCATGGGCAACATGACGGATTCTGGCTTGGTTTCCTCAAAGCTCCTTGAAATATTACTTTTTACCACTTCTGAGCCTCCAAATGTGCTGTTCCTTTTGCCCCAGAACATTCCCTCTCAATGGGGTATCTTCCAGGATCTGTCCTTGATCCTCAAGGCTGGGTCACATGTCCTTGTGCAAGGAAACACTTGTGTTATCACTCTTTTACTTCTATGGCCCCGTATTGTGTGGCCCTGCTGCTTCCCCTGTCCCTCCCACGACACTGAGGGAAGTTTCTGTACTATTATATCCCCAACACCCAGCCTCGTAGCACTCACGGCAGCAGGTAACTAGTGGTTACCGAAAGCTGAGTAACATAATCTCTTAGAATCTCTTATACTCTCATTCTATTGTCAAGCAAGAGGATTTTCCATTTACCAAGTCCTATATTTAAATTGCCCCAGAGAATCAATGTGATTGGTGAGCACTGGGAAATATGAGATAATCCATGATAATCAGGAAATTGGTTTTTTCCTATCATTTAAAAAATACATTGAACTTCCCCTTGTACTGTCGCTTATACAATTGCTTATGATACAAAATGATTCAGGAACATACTTCAATTTTTAAAATGTTACCAGAAAGAAAAAGATCATGCCATTAAACATTAACACTTTTTAAAATATCTATAAAACAAAACATTTTTTTCCTTTCTCATGGTCATATGCAACCTCCTCTACCCAGGATCTGTGAGCGGCACACAAACACAGCTGTCATGACCATTACAGGTTAAACTCTGATGATTGGGCAAGTATTCATTCTTTCTTTCATTTTTATTTATTTATTTATTTATTTTAGGAACCAGTCTTCCGAGCTGCACAAACAGGAAGGACAGGGCCGTGTGATCAGGTGTGGTCTCATTTCAGTCTCTCTCTGGGTTCGCTGCACCTGCTGATCTCAGCACCCCATTTAGCCTTTGGTTTACTCCGGCTTAGGAATTCCCAATCAGCCATTAGGCAGCAGAACTATGAAAACTCTGCCACCTCCGACATCTGGGAACTCGCCTCCTCGTCCCCATGTTTGGTGCATGTAACAAGGCCAGAATTACAACAGTCACCTATCACCTTTTGACTACTATTCTTCTGGTTATTTCTGATCATATTTTTAAGATTTCAGAGCGGTGGAAAGGGCACCTGACGGTCACCATAGCAGTTGAAAAGCCAAGATGAGAAAATAAGGCATGTTTAATTTGTAGGATTTGTGACAACAGTGGCATGCCCATTCTCATGATAAGTCACCAAAACGGAGTTGTTTGGCCAAACAGAATTCATCCCAGTCCCCATGCACTCCTCTCTTTACCTGGAATGTTCTCCTTCCCATCCTCACTCACCACAAAACCTTGCCCCATAACCACCTTCTCTGAATCCTCCCCGTACTCAAGACCCAAGTAAGTTTGTTTCTCCCTCCCCAGAGTTTTTCAGCCAGGTGGAATTTATTCCTCCTCTGAAGTCCCAGAAGAACTTTATCTGTTCTTCTGTTTGCTCACTTATTTATTCATTCAACAGACTTTTACAGAAGGCCTATTGCCCCAGACGATTCTCTCCGCTTGCTTTGCAGTTCTATGTAGACAACGGGTTTTCATCTCCCTTACTAGAGAGAAAGTTCCTCAGGGGCAAGTCTCATGTCTGATTTAGTTTTATATCCCAGAAACATTTCTGGGGTGGGTCTGTTAGCGTCCCACCCAGCATCCGTTTCCTTACTCCAACAGAATTTCAGTATTAGTCAGCGTCTCCCTCACCCGTCCAGATCTCAGGAAGTACTTCACACTGTTACATGTGCCTTTCCGACCTTCTCACCCCTTCTGCCCCCTTCCCCTGTGCCTGTTTTCCTTTCTCCTTCCCTCCCTGCCCTCCTTCCTCATTCACTCCTTTCTTTCTTCAGGTTGGTCAACAAACACTTACTGAGCTAGCTATTCCCTGGGTGCTACGCAGAGAAAAAGGAATCCAGAGAAATGGCCTTATTCTTGGTAGATCTTTGGTTCAGATTTTCAGTGACTTCTCCAAAGTCCCCAAATCTAACCAGGCTCAACTTCCTCATAAGAAAAGTGAAGCCTTGGGGCACCTGGGTGGCTCAGTGGGTTAAAGCCTCTGCCTTTGGCTCAGGTCATGATTCCAGGGTCCTGGGATCGAGCCCCGCATTGGGCTCTCTGCTCAGCGGGGAGCCTGCTTCCTTTTCTTTCTACCTGCCTCTCTGCCTACTTGTGATCTCCCTGTCAAATAAATAAATAAAATCTTTAAAAAAAAAAAAAGAAAAAGAAAAAAGAAAAGTGAAGCCTTGAGGTTAAACAGCATATCCAAGTCCAAAAGCAAGTGTCAGAGAAGAGCTAAAGTCAAGTACATCTGTGTGTGTGTGTGTGTGTGTGTGTGTGTGTGTGTGTGTGTATGTGTGTGTGTGAGATATAGGGAAGAACAAGCTTATGTGTTCTCAGTTGCAGAATTCTTTGGCACAAGCAGGCCCAGGGCACAGAGGGGGAGGGGAATCCAGATTTAGTGAGCAAGGGGGCAGGCTCCAGAAAAGGTTCAGAGAAGTGAGACCTGAAGGGTGAGTTAGTCAGATGAATAGGGGAAGGAGGGATATTCCAGCCAAGGGTCTAGGGCCCTACGGCATTTTCAGGAACTCCTGGGTATACCTGGGGAATAGGGCTGCCTGGTGTGCGGCTATGCTGGAGAGGGCCAGAAGGGGAGTTTCCAGAAAAAAGCATTCTGGTCACAAAGGGCCTTTCACAGCAGACTAAGTAGCTGTTACTTTATCCTACAGGTGATAAAATGCCTTGGTTGGTTTTACGGAGGGGAATAATTATATTTTCCTTTTAGAAAGACCACGCTGATAGCAGCTAGAAGAACAGACTGGAAAGCACAAGCCCAGAGACAGCAAGACTCCTTACGAAGTGCCTTTTTGTTTTGAAAGTTCAGGCCAGAAATAATGGAGGCAATGGAACAGGTCTGTGAGTTAAGAGACTGGATTTTTTGAAACTTGGTCACATAAATAAGGATCATTAAGTTCCCATTTTTCCTATCAGGTATGTATTTATTTTTCTACTATTTCTTTGAAATAAATATTGACTGTTTATATGAGTGTGCATTAAGCCATTACCTGGAGTGAAGAGAAAAACTATGAAAATCCTAGAAAGCGTATACATGCAAAAGGTTGTGTTGCAATATTAATATTCAAAACACAGTAGAGCTTTTCAAGGAGAGGGTAAACATAAAATAAGTGTGTTGACAATTATTCAGTACCAAAGGTTCATCTTAGAATTTGCAGTCAATTTAACTTCTAGTTAAGTATGTATTAGTCACATGGCCTTGACCGAAAACATTCACACTGGGTAAGCTTTACGTGATAATGTCCTATACACACAACACTGAAGGCTACTCATAATGGCTAGCTTAAAGAGACACCTATCCTGCTGAAGTGGTGCAGATGATTAATCTCAGATGAAGAGAACAAAAGGAGGAAGAGAAGGTGGGACTCGTATTTTTGCAGAAGGAGGAGAAATAGTGATTTTTTTTTTTTAACCAGAAGAATGTAAACACCAGGGAAATGTGATTTGCTGGCCTACCTCTGTAGGCTCTAGAAGTCCCAGATAGGGTTTAGTAATTTTTAGTGATCTTGGACATGAGATTTGGCCAAAGGGAAAGACAAGAAGTCATCATGTCTTCCATGTCCAAGAACAAAAAAGAGGCCTATGGCAGGAAAGCCATGGTATGAGACATTCTTTCTACAGATAGACACGAGTATTAATTGCAGCAGTGTTCACACTGGTAAAAAGCTGGGGTCCAAATAGATCAACTCCAAGATGGATAAACATTGCTGTACAGTGATACACTCAAATATCATTCAGTAGGTACACAGAAATGAATTTGAGGCTTGTGTATCATGAGGGACAGAACACAGCAACAAGACAATGGCCAAACCATGTATAAAAATAGAACGCTGACCAACAACCCAGGAAAACAACCCCTTATCTCCAATAAACAGCCCAGGCAGACAGTGTGTTTTAAGTCAGACTTTCAGAAAGTCAGACTGCTATCCCTAGGGACTACCCAGAAGGCTGCACAATAATTTCTATAATCAACAGCCTGTGATGGCCAGGACCCGATTAATAACCTTCCTGATTTTTGTCTTGCTTCCAACTTAGGACTGACCAGAGAAAGCCAAATATTCACCTCTAGCCCATCACAGAGGGTGCCCCATTTCTACTCAAACCAACTACACTTTCCTATTGCCAACAGCCTCCAATCAGGGCATTCCTGAACTGTCTTTTCCCACCATAAAGATGTAATATTCTACTTACCACAAATTCAGTATCGGAAGCAAATCTAGCAAACTGCCTCATTTTGACAAAGCTGAATTGTGAGCTGATGGTTGTTACATTTTTCTCTGTACTTTTCCATGTACTTAAATCTTTAATGATACTAAAAAGCAACTGTAATGGTAACTCTTCCAATCATGAAGTAAAAATATTTCTTATGCAGGAACTGATGCTTCTATCTGCCACAAATACATCTTTAGTTAATGTTGGTAGTTGGGGACTTTTTAAAAGCAGAAACCCAGAACTTCCTATAATTCAACTTCTTTTCCATCCTACAAGGATGGTGAGATATTTATAATTGTTCTCTCTTTTTTTTTTCTTGCCTTTATTTCCTTTTTAGTTAATGCATGAGAGTATATGCACATGGGACTTCAAACGACTTCTTGTGACCTCATCACTCTGTTCTTCAATCATACGTATGGTGTCCCTTCTGTACCTTATTTCTTTCTTTTTAAATGATAGATTTCTTTTTCCCAAATGTAAAAATAGTGTGTTCATCGGAGAAATTTTGGAAAATATAGGATATTTTATAAAGTGGGGGGGGAGTACCCACTGTCATTCCTTTCAGTGTACATACTAGTAATTCCAATGTATTTTTTCTAGTAATTTTACTTACACATCTTAAAATACTAATAGGTCTTTAGAGTTTATGACTATTAGTATTTTATTCAGATACTAGTCCCAGGTAGTATCTACATCCAAATATGCCCCTTACTGTGTACAAGTAACTGTCCCCTGGAAGAAGAGTCTGACATAAGAGAAATATCATGAATAAATGTATGAAATAAATGTGTGAATAAGACAGCAGGAGCAAAGCACAGGAATATCATCAACTACGTTCTCCTAGGTGAAAAATTTTAAATATATAAACATTCAGTTATGTATATTTATATATACTGGGGGAACCCAATAGTTCCCCAAAGTTCATGTCTTTAGCATTGACTAACTTCCTTAAAGAATCAAGTTATAAACCACATTATTACCAGGACCCTTTAGAAAAGACTCTGAAGAATCACAATCATCCCCAGGCTTGCTGTCAGGGATGGCTCTATCAAGGAGACATGGTTTGGATTCAGGCTCCAAAGGAAACCAGACTATCATTTTCAGTGGTCTCTCTCCAGAATCTGGGCACCAATCCCATGTAATTCCTCTAATTAATATTTGATTCTTTTCTGAACATGGCTGCCCTATACTTTTAAAAGAAATCGTAAGAGGGTGAGCCAACTGGGTGGCTCAGTTGGTTGGGCAGCTGCCTTCGGCTCAGGTCATGATCCCAGCGTGCTGGGATCGAGTACCACATCGGGCTCCTTGCTCATCAGGGAGCCTGCTTCTCCCTCTGCCTCTGCCTGCCATTCTGTCTGCCTGTGCTCGCTCTCTCTCCCTCTCTCTCTCTGACAAATAAATAAATAAAATCTTTAAAAAAAAAATCGTAAGAGATCTTTACTTGACTCAGTGAAAACCATTCTGATTCAGTGTTACTTTCATAACATTATCTGATATGTCTGAGGGATAATTGTGTTTTATAGTTATAGAAGCTAAAGGGTTACAACATAAAATGGTCTAAATTAAGGCTATATAAAATACAGAGAGAGGCCTCTGATCAGTGGGAAATGTGTGTGATGGAAATGCCTTGCATCAATTACATCAGTTACATCAAAGGAAGAAAATGCAGATTTA
This sequence comes from Lontra canadensis, assembly GCF_010015895.1. Lineage (NCBI taxonomy): Eukaryota > Metazoa > Chordata > Mammalia > Carnivora > Mustelidae > Lontra > Lontra canadensis. Next base: position 1,659,526 of record NW_022631066.1, read on the forward strand.
CCCCATTTTCATGCAATACTTATAGAGAGTTAATTTAATCACACTGAAGCTCCATATAATATGAAATGCTAGCATGACCTAAAATGTTAAGTCCATCCAAAAGTAAGCTGAAAATCTTGAATTAACTCTGGCATTTAGTCTATTTAGTCAAAGTGATCATTAATGCTGGCCATTCGTTTGACGGAAATGTTGGTCAACCTCACAGGACAACATGGATGTGGTCTAAGGGATGAGGAAGGGTGAAGGTTCCGGGTGCAGCTCTGACCTCTCCCCCAGTGTGTGCTCCGTACTGTCTTAGCGACACCGCCAACTCGGAGTTCCTGAAACTGAACACGTATGTCTTCCCCCAAATCCTTCTGCTTTCCAATCCCCACCAACGTCACTGCCATCCTTACAGTTTCCCAGACAACAACAAAAATAGGCCCTCTCGATCCCTGAGGGCTGTTTTTCTAACAGCCCACCTCCCATTGTGTCACTCTACTCATAAACCTAGTAATCCATGAGCAAAGTTCCCTGATTCCACCTCATAAATGTCCCTCAAACCCAGAACCTCCACATCATCCTGCCCTCACACTCCCTGCCTCTCCCACAGCCGTTCCTCAGTTGCTCCTCATCTGTGAGCTAAACAACAGCAACAGCTTCTCACTGGCTCCTTGCCGGAAGGTCTTCCCTGTCCACACCTCACCCGTCCCCAGGGCTGTCTTTTGCAAAAATTCATCTTAAAAATGTCTGTTGACTCCCCGTTGCTACTTGGCATGATCCAGAAGATCCTCATCATTTTACAGCAAACTATCTCATCAGCTTCGTGTTCTGCAAGAAGCCCACCCTTTCCACCTTTGGGCCTAGGCAAGAGCAGAAAAGGGGGCCCACAGACCACATTTATGAAGATTAAAACTTACAAATCAAGTTTTAGCTGTTAAATATGCTCTAGGTTTCTATCTTAACAAACATAACTGCTTAAAGGACTTGAAGAGCTGGGGGGAATTTAGAATGCTTGAGCGCCTCGCATGAAAAAGTCTCACCTGGAAAAGAGGAGCAGAGGAATATTCTGGGCCCGCAGCCTGCACCCATCACCTCATCCCCCTTTGCTTCCACTCTTGGGCGTCCTCCGAACAACCTTGTGGGCGGGCTGTGGACACCCCTGGCTGATGTCAGAGCTCAACCACACACCCCTGAAAATAGCCACCTAGGCCTAGAGATGCTTACATCCACCATTCATTCCCACCTCGGCACAACTGCCAGTGGAGGTCTACACAGATCTTGGATGTGAACATGGGGGCTGTATGAGCAGGGCATCCTGGGGTACCTGGTACCTGGAGCAGAGGGAGCATGAGCTCCAGGTTGGCAGGTAACCCCAGACCCCACAAACCTCTTGCCAGAGTGACACCCTCCAAAGTGCAAGACCTAAATCAAGGAAGGGTGCCTGTCACCTAATTCTAAGGGCTACACCACACTCCAGTACACCACACACACACCAGCAACATGGAATGCCTCTTGGTTCCCAGAATATGGCAAGGCCTTTCCCATCTTCCTGTCTGGACAAGCTGTATGTGAAGGCTTCTCCCAAGGAAGTCAGAAATATTTTGCAGTCCTCTTTTTATATATTCTAACACTCCTGTTCCCTAGTAGACTCTGAGGCTTTTCTTCTTCCCTCCTCTGAATCTCCCAAGTCTACCAAAATGCCTGGTACATAGCACCCTTGCTAACAGTTTAATGAATGAATGAGGAGATCAATGAATGAATCGTTGTGTTATGTCCCTATATCAACCCATCCCCTGTTGTTTGCCTCCTTAACTTCCATTCTCATATTTAGATTTCTAAATCCATCTGGGATTCCAGGAGGGAAAAATAAAACTGCACTCCACGGATGAGAGTGAAATGGGCTATTTACGTGAGGACATGGTGGAAAGGGAAACGAGAAAGAGTAAATTAGGGCTCTAGCTCCAAAAGTACGAAGAACTCACAAGGGTGTGTCTTCTGGGTTGTGTATAAAGAAAATTAGAAAGCAGCTGCTTGTACATCAGAGATGAGTTTCTGAAGAATTATATCATCACAACAGATAATTGTTAATTATCCTAAAGGATTAATTCTAGAATGGGGCAGGGTGAGAAGACTGCATTCATTCTTTGATGAATTCTTGCAGAGTTCTTCTCTGCAATATCCCTAATAGTCTCTAGAATGTTCATTCTAAATTAACACTGTGGCATGGCATAAGATGGCAGTGTGTGGCCTTCTACCCAGAGTATTATGCTGCTGCACGTAGAAAAGAGTGATCATAGTACCTTCCTACCTACCTCAGAGGGTTCGGGTGAAGATTAAAACGATCAATATAATGCAAGGGCTTAGAACAATGCCCAGTGCTCACAAATGTTAGCTAATCTTTTCCTTCTGTTCTTCCGTTGTTTCTTCTTATCCTTTTCCACCACCTGAATCCTATTACTCACTTTTCATTTCCATGGTATTGACTTTTAAGTACATTTCCAACACGGTCCCTAATACCACCATTTGATGAGTGTTTAACGTTGTTTTAGAATATAAAAAAGACTTTTAAATTAGAAATAACAATGGACATTAAGATGAAAGCACATCAGTCATTAAAATCCATTAAAATCATCATCAGAGATTCTAATGCATGTAAAGAAATTTACTACTGAGGTTCTATCCACTGAGGAGGGTGGATATTTCTGTTATCACATAAGGTAGACAGCATCACTGTCTCAATGGCAGAAATACTTTGCAATTCGCTTTGCCAGCCAACTTTGAAATTATACAATTTAGATTATTTTTAAATTTGGTATACTTTGGTTTTTTCAAATTTTACACATAAAATGAGATTCTGCTAATATTTACTAACATTTAAATCACACTTTTTAAATTCGCATAGTTTAAAATTCATAAAATTTGACAGATTGTATATTTCTAAAAGCTTTCTTAAATTTTCAACACTTGGGCTACTCTGCCAAGTTTTAGATTGTAGAAGGAAAAAAGACAAATTGCAAAGGAAAGGAGAAGGATGTGAAGGAAAAGAGGAAACAATTGTGACAGGGACAGGCTGGTCATGGACTGTGGCTGTGTCTTCTACTGCTGGACTCTAGTTTCAGTTTTCCTTGCATGTGACTGAATTCTGGCCAAGGAAATGTGAGTCAGAAATTATGCATGCCTCTTGCCAGCCTAGTCCTTGAACACATGCAATCCTTTCAGCCCTTTCCTCTTTCATGGCTATGTGGCCACAAGAAGAGAAAAAGCAGAGTCTCCAATCACTACTTGGAAGGGTACTATCCACTAATCAGGAACACACCCTATGTGAATGAGAAATAAACGTTATTCTGTTCAGCCCTTAAGAGTTTCAATTTTATCCTTTGTCCAGTGGCCAGGGTTGCCATATATAGCATAAACATTACAGAGTATCATCAAGAAGCACCATTACCCTCGATGCACAAATTAATGGCCTGAATTAGAATTACATGATTTGGAGGATTTGGTAGTAAAACATATATTTTTCCAACTCTATCTCACTCATGCTAATATTAAAAGTCTGCTTGCGTTTCCGAAATCAACACGTCTAGCACAAGGAAGTGGTTCAGAAGCACATTATATGAAGAGGAAGAACAACCAAGTTCTACAATTCACTGCAGAAACTCTACAAACTGGGTCATCTGGATCAGAAGAGAGCTTTATTCAACCTGCACTAAAATAGGAGGCAAAGCTTCCTATTTTATGGTCTTTGGAAACCATTCCTAGAGTGGATCGAACAGTGGCACAATAAAGACCATTATCATACAGGGTGGCATTCATACAATAATACTTCAGCTTTTACAGACTGCAGTTCCTTAGAACTTTGAAAAACTCGAGGACTTCTATCAAGGCGATGAACCAAGAGAAAGGCTGATTACCAAAAGAATGCCTGGTTGGTAATATGCTAATTTATGTTGTCATATTAAGGAAGTGCCTCTAACTTGGCTAGAAGTACCTTGAATGTGCAGCACTAAAACAGCCAGTCATAAAAAAGGTGACTTGTGTTCTATAACCAGTGTATTCCTTAATCCTATCAAGTTTCCCACTTCACTGAGTTCCACGACATTGGAAAAACAGATAGCTCTTGGGAGACTACAGAGACACACAATGGGCAATCAGTGCACAGAAGCCAGTTCTGTCTTCCCAGTTGTTTGGGGGAAATTGGGAAGATCCATGCATCATGGAGATTCTAGAGGATCAAGATTGACTCAGTGGTGAATAAGAGGAAAACTACTATCAGTTTCTCAAAAAGATCACTGGAAACTAACTTTTTTTTCTTTTTAACATAGTTACAACTTTTTTTTCTTGAAATGAGAACTTTTTAGATCTCATCTCTTAGAAACTTTCTGGATTGGTGCTTCAATACAATAACTTTCTTTTAGAAAATAACACTTAGATTGCTGCTAAAATATAGTAACCTTCTTCAAAAGGGTCTTCTCCATCCTTGGAGGCTAATGTAGCTCTTGTTCTTGAAGTGATATGTCACCCACTCCTGTCTTTCTCTTTTCCATCATCACACCTGAACTCACTGAATTCTACCTACTAGTGAGTAGTTGTTGAAAATTAAGTTTAGATGGAAAGGATCTTTGAAATCGAAATAATCATAAACAACGTGAAACTCAACGCAATTGAACTCAACTGCAATCTGAATGAGGAAGATAGCAAGTATCGAGACTCTTTCAGCATGTAACTACTTAAGAAATGGGATATGCAAAACTTAGTACAGCCCCTGGCACAGAGACAAGAAAATCCCAAGCAGGAGTGGGTTGGGAGCACAACGAGAAAGATGGAGGTGATCTACCATACGTCAATAACAATAGTGGAAACCACACAGCAGGTTCCCCATGCATGATGTCAGAAGGGTTCTCCCTAGTCTCCAAAGGGTTTTTAATCTTCTCAGAATCAAAATCATCTTCACTTACTTGCCATTGTACATGGGGAAGACAAGAAGCATTGATTGATTACCAGTTAATTAAGCCTGATTACACATTTTGGTTTCTGAAAATATAAATGCCTATAATTAATTTTGAGTTTAAAGGGAGCCGAGCTCCCATGGAATGCACTGACTGCATATGTCAGAGCCAAATGTGCTCCAGTGTTCTGAATAGAGTTTCTTAGACTCCAAAGTCTGTTAAAGCAAAACCTGGGAGAGAGCTGGGATGAAAGAATGATGTAGTAGCAATCACTCCCATTCCTTTGATAAAACCCACTAGCTGGCTCACCTCCTTCTCCATTACTCGCAGTCCTGACCAGACGTGAAATTCTGTGGGAATGGGGGTTTAGGCATTGTTCAGCTGAGGACACGTAGCGCCTAGCAGTGGGAACCCCGCAGTGCAGGGATCAATGCTCACTGACTTTCCTGGGCTGGTTCTGGAAGATTGCTGTGGTTCTGTGAGACTCCAGAAATTTCAGGTAAACCTGCATCACCTTCAGCTCCAGACAAGTTCAGCCCAAGACTGCCCATGGGCAAGTCGATGATCCTTGAATTACCCCATTTCTGGGCTGCAGTAAATAGTAAAGAGACATGCTCGGGTATTCTTTTTTCAACCCCTCATCTCCTGCGATACTGAGCCACAGTGAAGATCAACCACTGTGTTAAAAAATTGGTACTAATTTTCCTTATATCCTTAAAATGGCAGCTTACACTTTCCTCATAGAGAGTTCACAAATACACCTTTGTTCCTGCACAATTAAAAATCAAAGTATCTTTCAGTAGACAGTAGTCCAAGAAACTTTACTATGGAATTAACAAATATTTATGGAGCATTAAATATATGCCTGAGACCATCCTAAGAGCCAAAAACACAACCACGTGCAACACTGGGTCTGATCCTTGCCCTCATGCGGCTTTTAGTCTAATAAGAGAGGCAAGCATTAAACAAGCATGGAGAAAACTAGGTGACTGCCACCAGTGGCAAGTGTTCTGAAATTCAAGAACAGATGTAAGGTGTTGATGAAAATAAAATAGAGGTACTTAATTTAGATTGAGGTTTCTGGGGAATGTTCTTTGAGAAAGTGACCAGTAAGATGAGCAAGACTTGGCAGGTAAAGAATCAGAAGTACGAGGGGAGAAAAACCATGAGAGACTCTTACCTATAGGAAACAAACTGAGGGTTGCTGGAGGGGAGGTGGTCTGGGGGATGGGGTAATTGGATGATGGGCGTTAAGGAGGGCCCATGATGTGACGAGCACTGGGTGTTATACGCAACTGGTAAATTATCAAACACTACATCATCTGACACTAACCATATACTAAATGTTGGTTAAATGAACTTAAATAGAAGAAGAAGAAGAAGATGACGACGACAAAGACGAAGAAGAACACAATGAAGAAGAAGACAACGACAAAGACAAAGAAGACGAAGATGAAGACAAAGAAGATGAAGACGAAGACAAAGGAGAAGAAGAAGAAGTCTGAGCACAGATGTCAAGTCATTGAGGCAGGAAGGAGGCTGGGGGATATCAGAATCCAGCTCCCAGCCACCTTTTCCAGCATCGAGGAACTTGGCTCCTTCTTTTATCCCTATGGCCCCTGAATTTCCAGCCTCTCCCTCTCTTCTCAGCTTCCGTGTGCACCAAAACCATCTTCTCCCACCAACCATCCATCCACACTCTAATACTTACCTGCGGCCCCTACTTGAGTACTTCAACAGGCACTTTTGATCTGTTGACAGGACTCTGCCCTATTGATTGCCCCCTTCTTCGTGACACTTTGTGACACTTTCTCATCTCTCGGATTCAGTGATGATGTTTCTTCTTGCCTTTAATTACCTACTGAGACACTATTTCTTTTGTCTGTCCCTTAAATACTGGCTCCCATGTTCCATCCTCAACACACTTACCCTCTCGTTCATGAAACATTCTTCTCCAGGGACCTCCCCCAGCCCCACACTTCACTACAACCAACATTTGGATGACTTCCTAAGCAACTCTCTCTCCAGGGCAAAAATCCCTGCCATGTGTCCTCTTGGCTGTGTCAGAGCCTCTAGAATCACTGTGGCCAGTGCTGGGGGTAGACTGGTGAAAAGGAACATGCTTCTGTCCCTGTCCTTATGCTTGTAGTTCTGACCATAGAAGACATAATGTTCCTGGGGCACTTTCCACCCCCTCACTCTTTCTTCCCTGAGAGAAAAGTTAAAATCTTATTGGTCAGCTCTTGAAATACTGATTAAGATGCATTTTTGTAAAGTGTGGGGTTTCTGTTCTTTGGAGACAGAATGAGGCTTCACTCACATTGTTATCACTATCTACTTAAGAGGTAACTTTTCTCCTATACCTTGCTCTCTCAAGGTTAGCACACCCTGGGGTAACCAGCCACCCCACTTCCTCTGGTCTCCTGAAACATAAGTCGCAGCATCTGCCTCCCAGATTCAGTCATCCGTGTTCGAGGAGGAAGGAGAAAAGCTCTTCTTCGAGTCCCAGACTTGGGCCTTGTGTCTGGGCTTAGTTTGGGGTGTAAGTTTCTTACCTGATTATTACTAAAGCAGTGCTCTATGTCTCATTCGCATTTTCTCCTTATGTATACACTTCTATGTTACGGAACTACAGAAAGGAGAAGAGCATTAAAATGCCTCCCAATTCATTGCCAGCCCTTTCTTTTCTCAGTAATCCGCGCCTTCCCAGGGCCCAACCCAAGTGGTCCTCTTGTCCTTCTTCTCCCTTACTCACAGTTGGCTACCTTGCCCTTGCAATTCTTTCCTGGTAGAATGCAAATATGTCCTTCTCATTTCTATTTCCTTAGTTGGGGCTTTAGCACCTCACAGGAATATGCAAGCCTGATCACATCACTCCCTTGCTCGGAACTCTTCTGTTTCCCCAAAGCTTTCAGAGCGAAGCCCAGCTTCTTCATGTGATGTGCCTTTCCTGCCCCATCTTCTCTCACCCTCAACTGTAAGTTTCGGGGGTTATTACACACATGTCCAGCCTCTTCCCACTCACTCCCCACCCTCTTTGTCCATCTCTTTTTAGAAACCACTTATGACCATCTTTGCTCACCAATATCCTAACTATTCATGGCTTCTCTGTGTTCCCAAAGCACCCTGAACATTCCTATGTCTCCTGGCTAATCCATAAGGTCCTAAGGAGGTAGGACTCTGCCTACCTCTGTATCTCTTTTACTTAGCACAGGATCGGCTCTGGATGAACGTTTGCTAAAAAAATGACTAACAGAAATGAGACTAAGAATGCCATGTTTCTGGAGAGGACACATGAACGCAGAGCAATGACCACGCCTTTGCTGTCACTGGCTTCTGTCAACCTAAATATTTGCTGAATCAACTTCCAGTTAACATTGGGGTTGAAAAATAAATTACTGTGCTTTGCTGGTAAGCAGTGCCTAGAGGAAATCACATCATGATGAACTTGATTGAACTATGGTAATTGTTTGAATGTCAGGATCACTGCCATAAATAAAAGCTGTTCTTTAAATGTTATAAAAGCAAAACCAGTATTTGCCATATTCACCCTACCACACCACTAGTGACAATTACAGGGCATACAGAAACCACCCTTGATTTAGAAGTTGTAAATGTCTCTTGGGGAAGGACCCAGTTTTCTTTTACAATATATGATTTTCAACTTGTCATCTGACTCAAATCTCCAACATAGTAGAATAATACTGAAACTATTGCTAATTAAAGAAATTTAACTGCTGTCTACTTCTTATTAGCCACATTTTCTTCTGCAAGTCACCTTCAAATTTTCCCTCACTGTAAATATTAAAAAAAAAAAATTAAATTACTGAGTAACCCTGATAAGACATGGAAATTTGAAAGCTGCAAATGTTAGGTAGGATAGCAAGTGAATGCTTTTTATTCCAATGCTTAATGCATATTGCTAGGATTGGAAAAAAGTGATAAAGAGAAGGAAAAGAGAAAAAAAGGAAAAGCGTTTTCTATCCAGCTGTCCTACAGTATTTATCATAACTAACACTGCAACGTGTTAATAAGGAAGTTCAAAGTACATGGCTTGCCCAGTTAAATTTTTTAAAACGACATTAAAGTTTTAGTGACTGAATCTGGGGCTAGATCAGCTTTGAACATGAATGAGCTTTTCTTTCTTTACCAACTGGGAAACTGCCTCAACATGAGCATATGCAGAGCCTTGGTCTAACTATTGGTCTAACTATTAACCTTTGACTCATTTTTTCATCCTTCCATGTTGCTACCTTTTTTTTGGTTCCTATTGCTATTCCTCTCCTTATTGTTGGCAAAAAAGTTTTTTTGAAAAAAATCTTTGGACAACAGTGTAGACATTCAACGGTGGCTGCTTGAATTCAACTTCTATACCACTGTCCATTCCAAACCCCCCCCCTTTTTAAATTTCTTTTCAGCATAACAGAATTCATTGTTTTTGCACCACACCCAGGGCTCCATGCAATACGTGCCCTCCTTAATACCCACCACCTGGCTCCCCCAACCTCCCACCCCCTCGCCCCTTCAAAACCCTCAGACTGTTTTTCAGAGTCCATAGTCTCTCATGGTTCACCTCCCCTTCCAATTTCCCTCAACTCCCTTCTCCTCTCCATCTCCCCATGTCCTCCATGTTATTTGTTATGCTCCACAAATAAGTGAAACCATATGATAATTGACTCTCCCTGCTTGACTTATTTCACTCAGCATAATCTCTTCCAGTCCCGTCCATGTTGCTACAAAAGTTGGGTATTCATCCTTTCTGATGGAGGCATAATACTCCATAGTGTATATGGACCACATCTTCCTTATCCATTTGTCCGCTGAAGGGCATCTTGGTTCTTTCCACAGTTTGGCAACCGTGGCCACTGCTGCTATAAACATTGGGGTACAGATGGCCCTTCATTTCACTACATCTGTATCTTTGGGGTAAATACCCAGTAGTGCAATTGCAGGGTCACAGGGAAGCTCTATTTTTAATTTCTTAAGGAATCTCCACACTGTTCTCCAAAGTGGCTGCACCAATTTGCATTCCCAACAGTGTAAGAGGGTTCCCCTTTTTCCACATCCTCTCCAACACACGTTGTTTCCTGTCTTACTAATTTTGGCCATTGTAACTGGTGTAAGGTGGTATCTCAATGTGGCTTTAATTTTAATCTCCCTGATGGCCAGTGATGATGAACATTTTTTCATGTGTCTGATAGCCATTTGTATGTCTTCATTGGAGAAGTGTCTTTTCATATCTTCTGCCCATTTTTTGATATGGTTATCTGTTTTGTGTGTGTTGAGTTTGAGGAGTTCTTTATAGATCCTGGATATCAACCTTTTGTCTGTACTGTCATTTGCAAATATTTTCTCCCATTCCGTGGGTTGCCTCTTTGTTTTGTTGACTGTTTCCCTTGCTGTGCAGAAGCTTTTGATCTTGATGAAGTCCCAAAAGTTCATTTTCGCTTTTGTTTCCTTTGCCTTTGAAGACATATCTTGAAAGAAGTTGCTGTGGCTGATATTGAAGAGGTTACTGCCTATGTTCTCCTCTAGGATTCTGATGGATTCCTGTCTCACCTTGAGGTCTTTTATCCATTTCGAGTTTATCTTTGTGTATGGTGTAAGAGAATGGTCGAGTTTCATTCTTCTACATATAGCTGTCCAATTTTCCCAACACCATTTATTGAAGAGACTGTCTCTTTTCCACTGTATCTTTTTTCCTGCTTTGTCGAAGATTATTTGACCATAGAATTGAGGGTCCATATCTGGGCTCTCTACTCTGTTCCACTGGTCTATGTGTCTGTCCAAACCCCTTTTGATCATTACTCAGTGTATTCTGAGGCAACCTTAGGATGTCACAAATTCTGTATTAAGTTCACTTTCACTATTCAGATGGTATGGGAACATTGAAGATGAGTTTAAATGAACCAGCGCTGGGGCGCCTGGGTGGCTCAGTGGGTTAAGCCTCTGCCTTCGGCTCAGGCCATGGTCTTGGGGTCCTGGGATCGAGCCCCACATTGGGCTCTCTGCTCAATGGGGAGCCTGCTTCCCTCTCTCTCTCTCTGTCTGCCTCTCTGTCTACTTGTGATCCCTGTCTGTCAGGTAAATAAATAAAATCTTAAAAAAAAAAATCAACCAGCACTAAGATATAAAGGATTACTTCCATCTGCCCCAGGGATGACTAAAGCCCTCATTATGGCCAGTGCCCCTTTTCCTCATACCCTCCGTGCTTCAAATGAAAGGGAGGCTGACCCGTGGAAGAGCAAAAATGTGGTGGAATACATCTTCAGCTTCTCACCCTCTTGTCTGGATTCATGGATGTCTATTAACCTGTGTGTGACATCTCCTGAAAACATATGTGATGGCCTGGACAGTGAGTTAAAACTTCCTTAAATCAGAGAAGAGAGAAAAAAGCTCACAATAAAATAAAATTGACTCATTCCCTAGTAAGGTATTCATGAGGCAATGGGAGAAGGGAGCTAAAGGGGAACATGGCATCAAATCAAAGGAAATAATTTCCTCCTCCTTCTACTCAAGAAGCACAGGAAGTAAAGCATTCTTCATACATGCATTGCAGGTGTGGATGGAGACTTCTGAAGCACACGTACAACTTCTAGAGGGAAATTCCAAAGACAGAAAATGGGTGGCTCACAGAAGTTGAGCACCTTGTTCCAATCTGATATCCAGAAAACAGAAGAGTTGTGAATCAGCCCACGGTCTGTCAGACGTAATCATCCTCTCTATACACCATTAACAAATCACTGTAGTATGACTGTTGTTTCTGTTGTTGCCGTCCACTCAATAAAGCTACCTATTCTGAAATCAGGCCTTCAGAGACATTGCAACATTAAAAATTAAACAATAATATACTTCAACATAATAAAAATCAGACATGAAAAACCTACAGCAAACATCATACTAATGGTGAAAGTCAGAAAGCTTTTCTCGAAGATCAGAAACAATGCAAGGATGCCCACTGTTGCCACTTCTAGTCAGCATAGTACTGCTTTTTTGTTATTTAACTGTATGAGTTCTTTCTATATTCTGGCTATTAATCCCCTATCAGAAACATGATTTTCAGATATTTTTTTCACCTTCTGTAGGTTGTCTTTTCACCTTGATGATGGTTTCTTTTGCTGTGCAGAAACTTTTCAGTTTGATGTAGTCCCACTTGTTTATTTTTTATTTTGTTGCCTGTGCTTTAGGTGTAATTTCCAAAAAATCATGACCAAAAGCCATGACAAGGAGTGTTTTTCCTGTATTTTTTTCTAGGAGTTTCATGGTTTCAGGTCTTATCTCTAACCCATTTTGAGTTAATTTTTGTGAGTGGGAAATGGGTAAAGAATCTAAATAGACATTTTTCCAAAGAAAATATATGAATAGTTATAGGTATATGAAGATGTCCAACACCACTATTCATTAGGGAAATGCAAATTAAAACCATAGTAAGATATCACCTCATGCTTATTAGAATGGCCATCATCAAAAAGATAAGAGATAACAAATGCTGGCCTGGATGTGAAGGAAAGGTAACTCTTGTGCACTGTTGGTGGGATTATAAATTGGTAGACCCATAATGGAAAACAGTACGGAGGTCCCTCAAAAAATTAAAATAGAACTGCCATATGATTACCAATTCCATTTCTGGGACTACAGCCAAAGGAAATAAAAGCACTTGCTCAAAAAGGATATCTACACCTCTATGTTTACAGTAGCATTACATACAATAGCTGAGACATGAGTATCCATCACCAGATGAATGGATAAAGAAGTTGTGGTACACATGTAGAAGGGACTATTGTTCAGCCATTTAAAAATGAGGAAATCAGGGGACGCCTGGGAGGCTCAGCTGGTTGGACGACTGCCTTTGGCTCAGGTCATGATCCCGGAGTTCCCGGATCGAGTCCCGCATCGGGCTCCCAGCTCCACGGGGAGTCTGCTTTTCCCTCTGACCTTCTCCTCGCTCATGCTCTCTCTCATTGTCTCTTTCTCAAGTAAATAAATAAAATCTTTAAAAAAAGTAAAAATAAATAAAAATGAGGAAATCCTACCACTGGTGACAACAGAGATGGACTTTGAAGGCATTATGCTAAATGAAGTAAGTCAGACAGATAAAGACAAATACTACATGATCTCACTTATATGTGGAATCTTAAAAAAAAAAAAAATACCAAACTCATAGAAAAAGAGATTGGATTTGCAGATTTGTGGTTACCAGAGGTGGGGAATGGGAGGAGAGAGAATTGAAGGAAGGTGGTCAAAAGGTACAAACTTCCAGTTGTAAGGTAAGTATGTATTAAGGATATAATGGTGTCTAGAGCCAACACTGCTCTAAGGTATACAGCAAAGTCATTAAGAGAATAGATTCTTAGAGTTCTCAACACAAGAAGTTTTTTTTCTTTTTTTTTCACTGTATCTAAATGAAATGATGGATGTTAACTAAACTTATTAGGGTTGTCATTTCACAATATTTGTGAATCAAACCATCATGCTCTATACCTTAAACTTCATAGTGATGTAAGTCAATTTTATGTCAATACAATGGAGGGGGGAGATTTAAAAAAAAATGGTACTGAATACCTGGGCAGAGAAATTAGGCAAGAAAAAGAAATAAAAGGTATCCATATTAGAAAGGAAGCAGTAAAAATACCTCTGTTCACTTGTTATTATCTTATACATAGAAAACTCTAAAGATTTCATGCAAAAAAGTCAGAATTAATTTAAAAAATTCAGCAAAGTAGCAAGATAAAAAGCCAACACACAAAAATCAATTGCATTTCTAAACACTAACAATGAACAATCTAAAAGGAAGATTTAAAAAAATTATTTCCGGGGTGCCTGGGTGGCTCAGTGGGTTAAGCTGCTGCCTTCAGCTCAGGTCATGATCTCAGAGTCCTGGGATCGAGCCCCACATCAGGTTCTCTGTTCAGCAGGGAGCCTGCTTCCTCCTCTCTCTCTGCCTGCCTCTCTGCCTGCTTGTGATCTCTCTCTGTCAAATAAATAAATAAAATCTTTAAAAAAATTATTTCCATCTATAGTAGCATCAGAAAGAATTTCCTTTTAATAACTGAACAAAAGAGCTGAAAGACTTGTTCAAGGAAAGCTATACAACATTTTTTAAAGAAATTAAACAAGACATAAACAAATGAGAAGACATTCCATTTATTCATGGGTTGGAAGACTTAACAGTGTTGTTAATACTACTCAAAGCGATCTGCAGATTCAGTGCAATCCATATCAAAATCCTAAAGACATTTCTTACAATAGAAAAATCCATCCTAAGCATCACATGGAATCGTAAGGGACCCTAAATAGCCAAAACAGCAATCAAAACTATATGAGATATCACCTCAGACCCATCAGAATGACTATTACATTTAGGGGGGGAAAAAAAAACAGAAAGCAAGTTTTGGCAAGGATGTGGAGAAAGGAATCCCTGTGCATTGCTAATAAGAACTTAAAATGGTGCAACCATTATAGAAAACAGTACGGTGGCTCTTCAAAAAATTTAAAATAGCATGACCGTATGATATAGTAATTCCTATTCTAGATATATAACCAAAAGAATTGAAAGCAGGGTCTGGAAGAGACATCTGTATACCCACATTCAGGCTACATTATTCACAGTAGCTAAAATGTGGAAACACATCAAGTGTCCAATGAACAGATAAACAAAATGTGGTATTAGAAGCACAATGGCATACTATTCAACCTTAATAAAAGAAGGAAGTCCTGCTGGGTCCACAACATGGATGAAACTTAAGGACATGATGCTAAGTGAACTAGGCCAGTCAAGAGACAAATACCATATGATTCCACTGACAAGAGGGACTAGGAGCAGCCACAATCACAGAGACAGAAAGTAGAATGGTAGCTGCCAGGGATTGGGGGAAGGAGGAAATGGGGAGTACTGTCTAATAAGTATAGAGTTTCAGTTTTGCAAGATAAAAACCACTCTGGAGATGGACAGGGGAGATGGCTGCACAGCAATATGACTGTATTCATGCCACCAACCTGTACACTTAAAAATGGTTAAGATAAATTCTACGTCATGTGTATTTTCCAATAAAAACTGGAAAATGTAAAAAAAAAATTCAAAACTTATAATCTGAAAATCGACAGCTATCTTGTAACAAACACTACAGACACCACATATTTGACCATCGAAATTTACCTTTAGCATTCCCAATATTACTTTTTAAAATATTAACCCACATTAATTCCTATTTATTTATCTATAGGTTTCTACTTTTTTGTTCTTTTCTAAAATTTTTAATTGAAGCCTGCATAGTTGACACATACTATTACATTAGTTTCAGGCGTACAACATAGTGATTCACCAATTATACACATTACAAAATGCTCACTATGGTAAGTATAGTTACGAGCTGTGTTACCATACAAAGTTATTACAGTATTACTGACTATATTCCTGATGCTGTATTTTTCATCCCCATAATTTATTTATTTCGTAACTATAAGTTTATACTTCTTCATGTCCATCACCTGTTTGATCTCCTTCCCAGCCTCTCTCCCCTCTGGAAACCACCAGTTTGTTCTCTACAGTTAGGAGTCAATATCTTTGTTTGATCATTCATTTGTTTTTGTTGTTTTGATTTTACATACAAGTGAAACCTCTGGTACTTGTCTTTCTGTCTGAGCTTATTTCATCCAGCATAATACACTCCAGGTCCACCCATGTTGTTGTGAATGTATGATTTGATCTCATTCTTTTTTGTGGCTGAGTAATATTCCATTAATATTGCCTTGTATATACATGCCACATCTTATTTGACCCTTCATCATTCCACTGTAAATAATGTTGCAATAAAACTAAAATAGAAGTACCATACAATCTAGTAATTCCACATCTGGGTATTTAGCCAAAGAAAATAAAAACACGAATTCAAAAGATATCCATTTTTTTTTAACCTTATACTTCTTTAAAGCAGGCCTCAAAATCACATAATAACCACATAATAACCACATAATAACAGGTAATACAAATCCACGTGAGCCAATAGAAAGTAAAAGGAAGTATCAATGTGATAACGTACTGCTTCATAATCGTAAATGACAGGAGTAACCAAATAACATGGTTACTTGAGGTAAGCTGAAATCCTTTTTGTAATCATCAGCTCCCAATCAGTCCATCAGGCTCTGTCAGTGACACACGGCACAGCCAAACTTCTTATGTGGACTACTGACTTTTCTATATTTTTCCCTGCTGGTCTTTGTACTTTCTACAAAACATATTAAACCTTTCCACAGCTAGGCTTATTATTTTCTGTTTCTCCTCACTTTTCATTCTTCATCTGTTGTTGCTTCGTATTCACATAGCTGTTAAGTACTTCACTCCTCACTCGAGGCCCCTGGGGAAAAAAAGATAATCTCCATTCATCCCCGCATTGCACGTTCTGGATGCTCCCACCAACAGGATCACAGAGGTATTGAACTTCAGTGCTATTAGGGACTACTATGATCATGGAAGATGACAGAGATGGAGACACTCGGAGAAAATTATATGGCCAGTTGGATAATAAAACTGAATTACTCAACTGCACTGGGACTACACCAGGAGTCTCCATCCAGCGGATCATGCCAAAAGATCCATGGTTAGGAACTGCATATATACTCTTAAAAATTTATCTCTCTATCCATAGATTTGGCTTCTGAAGATTTCTTCAGGATTTTAACTTCTCTTGGCCAATGCCAAGGATCTAAGCTATTTTCCCTTCCCAACTTTTTTGTTCCATTTGCACTGCAGCTCGGGAAAAAATGTGGGCCACAGCCCGAGGCAGCTGGGCCTCCAAGAGTCTGGGTGGGGGTGGTGCAGCTGCAGACCTCTGGATCGGAAGCGTCAACCCTGGCGGCTACACAGCCTGTGATTTGCCTGAGTATTTGTATAATGAGGACGAAATTCAGTTTGTATTTAATTATTGTTTTGATAATCCCACGGTTCTGAATCACTTGCCAATGGTATTTCAAAATTCCTTTTCCTTTGATTCTATTTCTCTTAATGCAGCAATTAAATACCACCTATTATGGCTCACAAATGCAAAGAATCAGCAATCCTCACACAAAAAAATTGTAGGAAATGGTACAATGGAACCAACAACTCCTTCCCCCAGAGATTAAGGAAACATGAGAATGCAACAAAGAAGGAGCATCCGGAAGTGGAATGTCAGAATTCAAGGGCCCCAAAGAGAAGATGGAGAGCAGAATCGCAAGGGGAGGGATGCTATATCCTTGGAACATGGGGACATTAAGGATGAAAGGGAGAGAGAGGGGAGGGAGATGATATGGAGGCAGCAGCCTTGACATCTACCACCTCCTCCCCCCAGGTCTCAACTGTGCCCCATTAAAGGATAAGAATATCTAAAAAGATTCATCAAAGATAGTTAAGAGGAAAGGAGGGAGAGTCTGTCTGTTAGACTATCTGGGAAAATACTGGGAAGGTCCCTGGGAAGGTCCCTGGGAAGAACACAGAAAGTACATTTTAGAGAAGGTTCAAACTGAAGAAACTCCTCCCATGGGTCACATGTGCCAGGAGCACTCTGCCATGAGCGATCACCACATTCCTTTAAAATAGAGATGAATCAGTAATAGGATTCTTTTGTCTTTGTACTTCTTCTGGGAAACTAACTTCCCCTTCCTTTTCTCTCTCTCCTTTGATATGATTGTCTCCAGTAAACACACACACACACACACACACACACAATTTTGGCTACCTTATGTCACTGATTCATTTGTTCAACAAACACTGAGTGCCTCTGATGTTCCAGGCACTGTACCATACCCTGAAGTTTCTGAAATGAATCCCACTCCTCCCCAGGCACTCCCAGCTCAGCAAAGGAGATACCCAGGAAGACTGGTCATTCAATAGTAGAGGGGACATGTGGGAGACATTAACTCTGATGGGGGCAGGGAGGACAGAAGAGTGAGGCAATAGTTGGGGAGAGAATTCATAGACGAGGACACTTAAGCTGGGTCTTGCAGGTGAGTAGCAGTTTGCCAGGAAAACAAGGAGGGAACAGAATAATTAAGCTGCAAAGGTAGAGTTGAAAGTTTTATGATCTATAATTTCCTTTATGTTCTGAAACATAGATGTCTTAAAACTCAGGTTGGCATATCAGAAGATCTTTATTAGTTTTCATTGATCAGCTCTTGGGATTAGTTTAGAGTTTGGACATATGGTGCTTTCAATCATTAAAAAAGATGAATTTGCTTATTGTGGAGTAGACCGCCATTCTATTCGCCAACATTCTTCTAGAACCTGGAAGCGTGGACCACTCTTGCTTCGATCATGAGATTTCTGTTCTCAACTGTTTTGGAGAGTACATTACAGAGAGTTGGGTCAACTCAGCCGCATGCAAACTTCAAAGCTCCAAATTTAATTCCCAGCTTGCATCCTAAATTTTCTAAAACTATGATGTTACTTCAGCCAAGAAACAGATGGATAGCTATTCGACTTTTGGTTATGTTCCTAAGCAAATGTACAGATGAAGTAGGCATAATGGACAGAACATGTTACAACCCACAGCTTTCAAATTATTTCCATTAACTGTTGAGTTTAGTGGTCATACTTCTTTGGGTACAATGATCTCTTATTCCTTGTACCGAGGATTTTATCTTTACCTTCTCCAAGTCTTTTAAATGATGAACATGGGCACTCTGATTATAACCAGTGACACTGGTGTTAGCCAGTTTTTCCTCTATTATTGTTCCTCTATTATCTACTTCATTGGCACCACTGTTTATCAAATCTGTCATCTTTTTCAAATAGGCAAAAATACTTTCTACATAAGATTTGAGTTCCCTTAAAAAGTAAGAAGCATTAAACTGGTGAACAGGTTTGCAGAGCATTTATCACTAACGTTAAAGGTCTTTGATCCCAAACCCATCAATAGGCAAACCTGGGTTAGGTACTCAACCTCTTTGTGACTTAGTTCCTTCTAAGAAAAGTGGAGATGACAGTACTTTATGGGGCTCTTACATGGTTTAACGCAATGATGTCTGTAGCATACATAGGTTAGCACAGGGCCGACCCACTGAAGGCACTCAGCAAATAACCCATTTACTTTGGCTCATGATGAGTTTTTTTTAATAGCCAACAACCTAAAGGCACTGAATAAAATCTAATACTTAGGATTTAATAAAAATGTCTCTCCTTTATGCTTACATTCATTAGTAACATGTCATAACTAATGCTTTTGATATAAGAGGAAGAAAAATCATTTCAAAATCCACGTAATCAAACATAAAGTACCTCAGGGAAACAGAGAAAGTGCAATATTGCATGAATAGTGGAAAATTAGATCTATAACACGCTTCTTAATTCTGATTTAATGAAAATAAAGGTGAATGTCATATGTGATTATATTAATTAGAGCTTATATCAAGGTGGTTAAAAATAGTCAAATTTTGACAAACAATTCTTCAGCATTCAATTAACACTTGGATCAAAGTATAATTTCCCCCCATGCAATTCAAAGTGATAAAATAAACCTACCTTTGAAGGAAACAAATATTTTGTTCAATGATTTCCACCCTTAATAAAAAAAAAAAAAAGGCTCACTTAAGCCCACAGCTAAAGAGTAAATAAAATGTAAATGTCTTAGGAACCAAAACAAAAAACAAAAACGAAAGTCAAAGTTAATACTCTTTCAATTCATTAAATCGCTCTTGACACATAGCACAACACTTCCAACTGCTAATTAATGACATTCTGAGATTTCAGGAATTGATGAGAATGTTCACAGTGAAATTCAATCTGTTTCTTTATGAAAACTATCTTGTGCTTAACGTACACCATAGGATAATTAAACATGAATAGCCAGCATCCAGCTGGCTCTAGCAAGGGTTCACAAACACCCACAAACTGCCTCTGTCTTCCCTCTAACCGAAGGCACGTGAACATAGAATCCTCTGTCAAAGCAAAACAAATAATAACACAACAGACCCACTTTTTGCCTATAAAGAAAATTTTCCAGAAAATTTATTTAAAGAGGAGACACAATAAAATATATCTGCTGATGTTCCCTCCTCTGAACATTTTTCAAAACCTGTAACCTGAGTTTCCATTGCCCATAATTAGTCACAAATACTTTCAAGACACATAATCTGACAGGAAGACCCCTGGAGACATCTCTGAATATAGTAAAGGAAGCCAGGAGGTTAAAACTCCTTCTTCACATTTTTCTTCAACAAGATCTGCTAAACCAAGGAAATTATTTGATTTGCAAGACCATTAGCCACACTGACAAATTAATTTCATCAATCACGGTAAAATGGGATGAAATTGAGTATTTTTTTTTCATACTGAAAGTAAATTCAAGGGCACTAGGGAAGAGATGGAGAAATGGTGTCCTATTATCCAAAAGATATTTTAGCTCCTGTAAGGACCTCATGACTCATAATGTGGGGAAGTGGGAACGAGAAGACACGGTTTCCGCTTACATTTCAAAATGCTTCAGCACACACAACTCTCATTGGTTTAAATTATTAAAATGTGTGAATGAACAAACCTCCCCCACAATACATCCTTTCCTGGGAACGGGACGCCGCACACAGCACGCAGCGCTCCAGCGGCCAGCTCGTTATGGGGAAGAAAGACAAGGTGCATGCTTGCTGATGAAGCATTAAACCTCAAGCATTTCCCAGCTCAGAAAGCACTTGAACGTATTAACGTTAATATAAAACAAGACCAAGTTCATTCTGCCACCAGGATGCTGCTACTGGAACCCTCCTGCATTTACGCCACCATTAGTCTGTCACAGCTTCTCATTCACGCTCTTAAATTAGTCATTCATTTATTCAGCAAGTATACTCTGGGTTAGATTTTGAAGGATTGTTCAGGTGATGCCAAAAGTTTAAACTTTTACTAAGAACAATGCAGAGGTAGTGAAGGGTCTTAAGTAGGAGAATGACATGATCAGATTTTTATTTTAGAAAGATGACAGCTGGGGAGTCTGGGGGGGGGGCTCAGTCAGTTAAACATCTGCCTTTGGCTCAGGTCATGACACCAACGTCTTGGGATGGAGCCCCACGTCGGGCTCTCTGCTCATCAGGGAGCCTGCATCTCCTTCTCCTTCTGCTGCCTGCTCTGTCTACTTGTGCTCTCTCTCGTTCCGTCAAACAAATAAATAAAATCTTTTTAAAAAATTTTTTAAATAAAAAAAAGAAAGATGACAGTTTAGATATTATATGGGATGCACTCAGAAGTAGGTACCTGGAAAGCAGCTTAAGAAGGACTGCACTATCCCAGGCAATAAATGCTGATGGCCAGAAGGCTGTGGGAGCAAAATTCAAGAGAATGAAATAGAATCAAGACATACAAGGAAGGTTACCAAAGAAAAAGAAGGAACAAAACAAATTTGGAGAGATGGTTGGGAAATGATGAGTTCAATTTATAACCAGTTGCATTTAAGGTCAAATGCATAGTTAGTGCAGAACAGTGAGATACCTATCTGGACCTCACAAGCGGGTGGGAGGGGGATCTATATTTGGAAGACATCTCCAATACAAATGATTATTCAAGGAGTGGCAGAGATAGCGCAGGTAGAAATTTTAGGATTAATGGGAAAAAGCTCAGAAGACTAAACACTAAGAAAGCACCCACATTTTAGAAATGGGCAAAGAGGGAAAAGAACAGAGAAGGAGAAGAAAAAAAGAAACTGCAGGAGTACGTAGAGAGAAAGCCAAGATCAAACTTCAAGAAGGCAGCAGTCATGGTCAAAACTGTCAAGAGCTGCCACGTTGTCAACCGAAATAGAAAAGTGCAGGGGATTTAATAAAAAGGAGAAGGATGATAGAGGAGCTGGGAATCTTGGTTGTACAGATGCTCAACTGGACTGAATCAGGTTGCACTTGGAGATGAGTATAAAGAACACTTTCGTGAACTGTGAATGTCCACTTCTAGAAATTTCCACCCACGAGAACAAAATTGTCAGTTGCGGCATAATCACTGAAATTACTCCAGACCTGGTGCAGCAGTGAGGCAGGACCCAGAGAGCAAACACTTGATGACATGAGGGACAGAAGTGGGGACAGTTGTTGACAGCAATGGGAAAACAAAGGGGTCTCAACCCCTACTCCTGGCTCTCAGAACATCACTGTGAGCAAATGAGCAAATTCTACATTCATTCTTTCTTTAATTCATTCAAGAAGTATTTCTTCAGTAGCTGCTACTTTGGGGGCTGTGCTAGATGCCAGGAAGATTCTGGATAAATGAATCCACATGTGCTTCCTGCTCTCCCAAAACCTACAGTAGAGAGCCTGCTGGACATATGGAAGCCTTGAGATGGAGGAAAATGTCAGTTAAGACCCAAAAGTAGGGGCACCTGGGTGGCTCAGTCCATTGCGTGGCTGCCTTTGGCTTAGGTCATGATCCCAGGGGAGCCCTGCACAGTCTCCCAGCTCAGCGGGGAGTGAGCTTCTCCCACTGCCTGCCACTTCTCCTGCTTGTGCTCGCTGACTCTCTTTAAAAAACAAAACAAACAAACAAAAAAAACCCAAAGGTAATTGGTTCCACTGAAGAGGAGAGCAAAAGAAGGGACTTTTGTTCACGAGGAAACTGGTTCTCCATAAGACTCAGTGCACAGGTTTTGGAGGGAGGCAGTGGTGGAGGCTGGGTCAGAAGGACGAAGTCCAGAGCAGGTTGGACTGCCCAGAAGAGGCAACGCACGCTGTAGGGACTTCCATTTGTAGCACAACTAAAAACATCCGATGTGCAGCCTGGAGGAACTGGCTAACAGGACTTGGGGTTTCCAGTGGAATTCATCCCAAATGGGCAGGTTCTGATTAATGGGGCTTCTTGGAGAATTAAAATGTGCAACGCGATGGTAGCTTCCAGCACTTGGTTCTCATAACAAAACCAGCCTAGACTTGGTTAGACTGGGGGCCCAAGGGAATCTGAGCATAGGAGAGTGGAGGCATGGGGATTTTTTCCCCAATACCCATTACTGAAATAGCCCTGGTGCTCAGGAGGAAGGTGGACCTTTTGCAAAGGAGCCAGATGGTTCCAGATTGTGGTTCTGAAGGAACCCACTTCTGACCCTGGTATCTTCTGAACCTTTGTATCTCCTTGATGCTCATCTTCATCATTTTCCTCACGATATGTGACTCTCCCTTTCGGGTCCAGTTTTGATTCTTTTAACAAGGAATTTGCATCCATCATTATCTCCACTACCATGGTCTCCATAGTTGGCCCATCCTGACATGTTCTGGCCTCACCCAAGATGTCAATCTGCAGTTGTGTTGGTAGTATATTTTCCTGAACCCTTCTTCGTTGCCTGAAGACCACAGTCTTAACCCACCACACTGCTCACCTCATAAAACCCCTGAGGACCACCCCTGTCACCCAGGGTCAGGTGACCAGAAAATAAAACACGCATCACTATCCTCATCCAAATTCTGAAAGAAGTAAAATGCCAGTGCTTCCCACAACACCTTCAGGGCCTTCTTTTCTCTTTTATTCCTCAAGACAAAACTCTAGCTACTGCCATCCCCTCTGCCAACCCCCTTGTTTCTTTCTAGTTTCGTCTGCAGAGACACAAGAGGTCTTTTTCTCACCAAATATTTGGATCAGATCACATTCTGATGAGCTGAGTGCTACACACTATAAAGTGCCCTTCAAAAGAGATATTCTTATGAGTCAGAATGGTCCTCTGGGCCCTAGAATCTTAGCTTCTTCCTAAGTGGTTTCCTCTGGTGGCTTCAAGGCCTACTGCCAGTTTTCCTGCTGTGCCGATTGCCTTTCCCTTTCCTCCACTCCAACCAAACAAATATTCTTTGGCACTCTGTTTCATCCTTCCAAAGCCATCTTCAGACTCCTTCCCCACTGCAGCTGGCAGACAACGGTCTTCTAGTCCATCCCCCAGTTCCTCTGTTTGCCCACAGAAGTTCTCACTCAAATTCTGACCCATACAGATAATGTAGCCACACCAGGTAGAAAAGGTGAACACACACCTCGGCCCCAAACACCCATCTGGGATATAGGTGAATGGAGGGCAGGGAACAGGGTGTGTGACTCTTGAGTGCAGTCCTTAGAATAATATCAGTGTTGGCAAAGGGTGAAAAATAATGGGAAAATCAGAACCACAAGAGAAATACAAGCATGTGTCAGGCTTCTCTTCATTCACTTGTAGACAAAATCAGAAGCAGATGTTTTTATTCACTGCCCTTCGCATTGGCACCCACTGCCTGACGAACTTCCTCTTGCCAGCGCGCTCTCCCTGGGCTTAACCATCCACACACTGGCTGCAACTTACCACTCATTTCACCATGGGCTCTACGAGAGCTTCCCCATTTGCCCATCTTGTGTTCCAAGGCTTCCCACGATCTGTGGGCCAGGTACAGTTACAAGCAGCTGTCACTTACCAGCTCTGCTGGTTTGTGTTTCAAAGCGCTACAATATACACACCTAAAATCACTGAAATTCCACACTGTTCACTGGGGTTTCTCAATGGGTGCAGAGCTGCTCATTGGGACCTGCCAAACCACGATGTAGGAAGTCTAGTCCCAGTGTCTGTATGGTAATCAGCAACATGAAAAAAGCTACAATCAATTTCCACAGATGCCTAACTTATGTCGGGGAAGGTGCCCAGGCTCAAGCCCGATGTATAGAGCAGCTCCATGCAATCGTATTATGTTAGCACATTGTGGGCAGGATGGAAAGAACTGTCAGGTTCTATGTTTCCAAATAATTGAAATCAAGTGTTTATTCTACTATTCATTCATTTATATAACACTTCTTAAGCATTTAGTATGTGCCAGGGAATACTATTCGTACTGGGGACACAGCAACTTGGAAAAAATAATAAAGAATCACTGCTGTTGGCAAAAAGATGATAGATGGATACTGAGTTCTAACAGAGTGCCCTCATTCTATATCAGTTGTTAGAGGTTGTGATGGTTAATGGTGCCCAGATATTTTGTCGAACGTTATTCTGAATGTTTCTGTGAGGGTGTTTTTTGGATACTGGTATTTTTTAAATTTTATTTTTAAAGATTTTATGTATTTACTTGAGAGAGAGAGAGTGGGGAAGAAGGGTGGAGGGGGGGTAGAGGGACAAGCAGATTCCTTGCTAAGCACAGAGCCCAACTCAGGGCTTGATCCCACAACCCTGAGATCATGACCCGAGCCAAAATCAAGAGTCTGATGCTCAACAAAATGCACCACCCAAGCACCCAAATATTAATAATGAAAACAGCGAACATTGAGTAAAGCAGCTTACCCTCCATAACATAGGTGGGCCTCATCCAATCAGTTGAAGAGCTTAAAGAAACAAAGACTGACCTCCCCCAAACAAGCTGGAACTTCAACAGATGACAGCCTTCAAGTAAGAACTGCAGTATGAGCTCTGTCCTGAGTCTTCTGTCTGACCTGCAGATTTTGGATTTGCCAGTCTCAGCAATCACATGAGCCAATTCCTTAAAATCACCCTCTCTCTCTATACACACAAACACACATACACACACACGTATTGATTCTCTGTCTCTGAGGAACCCTGACAGGGGTATTCTGATCTTGATGGGAAAGTCTCCAATCTTAGCATACCTATACTCATATTCATGTCCACGACAGCGTCTCCCACATACTTCCCAGCACTGAAATTGGAGGAACTGGTTATCCCCGCCCCTCCCCTGACAGCCTTCATGAGACACCTGGGCAGGACCCCGACTTGGGTTAACAGCTATCAAGGAAAGCCTGGTCTTTGGAAGTCGGACCCTAGGCACCTACCCCTGGTACCTCCTTAACCTCACACATTCCAGTGTGTTCTCGGGGAAATCACCCAGTTCTGCTGGCTCTAAAGGTCACCTACAAACCTTCCTGGGACTGAAAATCAATCCTTAGTTCTGAGCCACACCAGTTTGCATCCTCTGCTGAGTTCATGCAAATGTCAAAGCAGCAGGAGAGTGCCACAGTAGGAAGCGGCAATCAATCCTGCCCCAGAGACAGCAGGCCACCTAGCAGCTCACCTACTTGCTAACCAGAAACCGTGGACACCACAAAGGTCTGCTCCTGTCTTTAAAGTCCTTCATTCCAAAGTATTCATTCGCTCATTGGGATTGGCCTGGATCCAAGCGCCTTTGGGCCCTTCCATATGGTCTCGCCTTTGCTTCTGCTTCCCCTCTGCGTGGGGTGCTTTCTTCCATTTTTCTATCAGAAAACTATCCATTCTTCCAGCCTTGTCTCAAATGTTCCATGTTTTCTGAAGTCTTTCCTGACCCCTGCCAGCAAAAGTTAATTACTCCCTTAACTGTATTCCCAGAGACATTTAAATTTCTTCTGAAGATTAGAAAGGACACATCAAAAACAGGGTCATATTAACCAAATATTCAGACATCGGCCCAATGAAAGCTGTTCGAGAAAACTGGTCTAACTATGAGAAGGTTCAGGTTTTACTGGTTCTATTCTCTCAGTACCATTCTTTAAAAATGCAATTTGTAGGGGCACCTGGGTGGTTCAGTTGTTAAGCATCTGCCTTCGGCTCAGGTCATGATCCCAGGGTCCTGGAATCAAGCCCTGCATGGGGCTCCCTGCTCGGCAGGAAGCCTGCTTCTCCCTCTCCCACTCCCCCTGCTTGTGTTCCCTCTCTTGCTGTGTGTCTCTTTCTGTAAAACAAACAAAATCTTTAAAAAAATAAAAATAAATAAAAATGCAATTTGTAAACAGGCTGACAGCACTGGACAGCTCAGTAGCAGCTACTTTCCAGAGATTAGTTGGCTCATAAACCAGGTATAAGCCTTAAATATGAGAACTCCAAAATATAAAAACGTGTTGTGCAGTGCTCAGGAGGTAAGTCCTGGTCATTTCTCTCCACGTAGCTGGGCGTGCGCTCTGCAACTACAACTGTTTATATCATAATCACCCTTGTTACCTCTATTCCTTAGATCCTTCCTCCCTAAGAGTGAATGGAATTGTGCTGTCTTCAAAATAGTTCAAGTGGCTATTAATTTATTCCACTGAAATGTCCTAATAAGATGCCCCCCAAACTTTCCATACCATCACATGTCAAATCCATTTAAATGCCCCAGACTGACTTTAGCACATATCATGTGGTGATTTGCAAAAGAAACAATAAATCTGAGCTAATCGTGGAAATAGATGTTGGATGGGATTGCCAACAGACCATGCTAAGAACTACCATAAACACGCCCTGATTTTTGCAAAGTTCATCTGTCGCCTGGAGCCCGCAGAGCGGTTGCGGGGGTGTGTAGCAGCTTCAGTTTGGTACCGAACTTAACATTCACGTTTCCTGGGCAGGTCACATTCAAACATTAATTACACAGAAGTAATAAAATAATCTCACTCTTACTGAAACTCCCAGCATCCTGGGTTTTTTCCCACCACAGCATGAGGGGTGCCATTTTGGCTTTTATACCAGATAAGTCAACTCATTACTTATAACACTGCTCCAGAGGCAGGACTGGGTTCCGGCAGCTTCTGGACATCCTGCTAGTGGTTGGCACAGAGGAGGGACTGCCCCTTCTGTGCTTGGTCGACAACAAGTCTCTGGCTGGAGTGTCTTCCATGTCTCTCAAAACTTGGCCTTCATGTTGTATGATGATAAAGGCAAGTCCAACGACTCATGTCCCACCGATTATACCTGGCCACTCAGCAGTATTTTATACAAATCCCCCTTCTCCTGAAACACTCATGTGCCTGGTTCCCAGGGTGCCACACAGCCCTAGTGTCCAGCTTTGTGGCAGTCCTTGTCAAGTCTAGAAGCCTCTTCTTTCAGGAGCTCAGGCTTCCAACTTCCCCAAGCTCACATCCCAGCACCTTGCATCCCATCAGACTGTCTTATATCCACCTGCAGGCCGCTGACTTCTTCAAGTATCTCCTTCTCCAGCCTCTCCCGAGAGCTCCAGACAAATCTTCACAGCAGACATGCCCTTCCAGCCGGACATCCGGACCAGCTCCGCACAGCCATATTACGTGAGCACAAAGGGCACTCGAATACAACTCTTCTATAGCCTCTCTGGAACTGTGCCCCTCAGACTTCCCCGTATCCATAAGGAGGCACAATGACTCCCTCAGGCAATACGAGACTGTCCCCCTGCTCTAACACCAGGGCTACTTCATCAGCAAATCCCATCAGCTTTATCTCCCGCTTTCTGCGACTCCCTGTCACCATGGCCTCTCCCCTGGACCACAATGTCAGCCCCTAACATTAGTGATTAGTGATTAGTGATGGTTTTAAAGTATAAATCGAATCACATCACCTCCCTGTTCAAAGCCAGTCCAGGGGTGCCTGGGTGGTGCGGTGGGTTGAATGCTGGGTCTTGGGTTGGGCTGAGGGTTGTGAGATCAAGCCCCATGTCAGGGCTCCATGCTCAGCGTGGAGTCCGCTTGGGACTCTCTCTCCCCCTTTCCCTATGCCCCTCCCCTTTCAAATAAATAAATAAATAAATCTAAAAAAATAAAGAAAAAGTGCCAACCTAAGTCTCCTCATTACACTCAGAAGTGGTCTGGTTTCTTTTTTTTGAGGAGGTGAGGAAAGGTATGGATTAGAGGGAATTTTATTTTTGTTGTTGGCAATCTTAAATATATTTTCAGGGTGGGGGCGATACCAGAGATTTCTACTATATAACACTCCCTTCCTCTGATTCCAAGTACTGTACTGATATGAAGATCCAACCATACCCTGTTACGGCTTAAAACCCTTCCATGGCTCCTCACTGCTCTTCGACAAATAGCAAAATCCTGCTGTGGCCTGTAGACCCTGTTCCACGCCCCTCCTCCCCAACCCCCAAGGCTGCAGTGAAGCAGAAAGAGGTTAGATGGGAAGAGCTTAGGCCAGCATTCTTGGCCCTGCCACCTCCTCCCAGCAGCCCTCCCTAATTTTACCCACATGAAGGTCCTCTCTTCAGAACATCCCAGATTCTTACCTTCACACCCTGAGGCTGGACAGAACCAGGTCCCTTTACACCTCTGACTGCCATTCTTCCCCTCCTTCACCATGGTCTCCCCCGCCGCCACCCTACCACCACCACTAGACTTCTTGCAGCTGCTTACACAAGCTCATTCCCTCTCGGGGCCCTATTTCCTCTGCCTGGACCGCATCCCCTCAGATGACCACATGTTCACACGCTTACTTTGCTCTTATGATCTTCAGAGACCTCTCTCCGGAGTGGCCCTTCCTATCCATAACTGGGCCTGAGCACCCTGTCCCCTTCTCTGCTTTATTATTTAAATTACATCTATTTAATATCTGTCTCCTCCACTAAAATGAAAACAGGGAAGAAAGGACTTCTACGAACTCATTCGCCACGGACTCCCACTCCGGTTGGCTGGCAGTTCAAGCTGACCGGAGCTGGCTCTACACACCCAGCCTATGTGCCCACAGAAAAACCCACCCGGACGCGACTTAGTGACAGCATCTCTGAGATACAGAAAAAAGAGTTTAGTTGAGCATCTGAACGTGCTTCTTTTGTTCAATGAACCATTTGTAAGACCTTTATTTCCCACACCTATGCCTGAGGATTGCCTGAAGGACTGAACGGGCATGAAATCAGAACTATTCCAATTGCAAATGTACAGAAAGCCAATTCCAAAAAGCATATTCCAGAAAGAAGGAAGGAAGGAAGAGAGGCAAGGAGGAAAGGAAAGGAAGGGAGGAGAGGAAAAGCAGAGGAAGGAAGGAAGGAAACAAGCAAGCACGAAGCCATCCAACGGCTCAGAGCAGGATCTTTAAACAATATTGTTAGGACACATTTTCTCTCCCATCTCTCACCTCGCTTGTCCTATTTATGAAAGCTGTATTCTCTCCTGCTATAAACACGCTCCCTCTGTGTAACAAGGGAGTAAATACTGTCAGTTTCCGGACTGTAATCATTAAGTAATTCCAGTGCAAAGGGGATTTCTTTTTTCCAAAAGCCTTTTATCAATCCCAGGAATGACTCGAGGGGCATGTACATCCACCACTGGACAAATGCCTTGTCTGGGGGTACACGCCTGAGGGCGGTGCTCACCCCCGCAGTCCAGCTGAAGAGCAACAGAGCTGGGGCTGGCCAGCGTGCTAAGCAACCAGACTGAAGGAGCGGGCAGCCCCTATCCAGCAGAATGAACCAGGATTTGCGGATGTCTTTTTTATCCCAGGTACGACAGATGTTTTTCATCTCAACCTACACATAGAATTTAGGTCTAGAAGAAAATCTCTGCACTCAGCAGCAAAGAGGGGAGGACAAACCTCCCACTCTTTATCTGCTCCCACACAAACCCACGTGGACCTTCTATGTTCACAGAACAACCCAACATGCTCACAAATGCCGGAGAAGCCCTAAAGCCAATCTCCCAGGACAGCTGCAGAGATAAGTAATGATCAACAAGTCAAACTCAAAAGTGAATTACAGGCGGAAATATCAGCATAGTTATTTATCTACAGCTCCCCCTTTAGTGTCATCTGGAATTACGGTTTTAAAGACCATTCACCCACCAGTAACTCTCAGGTCATTTCTCTGGATGAACCTCTCCCCTGAACCTCACACTGGCGAGTCCAATAGTCTGCATGTCAATATCCAAGAGGCAGCTCAAACCTACGACATGTAAAACAGAAGTCCTCCTCTTCCCAAATCTGATCCTCTCTCTTGTCTTCTGCTCAGAGGTGACAACTCCGTTTCACTTCTCAAGCAAATACCCTTGAACTTGAACTTACCCTGAATTCTCTCTCTTCCACCTGACATCCGGAGCTTCAGCCAATCATGTCAGCTCTGCTTCAAACTATGTAAAAAATCAACCTAGAGCTGGCACTTCTCTGCCACTACCCCCTGGTCCGAGTCACCAGCATCCCTTACCTGGGCCACTGCAAAAGCTTCTCAGCTGGTCTTCCGGCCTGCGCACTCAGTGTCCAACCAAGAAGCCAGAGTGATCCTGTTAAAAAAAAAAAAAAAAAAGTAAGCTCATGTCACACCTCTGTTCTCAAATCCTCTGCTGCATGCCCATCTCATGAAGCTGGAAGTCAAAGCCAAGAAGCCTTGTGCGATCTGGCCCCTGTTGCCTTCCTGACATCACGTCCTGCTACTGGGCCCCTCACTGGTTCAACTCAAGTCACCTGGGCATTCTTGTCAGTCCTCATATATACCAGGCATGGTCCTGTTGCAGGGTTTTGGACTAGCAGTTTTTTCCACCTGGAATCCTCTCCCCTAAAAATCCTTACCTTTACCATTATGAAAGCTGCCCAAATGTACCCCCATGCAACACTTCCTCTCTCATTTCTTCACCTTATTTTTTCTAGGTCACATCTCTCCACTGATGTATAAACGTTTTGTTTGCTGATTGCCTGTGTCTCCCCAACAGACTACAACCTCCATGAGAGTGGGGATGTGTGTGTGTGCATGTGTGTCTGTATGTGTGCTCTATCACCAGTGCCTGAAACTGTGCCTGGGATATAGTAGGCGTTCAGTAAGTATGTGCTAAATTAATCAATTACCTATCTGTAAATTTCTCTTGCCCCCCCCAAAAAAAGAAAAAGCAAACTATATGACTTAAAGAAAAACCCTCTGTTGCCTCCTCCTCATCCTCTCGCTCACACAGACTTTAAGAAATAGAAAAATATTTTTAAGAGTATCTGCTTTTTGAGCCCAGTAGGTTAAAAGAATGTATTAAATAAGAACTACTTGAAATAAGATACAAGCATAGCAAAATGAAGTATGTAGTAACGGAAATAAAATCAGTAGGTATACATAAAATCAATTCATATCATAGAGAATAAACTTGAGAAGCACTCCCAGAATAAAGGCCAAATGAATAAAGTTGTAAAAAAAATGCACAAAGGGAATGGCATACTTGAAGGGCAAATCTTAGATAGGAAACCCACCCGTAAAAGAATAAATGGATGAGAAGCAATAATAGAAGGAAGGATTAGATAAAATATTCCAGACCTAAAAAAGCAAGCTTGACAATCAGAACTTGATAGTTTAACATCTCCCAGAGAAACTTAATGAACAGAAATAAATATTATGACATAGCCTCATAAAAATTTAAAACTTAAGGAATATTTTTAAGGTGTCCTAAAATCAACCAAACTGGGGGAAAAAATCGACTACAGTTTCTTTTCCATTATCCTTTCTATAATAATAAATGCCAGACAATAAGGCCATTTACAGCACACGGAGGAGAAAAGTTTATGATTTAGTATTTTTATAAGTATCTATGTGCTATCCATATGTTAGGACAACATCTGTTAAGTAAGTACACCCGCAAATGAGGAATGTTATTTAAAAAAAAATCAGCTAGCAGATGAAAAAAGCTGGTAAATTTACCTCCCAATAAGTTTTTTACAAAAACTGACTGATGATACATTCCAGCTCACTAAGAGGTTAATTTAAGTTAAAAAAAAATGAAGGCATTTAATAGAAAATAATTACCAGTAGACATCGAAACGGGTTAACTGCCAAGAGATAATTAAATAAATACATTCATAGTTATGAGAAAAATGATATAGTCTAACAAATATAATTTTAATTAATATAATATAGTAACTGAAACAGAATGCAAAACATACATTTATTGAAAAAAAGGGCGTGTTATTCCAAAAGATTTATTTGTGTGTTAACTTTCAGATTAATTTCATGGAAGTGTAAATCTGTGTGTGCACTGATGGAGTGAATAATGGTAGGGAAATTTGAAAAGCAAGAGACTAAATTCTTATTAAAATGTGAAGCACTGGTAGAATTTAAAAGAGACTATCTTTCTTCAATATACAAAATTTTGGAATAAACCTAACAAATGTGTGCAAAACATGCATGGAAAAAAAAATACAACTCTTTTGAAAGACACTAAGGACTCAGAGAGAAAGAAATGTCATGTCTGTGGGTCAGAATAATATACTCAATTTTTTAGATATTTTGTTTCTTCTCAAATTGAACTTTGAATTAAATGTAATTCAATCAAAATCCCAGACATGTTTTTTTTTTTTTCAACAGAACTTGGAAAGTCAATTCCAGACTGTATATGGAAGAGCAAAAAGCAAGAACAGCACTTGAAGACAGAAAAGGTAAAAGGATTTGCACTCTCAGATCTTAGGACTTACAATAATAAAACCGTAGTGACTGATCACCATAGTGTGGCACTAACTTACGGACAGACAAATGAAACAGAACAGAGATGACCCTCTGAGCCTCTTACACATGAAAATGTGATGTATGGCAGAGGTGGCATTGAAGATCACAAGAGAAAGGATACAAGTTTAATATATGGTGCCAAGACAACTCATTATCCACATGGAAAAAACAAAATTGGATTCCACATCACAGCACACTCACCACACCAAGGGATTAAAGACTTGAATTCAAAAGTGAAAACCTAAAAAACTTAAACATATAGGAGAATATCATTATGGTCTCAGGTTGGAAGGAAATCCTTAAGTAACAAGAAGAGGTAATGAAAGAAATTATGAATACATTCAACCATCTTAAAATTAAGAACTTCTATTCCTAGAAAGATACCCTGAAGAAACCCTCATACACTGCTAGCTGTAGTGTAAAATGGTACAACTACTTTGGAAAACAGTTGGACACTCTCCTAAAATTTAAATGCACACCAATCATACACCCAGCCATTCTACTGCTCGATATGCTAAAAGATAAAAGAAATACATGTTCATCCAAAGGCTTCTGTGAATGGCTTTGTTTTTAACAGCCTAAAAATTGAGACAATGCAAATATACAACAAAAACGGGATGGATGGGGCACCTGAAGGGCTCAGTTGGTTAACTGTCTACCTTCAACTCAGGTCATGATCCTGGGTCCTGAGATCAAGGCCCTCATCAAGCTCCCTGCTCAGCGGGGAGTCTGCTTCTCCCTCTCCCTCTGCCCCTCCCCCTGCTTCCATTCATGTACACACTCTCTCTCAAATAAATAAAATCTTATAAAAATAGGGGGAATAGATAAATAAATTGTGGCCTATCCATATAATTGAATATTAGTCAGTAATAAAAACGAATTAACTATATATGCAACAACATGGATGAATCCAAAATAATTGCACTAAGTGAATGGAGCCAGACAAAACTGAATGCAGACCATATGATTCCCTTTGTATAAAACTCTAAAAAATGTAAATTAATCTAGGTGACAGAAAATAGATCAGTGGATACCTGGAGATGGGGAGTGTAGGGAATAAGAGAAAAGGGTTACTAAGAGGAACAAGGGAACTTTTGAGAGTGCAGAGTAAGTTCATTATCTTGATTGTGTTGATGGCTTCCTATGTATACAGATGTCAAATTTTTAGTTGCCCATTTAAAATAAGTGCAGTTTATTGGAGGTTAATCAAAACTCAATTAAGCTGTATTTTTTTAAAAAGGTATCATAAAGTTAAAAGACAAGCCCAACACTGGAAGAAGACTATTTAAAATATATATAACCATCAAAGGAAGAGCATTCAATATATATATTTTTTGTATATATATAAAATACACACACACACACTCACTATATATATATATATATATATAGAATAGCATTCAACATATATTTTAAAGTCCTTGAACCCAATGAGAATAAAGCAAGTAATACCGTAAAACAGGCAAAAGACATTAACAGGCATTTCACAGAAGAGGGACCACAAATGGTAAATAAACTAAGAAGAAGATGCTCGGGGCGCCTGGGTGGCTCAGTGGGTTAAGGCCTCTGCCTTCGGCTCAGGTCATGATCCCAGGATCCTGGGATTGAGCCCCACATGGGGCTCTCTGCTCAGCAGGGAGCCTGCTTCCTCCTCTCTCTCTGCCTGCCTCTCTGCCTACTTGTGATCTCTGTCTATCAAATAAATAAATAAAATATAAAAAAAAAAAGAAGATGCTCAATCCCATTAGTAATCAGGAAAACATAATTGTAAAATCATAATAATGTACCATTTTACTTCCACATATTTATGGAAAAAATTACAAAGCATAAGCAAGGACGCAGATCAATAAAAACTCTTACACATCACTGGGAGAGCTAACATGGTATGCCACTTCAAAAACGAATGTCGCCTTCACATTAAAACTGAAGCTCTTCATACTCTATAACCCACCAATTCTGTTCTCAGGAACATGCTTTAGAGAATTCTTGTACATGCACATTAGTCAACACCTACAGCAGCATTCATAGCACCATTATTTGTAATAGTGACAAACTGGAAAAAACTAAAATGCTCATCAACCAGAGAACAGGTGAATAAATTGTAGTACATTCTCTCAACCAAAAAATTTATCAGGATTAATATGGATATACTAAGTCTAAATGCAACAACACAGATAATTCACAGGAATGTCATATTGCAGATGAAGTACCAAGCTGCATAGAATGTATCTATGGTATACAATTTTTAAAAATTAAAAAAAGCAAAAGCAAACAAAGTATTGTTTTAAAAATGCAAACATATGTGACAAAACCTTAAAAATAACTTCAATGTGCAAGTCTTTCACCTCCTTGGTTAATTTTATTCTTTTTGGTGCTATTAGAAATGGGACTGTTTTCTTAGTTTCTCTTTCTGTTGGTTAGTTAGTGTGTAGGAATGCAACAGATCTCTGTATATTAATTTTGTATCCTGTGACTTTACTGAATTCAGTTATTAGTTCTAATCATTCTTCACTGGAGACTTTAGGTTTTTTTATACATAGTATCATGTCATCTGCAAATACTGATGGTTTTACTCCTTCCTCACTGATTTGGATGCAATTTATTTCTTTTTCTTATCTGATTGCTGTGGCCAGGACTTCTAGTACTGTGTTGAATAAAAAAGGCAAGAATGTGCATCCTTGTCTTGTTCCTGATCCTACAGGAAAAGCTTTCAGCTTTTCATCTTTGAGTATGATGTCAGCTATGGGTTTGTCATGTATGGTCTCTATTATGGTGAGATATAGGCCTGCTATATCCACCTTGTTGAATTTTTATTATAATTTGGAGTTTTTATCGTAAATTGATGTTGAATTTTGTCAAATGTTTTTTCTGCATCAATTAAGATGCTCATATGATTTTTAGCCCTCATTTTACTAATATGATGTATCACATTGATTGAATTTGTGGCTATTTAGTCATCCTTGCAATCCTGAATAAATTTCATTTGATCATGGCATATGATCCCTTTAAGGTACTGGTGAATTCAGTTTGCTAGTATCTGTATCTATGTTCATCAGTGATATTGGCCTATACTCTTTTTTTTCTATACTGTCATCTGTTTTTGGTTTGAGGGTATCATTGGCCTCACAGAATGAATTTGGAAGCATTCCAACATCTTCAATTTTTTGGAAAAATTTAAGAATAGATATTAATTCTTTTTTAAATGGTTGGGGGAATTCACCTGTAGAGCCATGTGGTCTGTGACTTTTGTTTGTTGGGGGTTTTTGTTTTTTTAAGATTTATCTATGTATTTTAGAGAGAGAATGAGTGAGCAGAGGGACAGAGGGAGAGCAAGAAAGAAACTTTAGGAGACTCCTCACTGAGCTTGGAGCACGAAGTGGGGCTTGATCCCACAACCCCAGATCACGACCTGAGGTAAAACCAAGAGTCAGATCCTTAACTGACTGAGCCACACAGGAGCCCCAAGAGTTTTTTGATTATTGATTCAATTTCATTACTAGTAATCAAGTTGTTCAGATTTTCTATTTCTTCTAACTTAGTCTAAGAGAATAATAAATCCCATAGACTGGTGCTTACCAGTGAAGGGGAGGCTAGGAAGAACACACCAGTGAATTGATGGGGGTAAGACAGTATTAAGTAAATGCTGATGTTCTGGTTAAGCTGCTGGGTTCCAGTTACCTTGGTAACATAGATTTATTTTTATAACTTACATGTGTGCTTCAACATTTTGTATGTATCAAATACTACATGGTAACAACATTTGAAAGAAAAATTTTACACTTCTTAGCATGATAAAGAGCAGTAAGTTAATATGCAGATATATAAGAAAAATGATAGAAATACAGTAGATAAGTTGTCAGGCAACAAAGAGCAATTTACAAGAGACCAAATGCACCTAGAAAATAAACTTGGAAAAAGATTCAGTCTCACCTAAAATCCAGAAAATTGCCTCTTGAAGCCACATATTACAGCCAACTAAATTATCAGCTTTATATAGCTATAATTCTATTGTACACTTAAAATCCTGGAAGTTGTTTATCCTAAGATACTACTGAAAAGTCAATTAGCGAAACATTTTAGCATCTGAAAATATTCTTCCACTTTAAGCCAAATATCTTATTTTTTATAATCTTTATTTTTATAGTTTATTCATCATAGTGAAAAGTAAATATTCAACAACATGAAAAATATTAAGAAAATCATCATGTATCTCCTCAAAGGCATAAAAGTTGATAGTTTTGAACATTATGCAACAAAAAAGCAATGTTAATAAACATTTGATGAAAAAAAGGTAAGGATGTACACACATCATTATGACAACTATACTTTTAAAAAGAAACAAGCCTATAAAAAGTCATGGAATTAAATACTCTAGAACTATAACACTAGTTTTATTGGGTTAATAACAAATTTTTTATCTGTTTTTTTTTCTATTTCTTTTTACTATTCTCTATATTCCAAGATTTTCATAAGTGATTATACTTTTTTTTTTATCATTTAGGAGTTAATAAGAAAATGAAAAGCTAATGCTTAAATATTAGGCTTACCATTTATAAACAAATTAGTTTTACCTTCCTCAAAGTCACAGGAACATTATCTAAGCTGGTACTAAATAAAAAGCAAACACCAAAACAAAACAAAACCTACCAAAGTGAATTTAAAAGCCCATAAGAGTTAAAAAAAGAAAGCTAAATTTAGTTGGAATGGTGAATAAAACGAATAGAGAAATATTTCCTTGAATTCACATAAAAGGACAACGCAGAGAAAAAAGTTGCAACAGCCTTTTTCTCTCCACACAGAGTGGTTCATTTTTTTCAGAGTGAGCACAGAAAAGAACGAACCCCTGAAACATATTTTTCAAGTGAGAAAGTACACCCATTTGAACTTGACTTTTAAGATACACACATTTTTAAACAATAGGACACAAAGGTGAGGACTTGGTGTGCATATCTATTAGCAGACAGCTGCTTATAATTTTGGTTTAGAGTTGGAACACTATTCTTGGAATAACCAATTGTGTTCAATTTGTAACAGATGTAACCAAGTGTTTATTACAGTAAAATGCTAGTTTCCTCAAGTCAAAAGTTCAATGAATAAACAAGCCCTGTATGTAAGCAGAATGACATTTATTGTTCCAAACCAAAGAATTCACTCTAATCAGGGGTGGACATTAATTATTCCATTAACTACAGTGTTCTTAATTTTATTCTACTTGGAAGAAAGGGGAAACTAGCTCATTTGTTGCGTTATACTTAATTATGTCTTATTCTCATAGATCCCATACATGATTGCAATCATAAAGTTAAACACAGGGAAATATCTAAACATTTCACATGAATCAACATTTCGCCCACATAACCATCTTTAATCAAAAGAGGGGGAAAAGTCTGATTCAAGACCTAGTTCACAGTCTCTGTATAGTCTTTATGTAGGAACATCAAATCACACCAGCCTTCCTGCCAAAGAGGTTTTCTTTCAATGTGCCTTTTAATGGGTGTCCCTATGCTGTTGCCCACTGAAACCTTCTCACAAACCATTCTCAGGACAAGTTTCCACAAAGACTCTGACTCAGTCACCCTATTTTACGAAAACCTTCAGTTTTCAGTACTGCTTTATGGAATGGGCTGAGCTAGGATGCAGACAGCAGGATAGCTAGCATCCAAATCCAGGGTTTAAAAGGGTAGAAAAATGCCAGAAACACAGAAGTAGTTATAGCTGAAGACATAAGAAGGAAGGAAGATCGGTGAGATCAGCAGGCTGGCAAGCACTTTGCTAGAAAAGCTGGTGTAAAATACTGGGTATTGGAGGGAGCCCACTGGGTTAAACTGAGGCAGACACAACCACTTCAAACAGCTGGAAGAATGGACTTGAAGGGTTCAACTTCCACCTGGGACCAAGGTCATGGCCAGATGGGCAAGTTCTCCTGGGCATAGGACAACCTGAAGGCAAAGCTATCAGATAAACACGACATGTCTTTCTGGTGCATCAGTTAACTCAATGACAAGTAATCAAAGCATAACTCATATTAAAATAATTACACACATATTATGGAGGGGAATAAGTTGCAACACGAAGACTTAAATAAATTTTGATTTTTTTTTTTTTTTAGACCACTTAGGGCTAACTACCCTAGTTTGGGATTATGCCTTCATTCTCTTCTTCCTCCTTTAGGGATAATTACTCAGGGGTAAAATTTGAGAGAATCTGCTAAGTTACTCAACATGGCAATAAAAATCTTCCACAGTAAGATTCTTGTCCACCTTTCAACCTTATCTTCCCCTATAGTAAGTAAATCTTCCCCTGTGACAAATAGATTGATCTAGTAACACTGCCAAAAACAAACAAACAAACAAACCTGGGACAACACCTTAAGAATGCTAAAAATTCTAATTCTACTAATTGTGTAAAAAATGTACAAGTATTGGGGTGCCTGGGTGGCTTAGATGGTTAAGCATCTGCCTTTGGCTCAGGTCATGCATGATCTCAGGGTGCCGGGATCGAGCCCCACATCCAGCTTCCTGCTCAGTGGGGAGTCTGTTCTCTCTCTCCCCCTCCACCCCACTTGTGCTCTGTATCTCTCTCAGAAAATTGATAAAATCTTAAAAAAAAAAATTAAATGTACAAGTATTATGTTCTCCTTTGTATAACTTCAAATATTCACAATTAGAAGTTACTCATGAGCCCGTCTCAACTACTGAGAAACTTACAAAGCAGGAATAAATGTGCAAACATGAATATGCAGAGCACAAAGGGATGATGCCAATTAAAGCTCACACATTTTTATTTTGAAGAAACCAACGTACCATTACTATTTGTCTATTTTTAAATGTGTATACCAACCCCTAATAAAGTGACTTTTTTTATTCTCCCAGGACACAGCAATTAAAAAGTAGATAATGACAAAGCAGGGGGGAATGAGAATAGTAGCAGGGACAAGCGCACTAACAAAACGCAGAAGCAAGAGTTAGAAATACTGACAGCAAGAGTTAGAAACTAACCAACCAGACACAATCATCAAAAAGCAAAAAAAAGTGTAGGGCCATTCAGTGCAGAAAGACATCAAAGACGTTGATAGCCCCAAACAAGTGGCATGGACAGGCTGATGGTCCTTGTGCTGGATTCCTCAATATCCACTTGACCCCAAATTATAACAAGTTCATCACTCTCTGCTGGCCAGTGACTGGTCTAAAACTGGGCATGCAAACCAATCCTGTCCAATGAGTTCTGTGATGAGGTCTGTGCGATGACCCCCAAGAATTCACTGGCCATTTGCCACAGACAGAGAATGGTGCCCAGCACAATAGGTAGGGCAGAATTAAACAAGGAACAGAAGAACAGCTAGACCCAAGATACTAGACTCGAAACCTGCCCATCAGGAGCATGTGAACTGTACTATCTACCTATTGAAGCCTTTTTCCATTGGGATTTCCATTCCATGCAGTCCAAAACTTCTCATCACACAGATTAAGCTGAAGACCTGGCCGCAGCATTGGGTGACTTGGGAGTAAGGGATTTAATCTCTTTGAGCCTCAGCTTTTTCACTGAGAAAAGTTTCCTCATTGATAACTGTGAAATTTTAAGGCAAAAACATATTGCATCATATGGCAGTCTGTTCCTCCAAAGGCTGGCACATCCCAAAAATCAAGACTATAAACAGACTATATTTAAGACGCTAGATCGAGTGGAACATATTTTTGTCCAGATTTATTTTAAGGTAATTAATAACAAATTCTAGGAAGTTTTTTCTTTAACATGACAATGAGTATCCTAATCCCAGAGCTAATAACAGATCTAATAGAAAGTGCTAGAACTGTTTATAGATATATATGTATAATATTTTAATTTACATATATGTAATTTTAATTGTGGTAAAATACACAACAGAATTTACCATCTAAACCATTTTTCAAAAGATTTGTTGATTTGAGAGAGAAAGTGAGAGGCCACACAAGTAGGAGGCACACAGGGAGAGGAAGAGAGAGTCTCAAGCTGACTCCAAATGAGCCTGGAGCCCAATGTGGGGCTTGCTTTCAAGACCCTGAGATCACAACCTGAGTCGAAACCAGGAGTGGGACACTTAACTAACTGCACCACTCAGGC
Organism: Lontra canadensis; assembly: GCF_010015895.1. Taxonomy (NCBI): domain Eukaryota; kingdom Metazoa; phylum Chordata; class Mammalia; order Carnivora; family Mustelidae; genus Lontra; species Lontra canadensis. Next base: position 1,700,607 of record NW_022631066.1, read on the forward strand.
ACCCCAACCATCTTAACCATCTTAAGTGTACTATTTAGTAGCATTAACTACCTTCATATTGCTGAGTTATCATCACCACCTTTTATCCCCAAAACTCTTTTCATCTTGCAAAGCTGACACTCTGTATCCATTAAACACTCACTCCCTACTCTCCCTCCCTCCGGCCCTTGGCAACCACCATTCTATTTCTGTCTCTATGAATCTGACCACTCTAGGTGCCTTATAATGGACTTTTTTTTTAAAGATTTTATTTATTTATTTGACAGAGATCACAAGTAGGCAGAGAGGCAGGCAGAGAGAGAGGAGGAAGCAGGCTCCCCACGGAGCAGAGAGCCCGATGGGGCTCAATCTCAGGACCCTGGGATCATGACCTGAGCCGAAGACAGAGACTTTAACCCACTGCGCCACCCAGGTGCCCCTAATGGACTTTTTTTGTAACTGGCTTTTTGCACTTAGCATATGTCCTCAAGGTTCATGCCTGTTGTAACATGGGTCAGAGTTCTCTTCCTTTGCATGTGTGTGTGTGTGCGTGTGTGTGTGTGTGTGTGTGTATGTTTACCACATTTTATTTATCCATTCATCTGTCAATGGACACTTGGGTTCCAATGGCAAAATATTTGTAAAACCAAAAAGAAAGAAAATCTGAATAGAAAAAAGAATAATGAAAGAAAATGCAGGAAACCTTGTGTGCCTGATTAAATGCAAAGGAAAAATTCCAAAATTGTTATCAGAAGCACCCACTGTGTGTGTTTAGGCATCAGGATTGATTTCTTTTCAACTCTGAACAGGGGGGGTTTATGCTAATTTCGTCCATTGTCCCAGAAGGCAAATACTCTGATTCCTAAATGAGGGAAATTTTTCAGTAAAATTTTAACACCTTATTTATACTAAAGGGAACATACTCAGAGAACATTCCAAATGACCTTCGTTGGTTTGGATCGGTTTAGGTAACCAAGAACAGGGATTATTGATTTACTTATATATATATATTTTAAAGATTTTATTTATTTATTTGACAGAGAGAGATCACAAGTAGACAGAGAAGCAGGCAGAGAGAGAGAGGGAAGCAGACTCCCCGCCGAGCAGGGAGCCTGATGCGGGACTCGATCCCAGGACCCTGAGATCACGACCTGAGCCGAAGGCAGCGGCTTAACCCACTGAGCCACCCAGGCGCCCCGATTTACTTATACTTTTATATAAGCACTGAAAAGGAATAACACAGCCCAGCAGTGAAAGCAATAGCAGGATTTCATTATTTTTTTAAAAAAGAATAAAAGATGTTATTCGTAATAGTGACCCTGACTCCAACAGATGATAATGCTTTACCTATTATTTTACCCACATGCTGTGCAGTGCCTGGGGTCTGTCAGAGCCAAGCAGGTGAAAGGTGACAACTCTAAGACATTGAATTAAAATAATACTGGGAACAGGAAGCCCTTAACCCACTTTCCAATCTGCTTAGTGGTTGCACTTTGGGGGCAGAAGTGGTCAGGATGGGATGAAGGAGTGGGTTCTGATGGCAGTCTGGAAGTTTTATCTGACTTTTCAAGGGCACTCCCTCAGGGAAACTGGCTAATTTCCCAGATGTTTTATGAAATTCTCACATTTTCATTCTAAAAGTGATTTTTTAATGGGCGTTAAAAACTAGGACTTAAAGACAACAAAAGACCATACAAAATTGGGTGCGTGGAAGCTATTATTAATGTCCTGAATCCAAAAATATTCCTAGGGTCTTTGATAAGTTAAAAAGGTGTCAGTGGAATTCATACCTTTTCATTTTAATTTTCTAAGCAAAACCCAGACTCACAGGTTTTTCATCCCTTAGAGGACATGAGCCATTTCTGTATGGGTGACCTGTGAATGTTAGTGTAATAATAATTCTAGGCTTAAAGTGGTTAATATACTTACACTGAATTTTTAATCTCTGAAATTTTGGATGGGTTTTCCTGTCCCAGAACAGAGTATTCTTACAATATGTCCAGGAGGGAACTCTGAGACTCCAATGCCCTTTTTTGTTTAACCAAATGGAAAATTGAAGGCAAAGAGAGGTGTTTAGGGCAGGTAAATAACACAAGTGGAAAGGGGCTAGTGGGTTTTCGGATTCCTGTTACCTCTCCTTCCGTCTTTGGGGAGGTCCTTTGCGATGCTATAGTACTTCAGCCCAGTCCCTCTGCCTGTCTCGCCTCCTTCTGTTGCCCCCCACAATTCCTTTCATGCCTCTATTCAGCTCAACCTCAAAATCGAGCTCAAAGGTCATTTCCACAAGGAGATTTGAAAAAAAAGTAACCCTCTGTATTCTAACTGGTTTCTTTACTCAATACTTCTCCAGGATCTTGATATTTCGTTATTGTTTACTGTATATTACTATAAAATATTGGTAAGCAACACCTTAAATTTTTAATTTTATTTTACAAAGGCACACACACAGGTTAAACAGGTTAAATGCTATAGCAAGGTTTAAAAACAGAAATACTCTGACACTACCCCACTCCCTCCCCAAACCGCCCCTCTTCTGCCCTGGAGGCAAACACTTTCGAATTTCTCAGCTGTCTGATCTGGCATTTACCTATCTCCCCATTTCCCCGTAATATGTAATATATGGCTATTTCTTGATTTAACGAGGTGAACATCACATAACATAAAATTAGCCATTTTAAAGTGAGGAACTGAGTGAAATTCAGTACATTCCCAATGTCGTACAGCCACCACCTCTACCCACTAGCAAAGGATTTCCACCATGCCAAAGTAAAACCTCTTACCCATTAAGCAATTTCTCCCCATTCCCTCTTCCCCCACCCCAGTCCATGGCAACCACCAATCAGGGTTTGGTCTTCATGGATTTATCTGAATATTTCTTTTAAATAAAGTCATCCAATAGATAAGCTCTTCTCTCTGGCTTCTTACCATAACGTCCTGGAGGTTAAACCATGCCATAACATGTACCATGACCTTGCTCCTTATCTTGGCTGTATACTATTCCACAGTTTGCAGACACCTGTATTTGCAGTACAAATACATGTACTTGTTTGAATACCTGTTTTCAGTTCTTTTGGGTATGTACTTAGGAGAGGAGTTGCAGGAATATATGGTAATTCCACGTTTAACTTTTGGAGGAGTCATGAAGCACAGCACTTATCTTGTGTGTACACTCTAAATAAATTGAAAGGAAGGCCTTACTCTGAATTAAGTCTGCATTGTGCTTGCTTGTTTTCCTTCTGTCCTTCTCTTTCTTTTTCCCCAAGTTATATGGCTCCTGATATACCTTCGCAGATGCTCCAAAACTACTTATTCAATAGTGACTTCATCTACATAAACCTGGAGATTGCTCTAAGAAAATATTGCAAACAATACGGTCCTTTTTAACAAAAAGAAATCCCATCATCTATCTTCTTTCGCTAAACAGATTTCAGGTTTAAAAAAGTATAGATCTTCCTTGCTTGCCATCTCTGTACATTTATTCCACATTAAACTAGTCCTGATGTTTTCTCCACCCACATACTCTTCTCCCCAGATAAAGGATTTATCAGTAACTAAAAAATAATGCAATTTTAAAACTGCTTTAAGGTTGTGATGAATAACAAAGCAAGCAAATGAGAATCATTTAAACGTGGAAAAAACAAACTTGAGACAAATCCTGAATCATGAAATATTTCCCTGTGACAACAAAACTTGCTTATAAACAAGTGGCCCTTCAGAATATCCTCTGCTATCCTATACACCACGTTGGAATATTTTGAAAAAGAAAACTGTTCTCCTAGGTACAAAGATATTTAATAGATGAAGGGCCATTTCAGAGGCAGGCCCTTAGGTTAACTCCTGGCACCACACTATTGAGGATAATACAGGGTGAGGAGGGACAGAACATTCGAATTTAGACTGCACCTACTAAATCACACCCTGAAAATGGAAACAAAGCGGATTTATGCTAACCAGCAGGAAAGCCTGATCATAACGACTCTGACACTAAAACACAGCTCTAGAAAGTTAAGAAACCCATATGAAAAATGTTTTAAGAAGACACACATATTTGAATGGGATTTATATGTAATCCCTATGATCATTGCTATAGAGGTCTGGGTCTCATTATCAGGATTAGCTGCACTTTTCCTGAACAACTGGTTTGTTTTACATGGTAGGCACAACGAATCATGTTGCTGATGATGTTTTTACCTTGGCATTGGCTGCTAATGAGCTCAGAGCCCAATTTTCCGACCCACATCTCCAAGGAGGAGGATTTCATAGTATACATTTTGTATACCAATCTCATCCTCTGGTCACTTTCTTCCTATTCCTGTTTCCACTCTCACTGTATGTATATTTACGGCTCTGACTTGGGTTAAAACCTAATAGGAAGAATGTAAGAATATAAAGAAATCAGCATCTCCAGCCATCCCACTCACAACCAGACTTGTGATACTAGGATTCTAACCTTATATGGTATCTTTTCTGTAATCATTTAAGGTTGGGGCAATCTTAGGGCGATCTTTACTGTTGAGCTTGAGAACATGGGCACAACTTCCTGGGCTTCACTTTCCCTCAGTAGTCAGTGGGTAAAATTCATACCTCATCGTGTGATTGTGATGCAGGACTTACACAATCCATGCAAAGAGTTTAGTACTCTGCATGGACCATACTAAGTGCTCAATAAAAATCAGCTCTTGTTAGCCACGTATATTAACAAGTCCTCCTGTGAGCTTTTTTAGACAAAATTGAAAAAAATCTGAAAGAAGAATCCAATTTACTTCATTTACAAATGCACTGGCACGAGGGAAACTAAGTATTTCTTAATACCAAGACAAATCTTGAGTTTAGAGAAACCTGGAGGTGAAGATAAGGTGAAGAGGTAAAGACAAGTTGTAAAAAGGAGGACAAAGTAGACAAAGAGTTTAATATTAAAGGAAAATGCTATTTTTGTGCATGGTTTCTGTTTATTTAAGGTGTGTTTTGTGCCTTTGTGCACGTTTCAGATGGGGGAAACGTGGGGTGCCTGGGGGGCTTGGGTCATGATCTTGGGTTCGTGGGATCAGCCCTGCCTCAGGCTCTACCCTCAGCCGGGGCGGGGGCGGGAGTGGGGGGGAGGCAGGGGGGCGGTCGGCTTAAGAACCTTTCTTTCCTTCCTTCCCTCTCCCTCTGCCCCTCCCCCACCATGCTCCTGCTCATTTGCTCTCCCCACCCCCCAAAATGGGTGAAACACTAATATACACCATGACAGGTTCAGGGACAATGACAACAAGTATAAACAAACCTTACATATGAGAAGTTGAATACATGAAAAATAAGTACCTCAAAGAACTACAGATGATGTCAAAGATTAAAAAAAAAAAAAGGGTCACGTCCATTTGTTGTTATGGACATGTGAATACCTTTTAATTTACACAATAGATGGATATATAAAAAGCTGCTCCTAGTAAACTAGATCAGCTTTCCCCATAGACTTATAACTTCAAATTTTGCTGTGTGTGTCCAATGCTGGGCCAGACTGGAGGTGGGGAGGGAGGAGAGTCTCCAGAGGGAGATGTCAGTTGTAAATACAATACTTGGGAAGGTCCAGCAAATTTCATTTTATTTGGGAAAAGACAAAGCAGGTTTACTCTGTAAGTGCAGGAAATCCTAACTGTGTATACTGAATTTGTTTTAATTTGTAATTTGTTACCCAAAATTTTTATATGTTGAGTTGATTTAACACAAGGGATGCCTAGTACAAAAGGATGATGAGTTTACCTATTCAGAACCGCGACAAAATGTACGCATAAGAATCCAACACAAAGGGAATTTGATAATCACACTAAGCCCTGCGTCATATATCAGAGTTTTGTTTTAGATGGATTTAAATAAAGGTATTGCTCATTTATTTCATAAGGAGAAACTTTCCAAACGCCCTGAGCATACTTTTGCTTCATTTTGGTGCACAGTTCATATATTTTAATGATACATTCTCATCTAACGTGGAAGTATAAGCATAAATTTCTTATATATGGCAGTAGTCAGAATGCTCCCCTAAAAGGAATGAAAAGAACAATAACGCCTTTCAAAACAGAAATACACCATTTGTATCACTGGTGCCACAATTTCTACTTTCTTATCACTGTTAAAGCAAAAATAAAACCATTAACTTGCAAATTAGGGGAAAGTGTTTCCCTTTAAAACAAAACTTTTTTTTAAAGATCATGTCCTTCAAAGGTCATTTTGGTGAACTTAGTAATGCCATTTATCTTTTAAATAAAATGCTGTAAAAGTTAAATGTAAAATCATGTCAGCTTTGCTTTTCTCTCATGGGCAAGTTTAACTGTTGAAATTTAGGTAATGTGATTATTTCCTTTAGAATCAGTTCTACCTTTTATTTTTTTTGTAAAGATAATGTCTACAGATGAGAGACAATGAATATATACGTTTTGACATTGAAATTCCCAAAGTTACATGATAATCATCTGCTTCATGCTCATTTTAAATCTCCCTGGTATATACTTGAGACTTCACATTGTGAAGCATAAAATAAACATAAAATCTGATAGCTACATCAAAGAGACTCCAAAATTAATCAATTTTTATCATTAGGTCGCATAATATTCAATAGTAAAGAGGAAGTAAGGTAAAATAAGGAATCACAGGCTCATCATAAATAAATTATTTAGGACATTCTATGTACAAACTCTGGTCATAGCACTTCCATCACATTTATTTACTTCTTCACTCACTTCATTGACTGAACAAACATTGAGCTAACTGCCAAAGGGATAAAAATGAACAGGCCTCGTCTCTCTCCTCTACCATCAAAAGGGAGAGACAGACATGCAAATAAGTTACAATATAATCAAATAACTGTTATACTAGAAGTGCTTACTTATGCTGGGAAGACATAGGAGAAGAAACTACCCTGGGGATAGAAGAACCACCCCACACCTTAACTGAGAGGTCTCAACTACCATTTGTACATGGACAAGGTCAAAGAAGAAATCTAAGAGAAGTGCAGGTATCAGACTTGGACAACTAGCTGGCATCTATCTCTGAGGAAGCAAATATAGAAAGCGGAGTAATCTGGAGGAATGGAAGAAAGGGTAATTATTTCCGATTGGTACCTCTTATGTCAGTGTATACTCAGGTCTGGCTTCAGAGGAGAACTCTAAGCTGAACAGATTTGAGAGTAAGTGTGAAGCCAAGGATATAAAGGAAATTTCCTAGAAGTACCAGACATAGGAGATCATGAAGCATTAATTTTGCGGAGGACTGGAATAATCTAAATTGACTATTTTTTTTTAGAATATTTTCAACCCCAAAATCACATCACATATTCTACTGGGAATTAAAGCCAAATTTATTAGAGACACTGAAGGGTTTTAATGAGTGGCTTATGTAAGAAAAACTCCTACTGCTAATGATGACAATGACAAAAATATCACCATGCAAATCAACACAAGCTCCTAGACGGAGAAAAATTTGGCAGAACCTTAATAATTAGACCATAGAAGAGCAGAACTTTTATATTAACTGAAAACATGATCTGCAGAATGGCCATTATTACTGAAATGATCATTCCTGTGATGCTGGTAAACAGGCAAAGGGCCTTTAAAATGTTTGCTTATGGATGCGTTTTTAGAGAAGAATGGTATTTGGATCTTCCTTCTGGTCCATGATAGTCTGCTTGGGTAGGAATCAAATCAATCTGCTGGAAGTACAGAAACAAAATTTCTGATGATAAAATAAAACTGAAATGATGAGTGACTGTGAATGGAAATCAACAGCTCTTGATAGTGGCCTTAGGGTCTTAGAAACGAGACATGTCTCAGGATGATAGCCAGGGGCAAAAGTCAAATGAACAGTTTTACAGACCAGAACTCATGCCCGATGGGCTTGCAAGGGCCACCCCGGGTATCCGAGCAGGTAAATGCAGTCCAAAGTATGATCGTTTCGAAGAGGACTATTCCATAATGTCCTAACAACTTGCTCTCTGCACTCCTATCATCTGCGGTGTCAATTACTCCATGACATATCCCCCCCCACCCCCGTTCTTTTCCAAACCCTTAGATCTCAGCTGGAAACCTTGGCTTGACTTGGCTTCCCACCCTGCCCAGTTTATAGAGATTCCTACAGACCTCCTGTTGTTACCTTTGGCTGTTCCCCACCTTCATCCTCTGAGATTAAATATAGAACCAAACGCCTGTCTGCTCCACTCCACCCCAACCAGCCCTCTCCTTGCTGCTTTTGGCATACCAGGAGCAATTCTATACTTTTAAGAGGCAATTAACGACTGAATAGGTAGTATTCAACTCATCTGAAAATACTCGATTGACAGCAATAAGAAATAAGGCATGCATTACTCAATTAAATGGTATTTATAATGATTAATAATTAGATTACAGTTACATGTGCAACTTCATCAAATGTTAAAAGTAGAAATAATGGCATAACATTTGATCTTTCACAGTAAACACAGAAGTTCAAAGGCCCTATGAAAATAAAATTCAACTGTTTCTGACATTTGCAATGAATATTAATTCAGCTTGAATTATTTGTTAAAAGCTTCAAAGAAAAATGCCCTTGAAATAATGTAGGTTCAAAATAGATACCTGCTAAGTTGCGGTTACATTACAACAAAATCATTTTAAATTTACCCACTGGCATTCAATTTCACGTCCTCCTCCTCTCTCTTCGGGACAGGGTTACTGCACAGCTCTGCAGTTAACAAAGAATTTGGCAGTCCTTCATTCCCTGGGCCCATAATGGTGCCTACGGCTGTACCCCAACAAGTCAAGGGCACAAAGGAACCGGAGGTTGGAGGGAGGGATGTTTATACTTCTTCCTTGTACGCTTCAGCCCTCGAGCTTCAGAGGGGTAAAGTCTAGAAACTACACTTCTCCCTTAGCAGCAAAGTCCCTACCTAGAGCTCACGTGAAATTTGGAAAGTGCAAGGTACTGTTGGATGGCAGTCACAGGCCGGCTCATGGGTGTCAGCAGACAACCAAAGTGACATTTGACCCAGGGATTTGCCATGTCCAGATTTCCTAAAAATGATTGTCCTTGGCTTGGCTCTCCCATCTTCTAATGGTTGTGTGCGTCTCTAGGTCCCAGAATTAAACTTGTCCCTATGAAGGTGTCTTAATCGACTCCCGTGTGTTCTCACTTACTCTTTCCCAGGAGGGAAGAGTGGTTGGTTTGATCTGCTGAAACTTGCTATTCCTTGGACGATGTTTTACCAGCAGGTAGGGGTACATTTTCTTTCACAGGGACCCAGAGGACTTGTCCATATTCCTTCTTCCATGCAATAGGCACATCAGGACAGCACCCCCCCAATCTTCTGTATTTGTTTTTTATTGATGCTGTAAAAAATGGCCACAAAGTGAGAGAACTTCATTATCTTAGAGTTCTGAAGGTCAGAAGTCTCATGGGGCTAAATCAGGGTGTTGGCTGGGCTGTGTTCCTTCTGAAGGCACTAGGAAAGAATCTGCTTCCTTCCCTTTTCCATCTCCTGTAGATGGTCCACATCACCCAACTTGCGGCCCTCCATCACTTCAGTGTCTGCTTCTGTCATCACATCTTTCTCTGCGACCCTTTGCTCCCTCTTAAAAAGACCCTTGCGATTATAAGAGGGCCACCCGGGTAATCCAGGATAATATCCCCCTCTCAAGATCTTTAACATAATCGTATCCACAAAGTCTCTTTTGCCATGTAAGGTAAAATATTCGCAGCTTTTGGGAATTAGGATGTAGACACGGGGTGGCCAGGGGAAAGAAACTATTCTGCCACGTCTTCCTCTGGAAGCAGCCTGCCAGCCTCTTCCACATCCAAGCAGGTGGTATACCAGGGTCTGCTATGAATATCTAGTCTCTCCGTCCTTCTGCAAGCACACTTGAGGTTGTAATGTCCAATTCTTAATAAAGAATAGAAGTACAAAGTCCTACTTTGAATGAAGCCAAAGCACATACTGTAATACAGATTGCACAAAACTCTGCATTGAAGATGATACAGACAAAATCCCTACTTATATTTTCCATCTGACTAGCAATCTTGCCTGGTTGGTTTGCATTACTGATCAGAATCCTGGAGAAAGAGAAGAGGAGATGGTGACCCAGTCCCCAAAAATCATTATACCCACTCTGTAGATATGTGATGAACTACCCAACTATTCTCTTATAACAGATTTGGTTTCTTTGTCTTTTTTTTTTTTTTTAAGATTTTATGTTTAAGCAATCTCTACAACCATCATGGGAATCAAACTCACAACCCTGAGATCAAGAGTCACATGCTCTACTATCTGAGCCAATGAGGAACCCCTCTTTTTTTTTTTAAAGATTTTATTTATTTATATGACAGACAGTGATCACAAGTAGGCAGAAAGGCAGGCAGAGAGAGAGAAGGAAGCAGGCTCCCCGCCGACCAGAGAGCCCGATGCGGGGCTCGATCCCAGGACCCTGAGATCATGACCTGAGCTGAAGGCAGAGACTTTAACCCACCGAGCCACCCAGGCACCCCAAACGGACTTGGTTTCTAATGTACCTCTTCTGCAATTAAGGTTTAGTGAAACAGACTCTTCAAAATCAAGGCACACCTGTAGAAATCGGAACTTGAGTGGAAGTTCAACACAACTTGAACCCTCTGCGAAATATAACAAATTCTCCAAAAACACTTTCACTATTTGACACTAAAATACAGTAAAATCATAACACCCTGTATTTTCCTATTTCATATCAGTACAGAACAAAAAGCCTTGAGAATGCTGATCAACAAAGCAGCTCCGTTCATTCCCAGTGAATTAATAAGCAAGCCCACGCTGTTCACATCGTCAGTTTCTTCAGCCAATACAATCCTCATTAGCTATAAATAAAGTTGTCTTCCTGACATTCGTAACTGAATATCTAAATCAATATCAGATGCAGAAATGTCCTTGGTGACAACAGAGCAACTGTGTTTAAAGAACATAATACCTGCTAGGAGCCTCATCATCTGTTTCACCGAGAATAGCATTATTTGATTAGAACACAACAAAGCATTAATGGAAATTCTAAAACAATAGGATGGCAAAGCCAGAAATTACGCTGGCCTGAATTGTAATGCAGCTCAGGGATTCTCTGGCCTAGAAAAATGCAGGCTGCAGAAGGTTACGGAAAGGCCCTATTCCACTCCTGCCACTGTATTTCTTATTCCCTCAAACATCATTCATTCATTCATGTCCGTACGTTCATTCATTCCCTCACTCTGCGTTTATTATATGCCCACCCCCGAAGATGCGAAAGTAAACAGCATAGTCCCTGCTTTCGATTTGTTCGCAGAAAAACATTCAAAATATGAGCTCTTCACATGCTCTGCCAAGAGCATAGCAAGAGGAGCAGTCAGTCATTCTACACAGAGCTCCCAGCAAAAAGCAACACAGCCAAGTGGCAGAGCATAACTCTGTGGAACCAGGCCACCTCTTGGTGACTAATCTGTCCTTCTTAGTGCTGTGTATTTTTTTTTAAGATTTTATTTATTTATTTGAGATAGATAGCATCGGGGGGAGGGGCAGCAGGAGAGGGACAAGCTGACTCTGTGCTGAGCAGGGAGCCGGATATGGGGCTCAATCTCACGACCCAGAGATCATGACCTGAGCCGAAGTCAGGCTCATGACTGAGCTACCCAGGTGCTGTGTATGAGTCAGAAATTATGACAGTACTTTAGGCACAAGAAGAGCTATACAGACATAGTGGTAAGGGCTAGACAGGCATAAGAAATGCTACAGAAGTGTTCCGTAACTAACTTGACGTTTCGAAGAGAGGTAAGAATTTGAGACAGGCTTCGAAGAACAGGTAAACATTTGTCCAACACAAAAGAAAGAAGGGTTCAGGTGGACCCGAGTTTCTCATTCTCTAGGGATCTTACCCCACTGCTGGTGGGGCAGCTTCAGGGAGAGCCCGCCCATATGTCTACTTCCAGAAAAACTTAGCTCCGTCGGGAGGACCTCCGCTGCCCCTTTCTCTCGTCTAAGCACATCCAACATCCTCTGGGAAGTTCCCCAATGCCTTAAAGGTACCATCTGCAAATCCTATCAATTCTAACTTGAAACCAAACCTCTAGTCTGTCCATGTCTGCCCACGTCACCTTCCACAGTCCTATCTGGATGGGCCACCTCCGTTCTGGCCCCATTTAACCTCTTCTCCACAGAGTAGCAAGTCATTGTCCTAATATGCCAATCTTTTCATGTTACTCCTCTCCTTAAAACTGTTCATGCTGCCTACCCAGCCATCACACTATGGGTTTTTACCCCAAAGATTCAAATGCAGTAATCCGAGGAGTCACGTGCACCCCAATGTTTATAGCAGCAATGTCCACAATAGCCAAACTACTGAAAGAACCTAGATATCCATCAACAGATGAATGGATAAAGAAGATGTGGCATATATATACAATGGAATACTATGCAGCCAACAACAAATGAAATTCTGCCATCTGCAATGATGTGGCTGGAACTGGAGAGTATTATGCTGAGCGAAATAAGTCAATCAGAGAAAGACCATTATCATATGATCTCCCTGATATGTGGAATTTGAGAAACAGACAGAGGATCATGGAGGAAGAGAGGAAGAAATGAAACAAGATGAAACCAGAGAGGGAGACAAACCATAGGAGACTCTTAATCTCAGGAAACAAACTGAGAGTTGCTGGAGGGAAGGGAGGGTTGGAATGGGGTGGCTGGATGATGGACACAGGGGAGGGTATGTGCTATGGTGAGTGCTGTGAATTGTGTAAGACTGATGATTCACAGACCTGTACCCCTGAAACAAGTAATACATTATATGTTGATTAAAAAAATAAATAAAAGGGGGGGGGACTGTTCACACTGTGCTCAAACAAGATCCACACTCCTTACCAACCTCCAAGACACTCTGTGAGGAGGTCCCTACCTCATTTTTCCCTGCATGCCTCCTCGCCCATGCTCCAAACACAGTGGCCATCTTTCAGGTCTGCATTCAAGCTTTCTCCTGCCCCAAGGACTTTGCCTATCAGCCCCTCTCCCTGAAGCCTCTTTCAACGGCTTCTTTTCCTTTAGAGCTCAGTTTGAGAAACAGTGTCCACCAGAGAAGGAGTACTCAAAAGGAAGGCATGCAGGTAGAGAGGGCATCCCAGCTCTGCTGCCTCAGGCTAGGTGAGCAGGGAAGTCACCTGGTGGTGTTTCCGGGCCTATGCGTCCACCTGTAAAATCAGGGGAGGGGGCCAGATGCATGCTCATTCTTCTGTCCAGCTCCCATCCTTTTTCTTCTGCCCTTAAATGAACGTGACCTTGTCATCTTCTCTTCCTTCCTTCCTTCTCTCTAGGACCAGCCTGAAACCATCTTTCCATCCCTCATTCTATTCCATGTCCCCCTGGTCTCCACTCTGAACCTCATAAAAGTGAAAACCTAAAATAAATGGAAAGAGCAGAAATAATGAGAGATAACTTCCTTCTTTCAGGAAAACAAGAAACAAAAATATGATTGGTGAATCCAGACAAGGAAATTTAAAGAGTGAAAACATGCCACGTGCTCTGAGCTCGTGACGCAGGCCTGTAGCCTGGACTTGCAGGTCATGGTGGTCTGGCTCTTTCGATCGGCCTCCTGCCCGTTGTCCCTCCTGCTCTGCGCACTCCACCCACACTGGCCTCCCTCACTCATTCCCCAAGCAAAGCCTTCAGGCACACTGTTCCCACCACCAGAACGATCAACCAAACTCCCCGATTACCCACTATCAGACCACCAGAACCCTCGCCTTCATTGTCTTGAATGCAGCTGTACTGTTATATTTAATTTGTGATTATTTTATTGTATCTGCCTACTCCTTTAACCTCTGTGTTCTCATAGGATAGGAACCACCTCCATTTAAACTTATAATAAATGTACCTCCATCACACCTATTAACAGAATATTAGCAGAAAAAGAACAGAACAGATCACATCCTATATATAACGTATTCCCAACAGTAAGTCCCCAGCGTGGTGTCCACTTGGCAACCAAGAATCCTGTGGTCTCTGCAGACCCTGCTGGGGTTTTCTTCCCCATATCCATGCTGCTGCCTGGGCTCCAGAGCACCACTGACTCCCTCCTCTTCTTCCCATCTTGCATGTGTACTGTTCCTGAAGTGGCTAGAACAGCAGTATTGAGAATGAAGGACAGGAGAGGAGAGGCCACTAGTATGCTGATACCCTAACAAGATGAAGATATATCACTAGGAAAGAGAATTACAGACCAATATCCCTTATGAATATAGACACAAAAATCCTTAACAAATACCAGCAAACTAAATGTAGCAACATAGAAGGACTCTGCAACACGACCAAGTGGAATTTATCCCAGGAATGCAACATTGGTTTAACATGTGATTAACGTAGCATATCGCTTTCACAGAAGAACAAAAATCAAACGATCATCTCAATAAACACAGAAAGAACATTTCCCAAAATTCAATACCATTTTATAATGGAAACAGTCCACAAACCAGGAAGGGAAAAGGAACTTCTTCAACCTGATAAAAGGCATCTTGCAAAAACCCCAGATATCATTATACTTAACAGCAAAAGACTGAATGCCTCCCCCCTAAGATCAAAAACGAGACAAGGATATCCAATGTCACCCCTCTACTTAACATTGTTGTGCAGTTTCTATCCAGGGAAAGAGAAAGGAAGGAAGGAAGGAAGAAAGGAAGGAAGGGAGGGGAGGAAGGGAGGGGAGGAAGGGAGAGGAGTGAGGGAGAAGAGGGGGGGAGGGAGGGAAGGGCGATGGGAAGGACAGTGGAAAGGGGGAGGGAGGTAAGAAGAAAGCAAGCATTCAGATTGCAAAGGAGAGGGAAATATTTAAGAATAATCTAACAAATAGGTATAATACTTATGCTCTTAAATTATAAAACATTGATGAAAAAATTAAAGACCTAAATAAATGGAAAGCCATCATGTGCTCATATGTCAGAGGAATTAATATTGTTAAGATGGCATTACTCCCCAGATCCCTCTACAGATTTAACACAATTCCTATCAAAATCCCCACCGGCTATTTTAGCAGAATTTGACAAACAGATCCTAAATTTTATGGAAATTCGAGGGACTCAGATAGCCAAAACAGTCTTGAGAAATAAGAAGCAAGCTGGAGAACTCACACTTCCAATTTGAATTTACTACAAACCCGTAGTATTCAAGACAATGTGGCACTGACATAAAAGCAGACATATTGATACATAAATAGAATAAAATTGAGAATCCAGAAATAAACCCTCCCATTTATGTTCAACTGATTTCAGCAAGGATGCCAAGGCAATCAACTCTTCAACAAACGATGCTGGGACAACTAGATATCCTCATGCAGAAGAATGAGATTGGATGTCTTCCTCAAACCAGACACAAATATTCACTCAAAATGTATTAGACCTAAATTAAGAGTTAGAATTACAAAAGACTTAGAAGAAAATGTAAGAATAAGTGTTACTGAATTTGGATTTATTGCACAAGTGACAAAAGAAAAAAACAGATATATTGTACTTAAAGTATCAAAACTTCTGTGCTGTAAACTAAACCATCATTAAAGTGAAAAGACACCCACCTGTAAGGAGAAAATATTGCAAATCGTGTATCTGATGAGGAACTTATATCTAGACAACTTACAAACCAAGAATAAAAGGACAATTCTATTTCAAAATGGACCATGTGGGGCACCTGGATGGCATAGTTGGTTGAGAACCAGACTCTTGATTTTGGCTCAGATCTGGGTCTCGGGTCAGTTGTGGGATCGAGCCTGCATAAGGCTCCATGTTCAGCGGGGAGTCCGGTTCCTTCTTCACCCTCTCCCTCTGCCCACCCTCCTCTCTCTCTCTCTTCCTCTCTCTCTCAAATGCATAAATAAATAAATCATTAATAATGGACAATGTATGTAAATAGACATTCACCTATTACCATTAGCAATTAAGGAAATGCAAATCAAAGCCACAATGAGATACACTTCACAACCACTGGGATGGCTGTAATCAAAAACAAGAGCCAAGTATTGGGGAGAACATGGAGAAAACAGAACCTTCCTATACTACTGGTGAGAATGTAGAATGATATAGCCTTTTTGGAAACCAGTTTGGCAGTTCCTCAAAATGCTAAACCTAAGTTATCATACCACCCAACACCCCTATCCCTAGATATCCATCCAAGAGAACTGGAAATGTGTATCTATACAAAGACTTGTATACAACTCTTCCTAAGGGCATAATTTGTAATAGCCAAAAATTGGAAACAACCGTAATATCCATCAACTGATAAATGGATAAACAAAATGTAGTCTATCCATGTGATGGACGATTATTTGGCAATAAAAAGACAGGAAGCACTGATCCAACATGGACAGATCCTGAAAACATTACACTAAGTGAAAGATGCCAGTCGCAAAAGGCCACATATTTATGATTCCGTTTATAGTAAGTGTCCAGAAAAGGCAAATCCGGAGCAGAAAGTAGGTAAGTGGTTTGTTTCCAGGGACTGGCAGAGCAGGCAGAAGAAAGGGAATAGCAAACGGTATGAGTTTCTTTTAGGGGAGATGGAAATGTTCTAAAATGAGATGGTGGCAATCACTGCATAATGCTATGAATCCACCAAGAAAAGTTTAACTTTAAAGTTGTACTTTAAATGGGTGAATTTTATATTATATGAATTATATCTCAATAAAAAAACTGGGTTTTTTGGTAAGAAAGTGGGTAGAAAAAAAACATACCCAGAGGCCATGCTTTTTCTTATTTACCACTGAGCTCACTATCAATTTACCACTGAGCTTACTCACTCTGAGTGTCCTCATCTCTTTTCCCACCCCCGATTCCCAGAGACCCCATTCTTCCAAAAGAGACCCAAGCTTGGCTCCTATGGTGAAATGCTCAGGATAACTTCACCCAGTCTGGACTTTTTCTCTGAAATATATATAATATAATTCATATGATGTATCATATAATCTATATTATATTTTTTTTAATTAGACATTTATACATTCTCAATTTCAAATTCCTGAAATTAGAATTTCCAAAGGTCTACTCTGATCATCTGTTCCAGGGGTCAGCAAACTAAGACCCTCCAACCAATATGACCTTTGGCCTATTTCGTACTGCCCTATAGCTTAGAATAGGTTTTATGTTTTCAAATCGCTGTTTTTTATTTAAAAAAAAAAAAAGTATGTGACAAAAACCGAATGTGGCCTGCAACGTCTAAAATATTTACTATCTAGACCTTTATAGAACAAATGTGATGGCTCTTGGATCTACCCAATTTTTTTTTACACTTCACTGAGTGAAAAAAGGCAAGGCTGCAGGGTGGGGGGTGGTCCGGAGAGGGAGAAGACAAGAGCAAAACTTATTTTTAACATGACTGTTCACAATAAAAATACTAAAATGTGGAAGCCAGCTTGTACAGATTCATGAGAGCTAATTATTAAATTTTCAAGAATTTTGTGAGCCAGTTGATGGCATGGTGAAGTCGACTATCACAAAAATAGCCACAATTTTCTCTCTTCCAGAGACCCAGCTAAATGAAAACTTCCTGAAAATCTTGTCCCTTCTCTCCTTTTCAGAAAAGAGAGGTTAAGGAAGACGCTTTGAACCTGCTTTCTGGTCCACTGGGTGTGTAGATAGGACACCACGGTACAAAGCTAGAAATGAAATAGACAGGAAATACATAGGGCAATGTTTGAGGTCCTCAAAGAAACCTTAGAGTTGCACTGTGACTGTCTCTAATCCCCTGCCCCCTACCCCCTGCCCCTCCTCTGCCAAGACACCCATTCTTTGCATGATTGTCTGCCTGGAGGATATCCAGGCCCAGGTCCCTGGAGGCAGCTGTGAGTTGAAGGACCCAGCCACAGCCAAGACTGCAGTAGGTAAAAACAAGCTCCTGGCCTTAACCCAGGTAACCAATTGCTAAGAAAGTCCATTTTAAAATGTTCTCACCACAAGAAAAGAAATGGTAATTATGTGACATAATGAAAATGTTATACTTTGTATAACTGAAACTTACAATATTCTGTCAATTACATCTCAATAAAGCTGGGGGCAGAGGGGGCAGCAACTGGAAGGGAAGATTTCTTGATCACCACTAGAGGGAGGGCAGATCCCACTTTGCACAAAGGAACTTGAAAGATCAGAAAGCTGGTCAAAATGAAGCCACAAGGAAGGAGAGGAAGAGTGCGGAACAGAGGGGAGGAGAAGTGGAGAGAAAAGGGTAATTGCTTTCTGTCTTCTACAAAGAGGTACTAGATGCCAGCATCCAATCTGATGGACCTGGTGAGCAAAGGACACAGGTGGGATTAAGAAAACTGGCATCAAAACTCTCAGCAAGTTTTCAACAAAGTACCCATATCCTGTGCAGAGTGGAGTCAAAGCAGAGGCCTCAGGGTGGGAGGCTAGGAGAACATCCTGATTCCCAACATCAACCCTTGATACTTGCCTTGCACGAAATCTTAATTCTCAATGATGTCTACATACTTCGTGTTGTTATGCATTTTTTACATTTATTTACACTTTGTTAATTTAACATGATTTTATAAACTTGTTTTTAAAAGCTAATAAATAAATAAATAAGACACACGGTTGACCCTTGGACAACGTATGCTTGCGCTGTGTGGGTCCCCTTATACACGAACTTTGTACTGTTATAGTCTGTTTTTTCTCTTCCTTAGGATTTCCTTAATAACATTTTCTTTTCTCTAGCTTCCTATACTGTAAGAATACAGTTGATAATACAAGTGACATACAAAATATGTGTTAACTGACTTTATGCTATAGGTAAGGCTTTCATCCAACAGCAGGCTATTAGTTAAATTTTGGGGAAGTCAAAAGTTATATGCAGATTTTTGACTGCATGGAGGGTCAGCACCCCCAACCCCACGTTGTTCAAGGGTCAACTGCATTCTGTACTGTAGAACAAGCCTGTAAGGAGCCAAGAGAGAGACTACATACAAAACTGCTAACCTAAATCATCATGGTGTAACATGATAGATATTAGGATTTTATTCATTAGAAATTAATACTTATTTTCCCATATAAAAAATCAAACTACAGTATCATTTTTTAACACTCAGCAATGAATTAAATAGGCTTTTCCCAAGACTTCTGGGAACCTAAATTCCACACCTAACATTGTCCCTATGAGAAAAACATTTCCAAACAACCTACTTATGAAAACCATTCCAAACAAAATGTGTTTGTAAGCTAGGCAAAAAATTATGTGTATACCAGTTGTCTGAAAAGCTAGGACATTGTTAGGACAGTCTGGGTTTCTATCCTTGAATTGGAACCACCACCGACCCCACCTCCGCATTTCCCCCCGCTTCCCCAAAACACACACAGTCTCTCCTTTAGAGTTGCTTTGGCTTCATCTTTCACAGTTAAAAGAAAATGGATTTCTCACGGCTATAGTTCAAGGTTGTTGGCCTCATTTTTGCTGCTGTGGTAACTTTTCCTGGCTCCAGAAAAGCCACTCTCAACTAATGTAAATTGGACAAGGTCACAGAGAGTGCTAAGAACAGAACTGGTAACCTATAAGCCCTAAACCCAAGGCTCTCTTTCTATTTCTAGAGCAAAAAATGGGCACAAGGTAACATTTCTCTCTGTTAAAGCAAAACCATTATGAACACTTCGGACTGAAAAGACTGCCTGTTAAGTCAACTTTACAAGTTGCTCTGAGCTCAAGATTGCTCTGAGCTAGTAGGAATTATAAGCTGTAGAGTTTAGTGTGGTAATTTTACAGAAATGTAATAGTGTGCCCAACTTTACCACACAAGCACTGTATCTGCTCACAACATCCTGGTAGAACCCATAAAAACATCCTATCAGTTCAACCAACAATGCATTAAACGGGGACAGCCTATTATTATGCAGTTAAGGAGCGTTATTTAGCACAGGCTGTTTCCAGCCCTCAGGATAACTTTACAGGGATCCTTTTATTTAATTATTATTTTTTCATGGAGTGTCTCATTGGTTAATTGATATGGCTTCATAACTCCTCCTCAGGACAACCAGTGAGAATAGCCATGTTAAGGGACGCCTGGGTGGCTCAGTCTGTTAAGCATCTGCCTTTGGCTCAGGTCATGATCCCAGGGTCCTGGGATCGAGCCCCGCATCCTACTCCTTGCTCAGCAGGGAGCCTGCTTCTCCCTCTGCCTGCTGTTCCTTCTGCATGTGCTTGCTCTCCCTCTCTCTCTGTCTGACAAATAAATAAATAAAATCTTAAAAAATATATATATAATGGTCATGTTAAGCAAGAAGAAAACCCAGTAGCAAGAGACAAGAAAATGAAAAGGAGTGAAAATCCGACCTGCGTGATCAACTAGGTGATGTAAAAGTTCCTCCCAGTTTCCTCTCACGTTCCTGTTCTTAAACCTGACTTCAGTAGGTGACTCCATTAAGACAGAATGTTCCAGCAACCGTTCTATTTTCCAATTCGGCCCTGATCTCCACTTTTGACTCCTGGAATGCCACTCTTTCTGGCCTCCCATTGACACTGCCATTTAAGAAATACAATGTGATCCCTTAGGGAAAGAAGACCCTTGCCCCATTTAGGAAGGACTTGCATGGACAGCATGATAAAATGTGATATGTCACCCCACGGATGGACCTTACCCCAGCATCCTTCCAGAAGCTCCAGGTCAGAAAGTATTTGTGGAAATGATTAGGCCATATCCTGGAGAGATAACTGCATTTTATTTCCTAATTATTTCTAGCAGCAGATGTAAACAACCTCTGGGACTCCTTCAAGGTCATTTCCAAATGTAACAGCTGAGGATTCTGGCAGAATTCTGTCTCTGACCACAATCTTGGTCAAAGGAGAGACTAAAAGGCCAAGAGACCATAGATGACAACGTAAGAATAATGTCTTATACTAATTAAGCATGTACTGCATGCCAGATGCACAGAGAAACACAAAACGTAGCTTGAATAGGAGATATGGTATTTATAGTCACAAGAGCTAAAAGAGAAATTAGTGCAAGAAAGGATGGAACGTTAGAGGGGTATAATCGTAAATTTGGGTAGCAAAGAGAAGCCCTATGGAGAAGAGGAATTTAAAGAAATATTTGAAGGGGAGTGCCTGGGTGGCTCAGTGAGTTAAGCAACTGATTCTTGGTTTTAGCTCAGGTCATGATTTGGGGGTTTTGAAGTCAAGTTCTAGGAAGGGCTCTGTGCTGAGATGGAGCCTGCTTAAAGATTCTCTCTCTGTCTCTCTCCTCCCTCTGTCTCCCACCCCACTGGGCTGCTCTTGTGTTTTCTCCCATTCTGTCTCAAAAAAAAAAAAAAAAAAAAAAAAAAAAAAGGATTTGAAGGAAGTGAAAGAGTACCAAGCAGGAGTTTAGGAGAGAGCATTTCAGATAATTGATAGAACAAGTCTGAAGTTTCTTAGGAGACAGGGTATGTGGTATGTCACAGAAGAGGAAGGCAGGAAGTACATCGGATATCAGTATGCAGAAACACAGTGATTGTGGGGAAGCAGGAGAAGTCAGAAGGGCTAGAAGGGGCTAGATCATTTTCTTTACTAAAGGAAATGGGAAGGTCTCGATGAAACATAAGAGTAAGGTGGGAATATGTAAAATGTAAGCAGAGGAGTAGTGTGACCTGACTTTGGTGCTGGTAATATTGCTCTGGCTGTGTGCTTACCCTACACTCTGGTGTGGGGCAAGAATGGAAGCAGACAAAGAAGTAAGGAGGCCACTGCAATAATCCAGGTGAGAAATGGTAGAAACTTTATTGAGGCTGGTAGCAAGGCAGGTGGTGAGAGCTGGTCAGATTTAGAATACACTCTGAAGGCACAGCAGTGAAATTTGTGAATGCATTAAATGCTAGCTGGGAAAGAAGAAGGAGTCAAGGGGGACTCTGAAACTTCTGGCCCAAGCCACCAGGAAAATGGAGCTGCCACTTGCTGAGAGGAGGAGTAAGGGCCAGAACTGGGCTTAGGGAAAGGGCATTTCAGGGTCCCATCTACCCAGAAAGTGATATGCAATGAGTACAGCATTTTACATCTAGAATCTTTACAAGGACACAGCTCTCATATCCAGAATTCTAATTCTAAGTGACACCCCCCTCTTTCACTCCGTCATTATATACTCACTTATTCATTCATTCATTCCTTTATTCAAATGTTTACCCAGCATTTATTGTGTGCCAGACAATATGCTTTGTCTTGGACATGCAGCAAGTAAGAAAATACTTCGTTCCTTTCCCTATGAAACTTACAACCTAAAGCAAAGCAATGAACAAACAACGATGGAAACATCCATATCTATAGATGAGCCAAAACAAAAATTTGATAACAAATAAACAAAGGTGTTGGGCACTTAAGTTATTGCCCGTGGTTGCAGAACTGGGGAGAGATGGGGCTAGAACTTCAGTGCAAGCTGTCTCTCTCCAGAGCCCACACAGTTATGTTACTGGAGCCATAAAACACCAGCCAGTGCTGTTCACCGGAGACAGAACACAGCAGCCAAAGAGAATCAGAACTCGACCTGAAGTCCTGCACTGAGGCTGTTAATAGGACTGTCACAGAATCTTTTCCAAGCCAGAGTGCTCTCATCTCCAAGACAAGCTACGCAAAGACGGATGATCTCTGAAACCCCTTCTGGCTCTGAAACCACGACCCTATTACGCATAGTGGGAAATGTAGGAAAGTAGACGTGGAAAGCACCCAGTCCAAACTTGACTCCTTCCATGGTTTTGCCTGGGTCTAGACCTGTGTGTGAGGCTGGAAGTCATGGATCCCTGACGAAGTCCTTCACTGTCCTGTCCTGTGAAGGACCTGGAAAAGCAGCAGGAATAGGGAGAGGAGGAGGTGAGCAGGTGAGCAGGTGGGAAATTTAATCCTTCACCTTCTAGGCCCCAATTTTCTCATCTGCAGAAACAAGGCTAGGTGCTTTCTAAGCTTAGTAATCGAGGACCTCATACTCCCATAACCTCAGCATCTCTGTACCCTAACTACATTTCCGAAATGAAGTCCTGCCCTTTGGAATGTGCTCCTTATCAAATCTGCAAGTTTCATTCAAAGAGTCATTAGATCTAACACTGTAATTCTAATAATAATTCAAGTCACATATCCACCACAGAAGAAACATTTCAGTGTTTGGCTAAAGAATCCCAAAGTTCAGCTACCTTTTTAAAGTATTTATTTATATTTACTTCTAAAATACAATTTTTAATCATCGTACATTGTCCACAATCACAATACTCTTCCTAGAACTCTGATAATGTCTTAAAACATCTTCAAAATACCTAATAATGGAAAATATGGGTTATTTTCTATTTATTAAATACAAATCATTTGTCAGTGTTGGTATACTAAATTAATGACGTCAACCACAGAATACAATGTCTAAAAATAGCACACCTTACACTGACATATTCTGATTTTAAATGCCTAATTACATCAATTAAGTAAAATAATCTTGTTTCATAAGGAGAGAAAATGAAGTTTATAAAAATTCTAGAATGGTCCCAACTCACACAGCACTAAGAGGTTACAATAACTAAATCCAGGATTACCACGTATAAACTCTTGACTCAAACCACCAAATTATTATTACTATTGACAAATATTGGTTAATAAGTAATACTGTTGTACACATAATTAAAAAATATGAAGTTTTAGTTTCCTGGTAAAAGTAATACAATTAAATTTACGGGGATAAAACCCTTATCATTCACCTGGGAATTTACCACCTTCTACCTGTGTAATGAGTTCAATTACTTAAGCCAAGGAGAGTTTGCGTACGTGCTTAAGATCTATGTATCAATATTTTAATCAAGTTTAAATTAAATATGGTTAAAATACACAAGTAGAAATTTTCACATTAAATAGCAAAATATTATAGGATGTTTGAAAAAATTATTTTGGTAATTGTAAAGTATGCTTTCATCAACCTGTTCCACTACCCTAGACACATCCCAATCACCATATTATCAACACATTCACATGAACATCGCATCATGATCTTAATATTTACCATAACACAGTAATTAATAGAGGCCTTGTTCTAAAAAAGTTATTAATCAATATCCACAGAGACGTATGTATTTCAGAGAGAGAGCACTGAGTTGGGTGCTGCAAATTTCCACTGGGTTATCATGGAAGACAAAAGCTGTTTGTTAAAGAATATACTCTTCCAAATGTTCACAAGCCCTTTTTTTTTCCTCTGGCCTCTCCAGATCCCTTGATTTCTTTCCCTTTCAACTCATTCTTTCTCCTTTGATGTTTCCCCAATACATTAGCCTCACAACCCTTATATAGGTTTACTTTCCAAGGCTTCAGTTACCCACAGAGGTTTGGTCAAAAGGTCAGTAGTAGCCTAATGCCTCATCACAATGACTTCATCTCATTGGGGAGGTATTTTATCATCTCACATCAACACAAGAAGAAGGGGGGGTACAGTACAGTAAGATATTTTGAGAGAGACCACATTCACATAATTATTGCAGTATATTTTTAGAAGTATTCTATTTTGTGATTGTTAATCTCTTACTTGTGTAATTTACAAATCAAGTTTTATCATAAGTATGTATGTGCAGGAAAAAACACAGTATAGGGTTCAGTACTATCTCCAAACTTTCAGACATCTACTGGGGGTCTGGGAAGTGTCCCCTTCCCTGCCCATAAGGGGGGGCTACTATACAGCATGGTTATCTTTAAGACACTTGTCACTATAAATAATTTATCCCTTCACCCATTCATTTAACAGACTTTATCGATGACCTACTATGTGCTTGGCACAGTGTTGGCCTCTGAGCATCAAACATGAACGACAGTGTCCCTGCCTTCAGGGAGGATAAAACACAGCAGATGCTGGGCTCTACACTTAATGAGCCGGGAGGGAGTCACTGTGGTGAAAACCAGGTAACACCTGCCCTTTCCTGTAGGACATGTATTTTTCCCATCTTCTTTCCGGATCATGCTCTTACAAGGTGTGAGCTCCCTGAGTACTGGTCATTTCTATGGCCCTGGCGTCTAACACAATGCCTGGCACACACTGGGTCTCATGAAGTGCTTTGCACGAATGAATGAATGAATGAACGAACGAATCTGAGTAAATGAAATGGGGTAATCAGGATGCATCGTGAATGACTTTTTTTAAAAGATGGGATTTAATTAACCATCTCCTTCCTCCAAAATGGATCTACCCTTGGTCCCAGAAACTGGGTAGGATCCTGGTTTGCTAGGCACAGACAGTGCTACTTTAGAATATGTCTCCGTCGCCTTCCCAGAAGGATCGCATCACATTTTGCACAAAATTCCCTTAGAGCCCTCCCCAGGTGAGACGAGGTGGACGAGCCGGCCCGCGGCGCCCCCGCCTGCCCTCTGGGGGGCTCTGCTCCGAGGTAGGCGCGCGGCTTCCATGAACTTTTTTTTCCCCATTAGAAGTTTGGTCAGTTAAAGGATAGAACCTCCTCCGGGAGTCCGGTTAGAGATGGGAGCCGGAAAGAGCTGAACGTGCCCCGAGAACGAGTGAGCAGAAAGCTAGGGTCTCGGGCAACCCCGGCGGCGCCCGGCCTCCGCGGCGGCGGGGAAGACCCTGCAGACTCTGGGGGACTCGAGGCGGCGTAGAGGGGGAGCAGCCGGAGGCGGGTGCGCGCTGGCCCTCGGAGAAGCCGCCCAATTACGAGCACTCGCCACCGAGGCTCCCGAGACGCCCAGCAGCAAGGGCAGCGACCCGAAGCTTCACCCCCCTCCTTCCTCGACCCGGGTCTCCTCCGTCTAGGCTAGCGCGTCTCAGAGGACCCCACACCTCGCGCTCCCAGCTTCGGGTCCGGACTCGCCGGCGTCCCCACCCTCCAGCGTCGCCGCCTGGCGCCGGCTTCTCGCTCCTCTTGCCCTCGTCGTCCCGCGTCCGGAAGCGCGATGGCCTCACCGCAGCCCCGGGTAAGAAGCCACGCAATATTCTAGTCGCACTGTTTGCAACCTCTGACAAGCCCCCGGCTCGCCACTCCAGGGGGGCACACCAAGGTCACCAGAATAGGCGTGACTACCTCCACCTTCACCACCACCCCCCCGCAAGAGCCCTCCCTTTCGGAGATCTCCAGGGTCGGGTTCCTCCAGCGTCGCTCACCCCAGCTGGGGTCTCTTCCTCGGGCACCCCTCACCCCATCGGGATCCCTCCCTGCCTTTGCCCTTCCGGGGTCCTCACCCCCTTTGGTAACGCTCACTTTCTCTCCCGAGCGACACTGCCTCGTCGTAAGTCTGCCCTCCGTATCCTCCGCGAACGAGGGGAGAAGATGTGCCTCCCACTCGCTCAAGGGGAGCGGCGGGGAAAGCGACGCAAACTTCTGCTGCACTTACTTCGGGCCGAGGCTGCCGCCCCCTCGCCTCGCCTCTCTTTCCCACAGGCAGCTGCTCGGCGGCGACCTGGAGCCACTGCGCTCGCATTCCCCACACCGGCGCAGCTGCGAAATGCGCAGGACCGGGGGCGGGGGGGTGGGGTGGGGGTCTCTCCCGGGCGAGCGCGCCCAGGGCGGGAGTCCCGGGGCAGACGTCCGGCCGCCGCGCTTGGCTGCGAGCTGTGCAGCGGCCGCCTCCAGCAGCCCTGGAAGGCTGCGCACGGCGCCGCGCGCCCGCTCCTCCGCCGGGTCGTTTCTGTCCGAGTTGCAGTTTTCAGTGCATGCCAGGACTGCAGCACCCTCTCCGTCCTCCCCCGGAAACGACTTTCAATTCACCTGGAGGCTCGCGATGCTCCCCCGCGGGCGGGCAGCGTGACAGCGGGTGCAGAGGAGAGGGAGGAGCGCGGGAGCGGCGCCTGCCCGAGTGCGCCTCCAGCTTCCTAGGCGAGGAGCGCGCAACCCTCTCCAGCCGTTCTCCTCGGGACTGCAGTCCTGACGTCACCCCCCCCCACCCCGCGGAGGAGCGGCTCGGAGGGTGGGGTGCCGGGAGCGAGGACGCGGGAGTGTGAGCGGGAGTGTGAGCGCGTGTGTGTGCACGCGCGCGTGTGCCTCGGGAGGCTGGGGACTGGTCGGAACCGCAGCTGGATGTGCGACGAGTCAGAAAACCGAGCTCCCTGCAAACAGGCGCCAAGGGGCTGCTGTGAACAGCCGGGGGCGCTCGCTTCCTGGTTGGGGCGAGGATACTACCCCCCGCGAGTTTGAAGGCGACCAGAAGAAACGGATTAACGCGATAGGGGCCGTGGGAGAGCGCGAGTTGGGCTCTCTCCTTCCCCAAAGTTGCAGGATGCGCTGGACGCCTTTAAAAAGCTGCGCTGAAGATTGAGGAGGAAGACAGGAGTAAACCTAGCGGGAGAGTTGATTTTCACCTCCTACAGGAAGAAGGCGGGTGGGGATGGGGATGGGAAGAGTCCTCTTGGGGTCCTCCACTCCCGCCGAGAGGCCCTAGGAAGGAGCCCGCTTTGGTCCGCCAAGGGTGTCTGTCGCCTACTCTGAGCAGACATCCAACCCGCCACCGCTGTGTACTTAGAAGTTGCTGCAAAGGGATCAAGGGGCCGGGACTTACCCACCGAATTCCCCGCCCTGCGTGAACCTGGGGGAGTTTCCGCCCCAGCTGGACGAAGGCACGCGGAACCAGAGAAAGGGGTCAAGACCCAGAATGGGCTCCAGAGGCGCGATGCCCTTCCCTCGTGTTCTGGGTCTCAGGCTGCGATGGTCAGAACTCTGCGCAGAGTCCCTAGAGACCATCAGTGTTACAAGGCGCACAGTTGGAGTCTTTGCCACACTCCAGATCCTTACTCTTTAAAAGAGACCTAAGTAGCAGCCCAACTTTCCTTATTCTCTGAAGTTCTCCTGGGGACCAAAAATGGGAGACAGTTTCTGCGAAGAACTCGATGAGGGATCTTCGAGAGGTTCTGAGATGGCTAAAGTTGTCCCTGACGCGTTTGTCCCTTAGCGGCGACCCAGTCATCTTTGGGGCAGGGTGCCTGGCTCCGTGCGCCTGCAGGGCTCTGCACCGCTCTGCACCGCTCGGCTGTACCCTGCTGGGAGTGCCCGCCGCCTGCCGCCTCCCGGCTGGAGCAAAATGTGCAGTGCGCTCCCTGAGAGGCCAGATCCACTGTCAGCAGCGAAAGGACAGGTGCGCACTGCGGTGATAGCAGCAGACCCTAGCAATTTTGCTCGCGTTGAGTGGCACTGATTTTTAACGCCAGCGTCTTCCTTCCTGAACGCTGATTTCTGATATGCCTCATTTCTGATATGCCTCAAGTATTCATTAAAATACTTGGTTAAAACGGAAAGGGTGAGGTGTGGGAAGTGAAAAATAAACAGATTGAAAAAAAAAAAAAAAGATCTCCTGTCCACAAATACTTTTTAACTCCAGATTCTTAAGGTTACTAAAAGTCGGCTCAGCCCTACTTGAAGCAGCAGAAAGTTTCATTGCATTCTTGAATCTCAAATGGAAGCTTAACAGAATAGAAGAACGTTTGGGATCTTGGGCCACTGCCTTAGATTTCAAAGTCTCAGGAATTCCCACATTTGAAAATTAGAATTCTAGCTAACCAGACAATATATGGATACTCTTAACTGTTAGTCGGATTTAACAAATAGAATAATTAAAATAACTAAAGAAGCAGCATGTTCCTAATTAAAAGAACAGGAAGTTTTCAGAGAAGGACATAGGGTATCAGCTTCCAGGTCCTCTTGAAATAGTCCTTTATTTTTAATATATAAGTTGGAAAACACCCTGTCATCACAAAGCAATTACATAACTAGATCCTAATTATGCATGTTTCAGAAACAGCGATTCCTCAGTAGGAATGACAGTTCCTGAAAATGTTAATTCAGATTAACAGTGTGGGAATGAGCAAGGCATTGACAAAGGAATGGTTTGAAAACAAGATTTTGAAGTGGCAGCTAACCTGGTACGTATGAACCTTCTAAGTTGGGGCACAATTTTGCTTCATAACGTTCCCTGTCAACAGCTAATTAGTAATGCTATCTTTGCAGGTATGACAGCTGGCTGGCATAGGCAAGGTAAGTAATGGCTATTTAATGTGGCAGGCCTAAGTACTCCTTCCTTGATTTCCTATTATATTCTGTTCACAGCTCCAGGAGAACTTTTTTTCACATTCTAATGTGATTGGTTGTTTGCAGGTCTGTCTCCCTTCTAGATTTAAAATCTCCTTCAGAGCAGGAATTTTGGCTTTCTCTCCACAGGACCCAGGACAGTGCCTGGAAAATAATAGGCACTTAATAAATACATGTTGACTGAATTAACTGCTTTTTAAGGAGTCTAAAATAACTACAAGTTAAAATCTGTGTGTTCCAAACTGTCTCATGCCAGCTATGTGAAACAAAATGTATACAGTATATATATATATGTGTCATATATATATCTTATATATATTCATATATGAAATGAAAAGGGGAGGAAAAAAATCACTTTTCAAGAGGATAAGTGGCTGAGTTGGAGTTTAAATTGTCTAGAGAAATATCCTTATCCTATGATCTTATCCCTTGAGAATCCTTTCATGTTTGTCAATTGACATTTATTTATGTATTTTAAGTTTGGTGTTTGGAGCACAGAAGCACTATCCAAAGTGCATTACAAGTATTTTCCCACTGGTCAGAAAGCAGCAAACATTTCAGTTGGGTCTATGCATTTCTGATTGGTTAAGAGGTGTTAGTTCAGCTCACCCTGGACTTTGCCCTAATCAGTGTGAGACAGCTCACAGGGGTCCCAGACACTGCCAATATGGCCCAGTAGGCTGCGGGCCGGTGCTTCTGCAACCATGCTGTCTAACACAGAACACCTGTGGCCGGGCAGTTCAATCAACAGACACAGTCCAGGGACCAGGTGGAAAATTGTGTACGTGTACACACCAGTCCATAGCTACCACAGAATATCATGTTTACAAATAAGGAACAGCTCTGCTGGGAGTCAGGGTGGGGGTTTTTCAAAGGGAGCACTTTTTTTTTTTTTAAGAGATAGAGTACTTTTTTTTTTTTAAAAGATTTTATTTATTTATTTGACAGACACAGATCACAAGTAGGCAGAGAGGCAGGCAGAGAGAGAGGGGGAAGCAAGCTCCCCACTGAGCAGAGAGCCTGATGCGGGGCTTGATCCCAGGACCCCGGGATCATGACCTGAGCCGAAGGCAGAGGCTTTAACCCACTGAGCCACCCAGGCACCCCTCACTTTTTAAAATATAACAGTAGCTTTTTATCGCACACTCTGTAGCCATTAAAGCCTCTAAACCAAACCCTTTAGCAAATAAATGTTGGCAAAACTGTGGAGACTCATAATTCTGTTTTATCGGAAGCCATCTCCTGAGCAAAACAAGTTCTTTTCTGCCACAACAACCAAAAAAAGCGGGGGGGGGGGGGGGGGAAAGAAGGAAGGAAGAAAGAGGGGAGAAAAAGGGACAAGAATGAAGATTAAAATTATTTCATATAGGAAAACAGTATGGAGGTTGAGGTTAAAAAGTTCAAAATAGGATCAAGCCCCACATCGGGCTCTCTGCTCATCAAGGAGCCTGCTTCCTCCCTCTCTCTCTGCCTGCCTCTCTGCCTACTTGTGATCTCTGTCTGTCAGATGAATAAATAAAATCTTAAAAAAAAAAAGTTCAAAATAGAACTACCTAACGACCCACCAATTGCCACTACTGGGTATTCACCCAAAGAATAAAAGAGCTAATTCAAAGGGATAGGTGCATCCCTATGTTTACTGCAGCATTGTTTACAATAGCCAAGATATGAAAGTAGCCCAAATATCCACTGATTGATGAATGGATAAAGAAGATGTAGTACACACACACACAGTGGAATGTTACTCAACCATAAAAAAAGAATGAAAACTTGCCACGTGCAATGACATGGATGGCGCTAGAGAGTATAATGTTGAGCAAAATAAATCAGAGAAAGACACATACCGTATGATTTCACTCATATGTGGAATTTAAAAAATAAACGAGCAAAGGGTGGGGGGAGTAAGAGAAAGAGAGAGACAAACCAAGAAACAGACTCTTCATTATAGAGAAGAAGTTGATAGTTACCAGAGCTGGGGTGGGCAGAAGGATGGGTGAAGCAGGTGATGGGGATTAAGGAGGGCACTTGTCCTGATGAGCACAGGGTGTTGTATGAGGTGTTGAGTCACTATATTGTACACCTGAAACTAATAGAACACTGTATTTTAACTAACTGGGATAGAAATAAAAACCTAAAAAAAAAGGAAAAATGAAAAAAATTTATTTCATGTGGGGCTTACCTAAAAAAACAATTAACACCTATATCTTGTGAGGTACCTGGGTGGCTTAGTAGGTTTAACCGTCTGCCTTCAACTCAGGTCATGATCCCAGGGTCATGATTGAGTCCCCCACATTGGACTTGACTCAGCAGTGTCTGTTTGTCCCTCTCCCTCAACACCTCCCCGCCACCAGCACCACTCCTGTGCTTCTTCTCTGTCTCTCTCTCTCTCAAATAAATAGTCTTTAAAATAAAAACCACATATATCTTGTATATATTTATTCTATGCATTTATAAAGAGAGATTATGGTCAAAATAATTTTAACAAATCTGTCCAATTATGTAGATACTACATTTTTTAAAAAGAATAAAAAGAACCCAAAATAGCTCACAATAAAGAAAACATCAAAAATTGTAAACATTTGTTTTTAGGACATAGTAAAATTGCTATAAAACACTGGAATTTTCCTGTAACTTCTCTCAGGACTTGGATTTGCTCTTAATATTTTATGCCTCATGATATATTAATAGCTTTGTATTTGAACTGTATAGTTTTTATAGTACCTTCTAATTCTGGTAGAGTTAACCTCAAAGACAAAATCTAAGTGGCTGATTTATTTTAAGAAGTTAAAGTTATAAATGATTTCAAACTTCAAATTTGACAAATGTCATAACCAAAACAAGTAGTTGGCATAATATATTTATAAATAGTGCTCTTTTCTGTTTGTTTGTTTGTTTGGTTGAGCGACTGCCTTCAGCCCAGGTCATGATCCTGGAGTCCCGGGATTGAGCCCTGTGTGGGGCTCAGCAGGAGGTCTGCTTCTCCCTCTGACCTTCATCATCTCATGCTTGCTCTCTCTCATTCTCTAAATAAATAAATAAATAAATAAATAATCTTTATAAAGAGTACTCTTGAAGTACCATTACAGATTAACTATAGTTTTGTGATTAAAAATTGGATTAGGGTGGTGTTACTATATTCTAAAATATTACAACATTTAACTTATACATGTGTTTATATGTTATCGTTATGACCCCAATAATGGGTCCGTGATTAAAGGAGCGAGACTGATACAAAGCGAAGGTCAAGCAAAGCTTTATTTTGCGCCAAGCATCAAGAATCTAACCGAACGTTCGGGACCGCACCTTTTACAAGAGAGGGTGACCCTTCTCTGTTTCACAGTCTAGCTTTTAAGGGCAAAGGCCATGCGGTCAGGCCTGGCCACGCACAGATGACCAATGAGATTGTAACACGCACAGGAAACTCCATAGTGATGCTAGGTGACCAATTGAGTTACAATTTACCTTAGTAGACATTTGACCTAGCCTATTACACCTTGATTAGGATTGGCGCCAAAAAGGGTTCCCAAAGGTGGGGCCCATACTCCTTGGTAACCAGGGAGACAGTATGCATCCCCCCACTGATCAGATGTCTCCACCTGGCCTGACCCACCCTTGTATCTGGGCTTTGATACCTGAAGCTGGTTTCTGGAACTTGTCTCCAAGTAAATCCCCTGGGGGAAGGGCATCAGGGACAGTTTCTAAATAGGTCCTTACAGTTATAATGCTACTTTACCATAGCTTTTCTTTTTTTTTTAATTCTATTCTATTTATTTATTTATTTATTAACATGTAACGTATTATTTGCTTCAGGGGTGCAGGTCTGTGAATTATCAGTCTTACACAATTCACAGCACTCATCATAGCACATACCCTCCCCAACGTCCATCCCCCAGCCACCCTATTCCACACCACCCTCCAACCCCCACCCTGCCCCAGCAACCCTCAGTCTGTTTCCTGAGATTAAGAGTTTCTTATGGTTTGTCTCCCTCCCCGGTCCCATCTTGTTTCATTTTTTTC
The DNA here is from genome assembly GCF_010015895.1 of Lontra canadensis. Taxonomy (NCBI): domain Eukaryota; kingdom Metazoa; phylum Chordata; class Mammalia; order Carnivora; family Mustelidae; genus Lontra; species Lontra canadensis. The sequence continues at coordinate 1,733,571 of NW_022631066.1, forward strand.
CCTTCCTGCCCCCCACGGCCCCCCACCCTGCCTCTCAAATTCCTCATATCAGAGGGACCATATGATAATTGTCTTTCTCTAATTGACTTATTTTGCTCAGCATAATACCCTCTACTTCCATCCACATCATTGCAAATGGCACAGTATTCCATTGTATATGTACACCACATCTTCTTTATCCATTCATCTGCTGATAGACATCTAGGCTCTTTCCATAGTTTGGCTATTGTGGACATTGCTGCTATAAACATTGGGGTACATGTGCCCCTTCGGATCACTACATTTGTATCTTTAGGGTAAATACCCACTAGTGCAATTGCTGGGTCATAGGGTGGCTCTATTTTCAATTTCTGAGGAACCTCCACACTGTTTTCCAGAGTGGCTGCGCCAGCTTGCATTCCCACCAACAAAGTAGGAGGGTTCCCCTTTCTCCACATCCTAGCCAACATCTGTTGTTTCTTGACTTGTTAATTTTAGCCATTCTGACTGGTGAGAAGTGGTGTCTCATTGTGGTTTTGATTTGTAGTTCCCTGATGCCAAGTGATATTGAGCACTTCTTCATGTTTCTGTTGGCCATCTGGATGTCATCTTTGCAGAAATGTCTGTTCATGTCTTCTGCCTATTTCTTGATTGGATTATTTGTTCTTTGGGTGTTAAGTTTGGTAAGTTCTTTATACATTTTGGATACTAGCCCTTTATCTGATATGTCATTTACAAATATCTTCTCCCATTCTGTTGGTTATCTTTTGGTTTTGTTGACTATTTCCTTTGCTGTGCAAAAGCTTTTGATCTTGATAAAGTTCCAATAGTTCATTTTTGCCCTTGCTTCCCTTGCCTTTGGCAAAGTTTCCAAGAAGAAGTTGCTGCTGCTGAGATCAAAGAGGTTGCTGCCTGTGTTCTCCTCAAGGATTTTGATGGATTCCTATCTCACATTGAGGTCTTTCATCCATTTTGAGTCTATTTTTTTGTATGGTGAAAGGAAATGGCCCAGTTTCATTCTTCTGCGTGTGGCTGTCCAATTTTCCCAACATCATTTGTTGAAGAGACTGTCTTTTTTCCCTTGGACGTTCTTTCCTGCTTTGTCAAAGGTTAGTTGACCATAGAGTTGAGGGTCCATTTCTGGGCTCTCTATTCTGTTCCATTGATCTATGTGTCTGTTTTTGTGCCAGTACCATACTGTCTTGATGATGACAGCTTTGTAATAGAGCTTGAAGTCTGGAATTGTGATGCCACCAACTTTGGTTTTCTTTTTCAACATTCCTCTTGCTATTTGCGGTCTTTTCTGGTTCCATATAAATTTTAGGATTATTTGTTCCATTTCCTTGAAGAAATTTGATGGTTATTTTGATAGGAATTGCATTAAATGTGTAGATTGCTTTAGGTAGCATAGACATTTTCACAATATTGGTTCTTCCAATCCATGAAGCATGGAACATTTTTCTACTTCTTTGTGTCTTCCTCAATTTCTTTCATGAGGACTTTATAGTTTTCTGAGTACAGATTCTTTGCCTCTTTGGTTAGGTTTATTCCTAGATATCTTATGGTTTTGGGTGCAATTGTAAATGGGATCAACTTCTTAATTTCTCTTTATTCTGTCTTGCTGTTGGTGTATAGAAATGCAACTGATTTCTGTGCATTGATTTTATATCCTGACACTTTACTGAATTCCTTTATCAATTCTAGCAATTTTGAAGTGAAGTCTTTTGGGTTTTCCACATAAAATATATCATCTGCAAAGAGTGAGAGTTTGACTTCTTTGCTGATTCATATGCCTTTTATTTCTTTTTTGTTGTCTGATTGCTGAGCCTGGGACTTCTAGTGCTATGTTGAATAGCAATGGTGATAGTGGACAGCCCTGCTGTGTTCCTGACCTTAGAGGAAAAGCTTTCAGTTTTTCCCTGTTGAGGCTGATATTCGCTGTGAGTTTTCCACAGATGGCTTTTATGATATTGAGGTATGTACCCTCTCTCCCAACACTGTGAAGATTTTTGAATAAGAAAGGATGCTGTACTTTGTCAGATGTTTTTTTCAGCATCTATTGAGAGTGTCATATGGTTCTTGTTCTTTCTTTTATTAATGTATTGTATCACACTGATTGATTTCTGGATGTTGAACCAACCTTGCAGCCCAGGAATAAATCCCACTTGGTCATGGTGAATAATCCTTTTAATGTACTGTTGGATCCTATTGGCTAATATTTTGGTGAGAGTTTTTATATACATGTTCACCAAGGATATTGGTCTGTAATTCTCCTTTTTGATGGGATATTTGTCTGGTTTTGGGATCAAAGTAATGCTGGCCTCGTAAAATGAGTTTGGAAGTTTTCTTTCCATTTCTATTTTTTGGAACAGTTTCAGGAGAATAGGTATTAATTCCTCTTTAAATATTTGGTAGAATTCCCCTGGGAAGCCATCTGGCACTAGGCTCTTGTTTGTTGGGAGATTTTTGATGACTGCTTGAATCTCCTCACTGGTTATGGGTCTATTCAGGTGTTCTATTTCTTCCTGGTTCAATTTTGGTAGTTTATATGTCTCTAGGGATGCATCCATTTCTTCCAGATTGTGAAATTTGCTGATGTATAGTTGCTTATAATGGGTTCTTTTTTTTTTTTTTTAAGATTTTATTTATTTATTTGACAGACAGAGATGACAAGTAGACAGAGAGGCAGGCAGAGAGAGGAGGAAGCAGGCTCCCCACCAAGCATAGAGCCCGACAGGGGCTCCATCCCAGGACCCTGGGATCATGACCTGAGACGAAGGCAGAGGCTTTAGTCCACTGAGCCATCCAGGCACCCCTTATAACAGGTTCTTAAATTGTTTGTATTTCTTTGGTGTTGGTTGTGATCTCTCCTCTTTCATTCATGATTTTATTAATTTGGGTCCTTTTTCTTTTCTTTTTGATAACTCAGGCCAGGGCTTTATCAATCTTATTAATTCTTCAAAGAACCAGTTCCTAGTTTCGTTGATCTGTTCTATTGTTCTTTTGGTTTCTGTTTCATTGATTTCTGATCTCATCTTTATTATTTCTCTTCTCCTTCTGGGTTTAGGCTTTCTTTGCTATTCTTTCTCCAGCTCCTTTAGGTGTAGGGTTAGGTTGTGTACTTGAGACCTTTCTTGTTTCTTGAGAAAGATTTGTGTTGCTATATACTTTCCTCTCAGGACCGCCTTCGCTGTGTCCCAAAGATTTTGAACAGTTGTGCTTTCATTTTCATTTGTTTCCATGAATTTTTAAATTCTTCAATTTCCTGGTTGAGCCATTCATTCTTTAGTAGGATGCTCTTTAGCCTCCATGTATTTGAGTTCTTTCCAATTTTCCTTTTGTGGTTGAGTTCTAGTTTCAAAGCACTGTGGTCTGAAAATATGCAGGTAATGATCCCAATCTTTGGTACTGGTTGAAACCTGATTTGTGACCCAGGATGTGATCTATTCTGGAGAATGTTCCACGTGCACTAGAAAAGAATGTGTATTCTGTTGCTTTGGGATGGAATGTTCTGAATATATCTGTGATGTCCTTCTGGTCCAGTGTGTCATTTAAAGCCTTTATTTCCTTGTTGATCTTTGCTTAGATGATCTGTCCATTTCAGTGAGGGGGCTGTTAAAGTCTCCTACTATTATTGTGCTATTGTCGATGTGTTTCTTTCATTTTGCTATTAATTGGTTTGTATAATTGGCTGCTCCTTGTTAGGGGCATAGATATTTAAAATTGTTAGATCTTGTTGGACAGACCCTTTAAGTATGATATAGTGTCCTTCCTCATCTCTTATTGTAGTCATTGGCTTAAAATCTAATTTATCTGATATAAGGATTGCCACCCCAGCTTTCTTTTGATGTCCATTAACATGGTAAATTGTTTTCCACCCCCTCACTTTCAATCTGTAGGTGTCTTTGGATCTGAAATGAGTTTCTTACATACAGCATATTGATGGGTCTTTTTTTTTTTTTTTAATCCATTCTGATACCCTGTGTCTTTTGATTGGGGCATTTAGCCCATTTACATTCAGGATAACTATTGAAATATATTTAGTGCCATTATATTGCCTGTAAGGTGGCTGTTACTGTATATTGTCTTTGTTCCTTTTTGGTCTTTTACTTTTAGGCTCTCTCTTTGCTTAGAGGACCCCTTTCAATATTTCCTGTAGGGCTGGTTTGGCATTTGCAAATTCTTTTAGTTTTTATTTATCCTGGAAACTTTTTATCTCTCCTATTTTTCAGTGACAGCCTAGCTGGATATAGTATTCTTGGCTGCATATTTTTCTTGTTTAGTCCTCTGAATATATCATGCCTGTCCTTTTTGGCCTGCCAGATCTCTGTGGATAGGTCTCCTGCCAATCTATTATTTCTACTACATACCTCTTGTCCCAAGCTGCTTTCAGGATTTTCGCTTTGTCACTGATACCTGTTAAGTTTTACTATTAGATAATGGGGTGTTGACCATTTTTTACTGATTTTGAAGGAGGTCCTCTGTGCCTCCTGGATTTTTATGCTTGTTCCCTTCGCCAAATCAGGGAAATTCTCTGCTATAATTTGCTCCAATATACCTTCTGCTCCTCTCTCTTTCTTCTTCTTCAGGGATCCCAATTATTCTAATATTGTTTCATCACTTATCTCTCAAATTCTCCCCTCGTGATCCAGTAGTTGTTTATCTCTCTTTTTCTCAACTTTTTTTCTCCATCATTTGGTCTTCTATATCACTAATTCTCTCTTTTGTCTCATTTATTCTAGCAGTAAGAGCCTCCATTTTTTATTTTATCTCATTAATAGCTTTTTTTAAATTTCAACTTGGTTAGATTTTAGTTCTTCTATTTTTCCCAGAAATGGATTTTATCTCTCCAGAAAGGGATTCTCTAGTATCTTCCATGGGTTTTTTGAGCCCAGCTACCATCTTCAATCATCATTCTGAACTCTAGATCTGACATCTTACTAATGTCCATATTGATTAGGTCCCTAGCCATTGGTACTGCCTCTTGCTCTTTTTTTTTTTTGAGGTTTTTTCCTACCTTGTCATTTTATCCAGATAAGAATAGATGAATGAGAGAACAAAATACTAAAAGGGTAGCAATGACCCCAGAAAAATATACACTAACCAAATCAGAAGAGACCCTAAACTAGGGGGTAAGGGGGAAGAAGAAAGGAGGGAAAAAGAAGAAGAAAAAAAAATATATATATATATGGACACACACTGGTGAATAGAACAGAGCCACACACTTTATTTTGGGTGTATTTTGGTCTGTTAGAAGAAACTGCCTCCCAAAATTTTAAAGAAAGGAAAATTTACATTATACAAAAATAAGGGTAAACACAATGAAGGGATGGAATGTGATTGTAATGATGAAAATTTAAAAAGACTCTAAAAAAGGAATTGATAAAAGTTGGTTGAAAAAAGAAAATAAAAAGGAAAGAATGTGATCAGGCTGGTTTTCATGTGATTTCCTGTGAGTTATGCTGGATCTAGCATAACTAGACTTTTGAAAAATGAACCAAATGGGCTCAGAGCCCAAACATTTGTACCTGGGCAAGTAGGGGAGGATTGAATTTATAAGAGCCAATTAGAACTTCTTAAGGGGCATCAGGAAATCTTTTTAAGTGGATGTAGTTACAGTGTTTTGATTCTCCTTGAATTGTGTGAAGGAGCTCAGTCTTAAGTCTGAAAGTACACTTGCTTCAATGCTTCAGTCCTTCTAGAGCACTTATTTCTTTAACCCCATTTTGGGCCTGGTCTCCTCCCACTTTGGCACAGAGTAGTTTTATTTGTTTTGGGTTTTTTTTATTTTGTTTTGTTTTTCATTTAGATTGTCTAATGCAAGCAGTTAGAACTTAGGTACCTCTGGGCAGAGCCCTTATCTGCCTACGTGTTTATAGAGCATTCTGTACACTTAGAGCACTTTATAAATAATAATAACAGTAATTACCCTCTATACAAAATTAGAATGTTAACATATTCAACCAGTCTAGTATGCTGATTTGCTCTAGTGCTTCATAATTATCTCATGAAACCAATGGTATAATGGGCACTACATTATACAATCTTCCAAAAATATGTTCCTATATATTCTGGCAGAGAGATGCACCTGTGGTTTTCCTCCACCCACCTCTAAGATTCAGAAATGGCAGGGTGATACTTAAGTTGTATTCATGCTGCAAACTATTCAAAGTAATCTCCTTTTCAGCCTTTTCCTCTCCAAAAGCCAGCCAGCATTAAGTGTGGCTAAGATATATGTGTCCTAAAGGAGTAACTTGAACAAGGAGATGGGAATGTATAATTTGCGCCACAAAAAGGACCGCATGAGAATTACAGATTGCTATACTCACTTATTGCAGGAAATCTAGGGCCTTGGGTCATTCCTGTAAGCTTTAGCCATTGGTAACTACCAAAGGCACAGCTGTAAGCTGCTTGATGTTTTGCTGTCTGATTCAACAGCAACCAGAAAATTAGTCTGATTTTGTTATAAAAACAGTGAACTGCCTCGCATTTTCTTTCTTTGTAAAAATTTTATTTATTTATTTGAGAGAACACGCTTGAGTGGGGGGAGGGCAGAGAAGTAGACTCCCCACTGAGCAGGGACTGGATCCCAGGACTCTGGGATCATGACCTGAGCCAAAGGCAGACACTTAAGCAACTGAGCCACCCAGGTGCCCTGCCTTGAATTTTTAAACTCAGAGGAGAAGAGGAAGAAATTGCAGAAAACACAGTTGATAAATGCCTCTTGCTTTACAATAAGCATTACTGATCTCTTCCTGCAATAAACTTACCAGGTTGAGGTAACCGAGTTAGTCTTACAGCTTCCATCTTAGGTAGACAGGTTACATGCCCAAAATACCCATGGCATTTGAAAAGCTGTAGTGTTGAAAGAGCAGTGCTACATAAAATTGAAAACCTCACACCATTCTACTATCTAAGAGGGAGCTCCCTGACTTGCTTGCTTTTTTGCCCAGGGGTTTTCTTCTAGTGCAGTAATGTTACTTTAATGTGCCAGAATGGGAACCCTGGCCAGAGACTTCTACAATCAAAAATTCCAGTGTCTCAGGCTGTATTTTTAGTCTTTTGAATTAATTGGATATAGCACCCTATAGTAAAAACCCCTTTGACACTGACGCAGAAATCCCTAAGGCATAGTTCCCAGAAAGAACTGCTGGCTGGCCACAGAGCTGAGAGGCTCCATCTGGCAAAGCCCCCGAAATCTGCACTCAGCAATCCTGGCTCTCCGCGTTCTCTCCAGCAGAGCAAAACTCATTGATTTTACAGTACATGGAGCTGACTTTGGAAGATGTTATCATTTGAAACAGTATCCAATCCTCCAAAATAATCATTAGATGTGTAAGTTCTCACTTGCAGCTACTTCAAAAAAAGAAACTTTTTTCTTTTAATAATGAAAAGCTGTCCTGACCTAATCCTCAAACTTGTGTGCAAAGGACCATGGCCGGTGAGAAATGCAAGTCAAAATGCCTTCCGGAATATTCCCATTAAAATGATTAAAGGTAACAACAGCTCCTGAAGTTTTAAACTATATATATTCTTAGTTAAAACACCGTGGAAGGACATACTACTCAGTGCTGGGAAGCAAAAATATATATATGCCCGGAGAAATATTCATAGCGGCAAAGGATAGGTGGGTTTAAGGTGAAATACATTCCAGCTTGCATTTCAACTTGCATCCCAGAGGTCGACTTACAAAACAGGTATAGAAACAGAAATTACTCTGGATATTTTGAGAAAGCAGTGACTCAATGTCCGGAATTAGGGGCTCACAAAATCATTGGAAGATCTTGAGGAAAAAGTTCTCACCAGAAATGGCATGCAGAAAATAACAGAACCGAACTTCCTGGCTGGCCATGACCTCTGAGGCTGCCCGGGCTCACGGGCCACCTCCTTGGACATGTTTCTAGAAAAGTTAGTGCTTGGCTCTCATGGTTTCCCTCGCATGGTTTCTTGTTGTTGTTGTAAGATTTCAGAAGTTCCTGGGGGGTGGGGGGGAATTCAGGCAGCAGAGTCATTGTTAACATTGCTGTTATAATTTAAGGCATTACTGGTAGCCTTGGGGAACAAATAAGCAAGTAGGCTTTGAGAGAACAGTACATTTCTTTATGGGTGTCTTGGCTTTTTAAAAAAGCCTCTTAGCTTAAAAAAAAAATTTTTTTTTATATAGCTTTAAGTGGATGTAGTCTAAAAATACGTATTCTGTTTGTGCAGACCACCGTAATAATAGAGACTTAATAAGGGTACACACACACAGCATTTATATAATCCCACCCCCACACTCTATGACAAGACTTTGATTCTCCACCTAAAGAGCATTCCTTGCATGGTCCTGAGGCGTTGAGGAGTCCAGCTCTGGGCCAAAATCCTATGTGGGATCTTTCTGGGCCAACCAGAGTTGATTACGAAGGCTCTGCCCAGCAGACCCCACGCTGCCCTCCCACAGCCGACTCAGGGCCCAGCCACAGCATTGCAGTTTGCCTGGGGGAGCTGCCTGCTAAGACTCAGGGCCCCCGAGACGAGCCGTGCCCATCCTCAGATCAGTACTCCCAGCACAAGCCCCTCCATGTAGAAGCTTCCTTATGGGGACCCCCGACTAAGGCGCTTTTCTCAACTCTGAGTCAGTACTTTTCCATTCCTGGTCCATCCTCCCCTTCCCCTTCCTCCCCCACAGGTGCATAAAAAGGCAGCCGCCTTTTGTTCAGGGCTCCTCGGCACTGAACCCAGCTTCCCCCGACCTCCAATCATCAGATCCTGACCCTAGAGGCTGCAATTATTTCTAAGCCTCTAAAGGGTTCTTTCATGAAAGCTACTCTCAGCTACCTTGGGGAGCATGGGGTTTCCCTCTTCTCTGGTTCCTGAGTGGTCCGGGGGACCAGGGAAGTGTCCTCTGAACCAATGTTGATGGCGCTGGAGCCACCTTCTAGGGGTGGGAGATCCGCCAGGCTGCCACAGTGAATACAGCTAGTGCTCTCTTGTGCCAATGACATTCATTGCCATTGACAGTCAGTCCTCCTTCTGCTGTGAAGGAAAAGTTCCCTCCCTTGTGTATATACACTTCATTACTGAGGCTCCTAGCAGGGCTGCTTTGTGTGCTTAGGGACTTGGAGAGGGTGCCATGAAATGCCTCATTCATTTTTACTAGAATTCTCTCCAAGTCGCTGACACAAGGGGACATGAGCGAGAGGATCATCTGAGTGACAGACATTTACGGTTCTCAAAATGACCCCTTCCTTGCTACAGCCCAGCTCCACTAGACCTCTCCTCTCTCTGAGAATGGGTTGAGCCTATGTATGAGTTCCTTCTTGGCCATTAGTGGTTGCTACTGTTCATCAACTCACTCATTTGTCATCCCAGCACCCGGAGCTGAAGAGGCTGGAAAGCTACAAACTTCATTTCCCACAGTTCCTCTACCTAAGCTTTAGGATTCAAGGTAGGGCTCCCTGATAGATACACTCCCCCAAGATTTGCATGTCTGCTCATGGGCTAACTGCTTATGAGCCCCTATTTCCATTGCCTCTAGGACTCCCTGGAAAGCAATGCAGATCGGGCAAAGGGACATGGGTTGTTCCTTCTTAGATTTTTGGTGAAAACCCTCCACATCCTTTAGGCTATGTTTTGTTCTTGTATGTTGTCTTTCTGTCACCTGTATACACATTTTTGGAAGTGGAGTTGGATGTACACCCTGCTTTAAAACACAGGTTTTTCTTGTCTGGAGGACTAACACAAGGATTCTCATACTTCTAATGTAGGCAGTTTCTTTTAAAACACAAGCAAAGGTCCAATTATTTTATGTTGATTATTTTTAGTATTTGGCCTATATATGGGACATATGTCACGTTTCTGGCTTCCCAACACTTTCCAACACCTTTCTAATTTCGGGAAATGTTCCACTTTGTGAGTTTCACCTTTTCAAGATTAAACATGTGGATGTCTCACTTGTTCAACCTCCTTTGCAGCTAGAGCACAGGCAGGTAACTGGGTGCCAGTAGTGTGTTACACCCCTGGGAGAATTCAGTCCAGAAGTGGGCACATGAGAAACCAGCTCCGTGCAAAGCATTCATTTTACTGGAGAGAGTAATGACAAAGCCTTTTGCTTTTAGCAGAAGCTGTGATTGCAAGGTAGAGTCTTTACGAGTGGGATCCCAGCTGGCAGGAGGAACAGTTGGGGCCAAGTTAAGTTGCAGGCAACTTTGCAAAGTCAGGAATCTAGTGCAGTGGTAAAATTGGCCCTAGTTCTCCTCTAGCTCATTCTACGGTGTGGCTTATAAGTGTTAGCGGAATGTTAGCCAGGACCTTGTTGTTCTCCGCTGGGATTATGTGGAACCTATGGATCAATTTGAAGTGAATTGATACCTCATCAGTTTTAAGTCTTCCAACACATGGGCACAATGTATCTCTCCTTTTACTTAAATCTCCCTAAAATTCTTCTTAGCATGGTTTGTACTCTTGAACTTTGCTGTCAGACTCATCCCAAATATCTCATAATTTTGGTACTGCTGTAATGATATTTTTAAAATTTCGGTTCCTGATAGCTCGTTACTAATACACAGAAGCACATTGACTTTCATATGTGGGTGTTGTATCCTGCAACTTTTCTAAGTTGTTATTAGTTCTAGTAACTTTTTTGCACATTTCCCTCAAACTTTCCCCGTAGACAACCATGTCATGTGTTTTACTTCTTCCTTTTTAATCTCAATGCCTTTTATTTTTTTTTCCTGGCCTGGTTGCACTGTCTATAAACTCCATAAGATGATCTACAAAAGTGGTAAGGTTGTACATCATTGCCTTGTTTCTTAGGGGGAAAGCATTCAGTTTGGTTTGATTTGCTAGTTTGGTTAAGAATTTTATTATCTATGTCCTCTAGGTATATTGATTTATATTTTTTTTCTTGTTGTATACTTGTCTGGTTTTAGTACAAAGGCATGTCATGCACATAGAATGAGATGGAAAGTATGCCTTATACTTCAGCTTTCTGGAAGAGTTCATATAGAATTGGTATTATTTTTTTCCCCAAAAGTTTAATAACATTTACCAATGAAAAAAGGATTTTTCTTTTTAGGGAAGATTTTAACTATACATTCAAGTACTTTGATAGATATAAGACTATTCAGGTTATCTGAATTCTTCTTGAGGGAGAGCCTTAGTGCTTTGTGTCTTTCAAAGGATTTGTTCATTTCTTCAAAGTTGTCAAATTTATTGGCATAAAGTTCTTCATAATATTTATTACCCACTTATTATCTGTAAAATTTATCATTGCATCTCCTCTTTTATTCCTGATACTGGTAACTTGTGTCTTCTCTTTTTTGTCTCTAGTAAATAAGGTTAACAATTTTATTTGTTTTCATAAAAAATAAATAAATATTAAATAAACAGTTTTTAATTATTATTGATTTCACTGATTTTTTTCTATTGTTTCTTTATTTTCTATTCTAATCTTTAGTCATGTCCTATCTTCGTTTACTTTGGGTTTAATTTGCTCTTTTTCTAGTTTCTTAAAGTGGAAACTGAAGTCAATGATTTGAGAAATTTTTTATCTAATAATATAGACATTTATTGCTATAAATCACCCTCTAATAACTGCTTGAATAGCATCTCACATAGTTTGATATTTTGTGTTTTCACTTTCATTCAGTACAAAATACTTTATAATTTCTTTTTGATTTCGTAGGTTATTTAGAAGTATGTTATTGATTTCTAACTTAATTCCACTGTGGTCTAAGAACTTGAGACCTTTTTATGGTCCAAAACTCAATCTATCTTGGCAAATATTCCACACACGTTTGAAAGGAATGTGTATTCTATTGCTCTTAAAGTTATCTATAAATATCAATTAGGTCAGGTTGATTTATAGTATTATTCAAATGTTCTATATCCTTACTAACATTTTTTTCTACTTATCCTATCAGCTAGATTTAATTCTCTGATTGCATTTGTGGATTTGTCTCTTTCTCCATGCAGTTCTGTAAGTTTTTTTGATGTATTTTGAAACTCTTCTACTAGGTACATAAAATTTATGTCCTCTTGATAAATTGAAGTCTTTATCCTTGTGAAATTATCATTTGTCCAACATAATATTCTTTGTTCTGGGGTCATCTCTGTCTGTTATTAATAAACCATTCCAGTTGTCTTTATATTAGTTTTAGCATTGTATATCCTTTTCCATTCTTTTACTGTTAACTCTAACGTATTTAAAGTGGGTTTCTTGTAGGCCGCCAATAGTTAGGTCATGATTTTTGGCCAATCTGAAAGCTTCTACCTTTCAACTAAAGTTTTTAAACCCTTTTTTTTTATTTTTAAGATTTTATTCATTTATTTGACAGAGAGATCACAGGCAGGCAGAGAGGCAGGCAGAAAGAGAGAGATGGAGAAGCAGGCTCCCTACCTAGCAGAGAGCCTGATGTGGGGCTCAATCCCAGGACCCTGGGATCATGACCTGAGCCGAAGGCAGAGGCTTTAATCCACTGAGCCACCCAGGCGCCCCTAAACCCTTTAATTTTATGTGATTAGTTATATGGTTAGATTTAAATCTTGTTATATTTCCCATCTGTTTGTTCCCATTTTCTTCATTTCTCCTATTTTTGAATTAATAAAATATTTTATAGCTCTATTTTATCTCCTCTGTTGACTTATTAGATATTACTCTTCACATTTTTATTTTAGCAATTGCTTTAGGGACTTTAGTATATACCTTTAACTTATCTTTAACCTCAAGTGATGTTGTAGCACATGTCATATTATAAAAGAACCATAGCAGTATACTTCCATTTCAGCCAACTGTCTTTTGTGCTGCTGTAATTGTGCATTTTATTTCTACATATGTTTAAACTCCATAATGCCTTGTTAATTGTTTTTGTGTAAATAGTCAATTATCCTTTACAGACATTTAAGTGAACAGAAAAAAGTCCTTTTGCATTTATACACATAGTTTCTGTAGCCAGTGTTCTTCATTCCTTTGTGTATATCTGTATTTCCATCTGGTACTTTCATTCTGTCTAAAGGACTCCTTTTTGTTTTTTCCTAAAAATTTTATTTATTTATTTGACACAGAGAGAGAGATAACAAGTAGACAGAGAGGCAGGCAAAGAGAGAGGGAGAAGCAGGCTCCCTGCCAAGCAGAGAGCCTGATGCGGGGCTTGATCCCAGGATCCTGAGATCATGACCCAAGCTGAAGGCAGAGGCTCAACCCACTGAGCCACCCAGGTGCCCCTAAAGGACTTCTTTTAATAGTTTTTGTATTGTGTCTCTGTTGGTGCTGTATTCTATCAGCTTTTGTATATTGGAAAAAGTCTTTACTTCATGTATGAACTTAAAAGTTATTTTTACTGAGTATAGAAGTCTCAGTTGACAGTTTTTCTTCCAGTAAACTTTCCAGATGTTGTTCCATGGCCTTTCCTCTTGTATTGTTTGTGAAAAAAAAAAAAAATCTGCTGCAATCTTTATCTCTGTTTCTCTCTACTTAATGCATCTTTTCCCCCTCTGGCTCTTTTTGAGATTTTTGTCCGTTTCATGATTTGAAGAATGTGATTTTATGTGCACTGATGTAGTTTTTTGTTATTTTGTTTGTGTGTTTTCATTTGGGATTCATCAGTCATCTTGGGCATATGGATTTTCAGTTTTCATCAGATTTGAAAAACTTTCAGTCATTATTTTTTCAAATATTTTCTGTCTCAACCTCATTGTCTTTTCTTCTGTAGACTTCAAGTTCACATATTGAACTATTGAAGTGATTCCATATCTTAGTGATTCTCTTATTTATTCTTGTTTTGTTTTTTGGTTTTTTCCTGTTTTTCATTTTGCCTAGTTTCTCTTGCTGTGTCATCAAGTTTAATAATTATTTCTTCTGTGATGTCTAATCTTCCAATAGTTCTATCAGTGACTTTTTCCATTTCTGAGATTTTAGTTATCATCTCAAAAGTATGATTTAGGCTTTTTATTTATATCATGTCTCTACTTGTTCAATTTTCCTCCAGCTTTTTGAACATCTGGCATACAGTTATAATAACTGTCTTAACGTCTTTGTCTGCTAATTCCAGCATCTGTTTCAGTTCTGGGTCCACTTTGATTGGTTCAGGTTTTTATGCTCATTATGAATCATATTTTCCTGCTTCTTTGCATGCCTGATAATTTTTTATTTGATGCCAGGTGTTAGGAATTTTATCCTGTTGGGTACTGGATATTTTTGTATTCCTATAAGCTTTGTTCTTGGATGCAGTTAAGTTATTGCAAAACTGTGATATTTGTTTGGATCTGGCCTCCCTGATTTGTTAGTTTGGTTCAGAGTAATGCTAGTCTAAGACTAATTATTTACCTGAATTCTTAGGCAGAAGCTCACTGAGCATTCTATTATTTCTCCCAGAATTGAGTTTTTCCATTTTGGCTGGTGGCAACAAGCACTATTTCAGGCCCCATGTAAATACTAAGTACATTCATTTTAACCTTTTCAAGTGGTCCTTCCCTGTGCCTAGAGTAGTTTTCTCATCTGGGCGTGTTTATCCTTCCCTAAATAATACTGAAAAGGTAATATCTAGAGATCTCCAGAGTTCCCTCCCAATGCAGCATTCTCCTCTCTAGCATTCTATCCTGTAGATTTTATCAGACTTCACATTCCCAGATACTGAAGTCCATCATGCATAATGCCTACCTCATTTGTTTCCCATTTCTCAGGGGAAACCGCTCTTTATTCATTGATGCACAATGTCTTGGGACCCATTGTTTAATATATTTTTCTAGTTTGTTGTTGTTATTGTTGTTGTTGTTTCTACCAGGAAATAATTCCTGTTACTCCATCATGACCAGAAGCAGGAGTCCTACATCAAAGTTTGTTGGAAATGCATGCTGATGGACTCTTTTGCAAACTTTTCTTGACTATATCTAAGAGCCTCTGAGAGGTATCTTATATGTGTCCTCTACAAATATTTGTACTGCAATCCCAATCAAAATCCCAAAGGAATTTTTGTAGATATCAACAAGGTGATCTAAAATTTCTGTAAAAAGAAAGAGAAAGACAACAACAATTTTGAAGACGCAGAAAAAGTTGGAGGCCACGTACAATCTGACCTTTAATTTCACCATAAACCAACAAAACTGAGATATTTGGTTCAAGGATAGAGAAATGGAATAAGACATAAAGTCCAGAAATAGACTCATACAAATATGGTCAATTTATTTTTGACCAAAGGGCAAGGAAAGCCAACAGTGAAAGAATCATCTTTTCAACAAATGTTGCTGGAAAAATTAGACATACATATATGAAAAAAAAAACCCCCACTGTTCTGTACTTCACATCTTTACAAAAATTAATTTAAACTGGGTTTTAGTTCTAAAACATGTAAAACAATAAAACTTGTATGAGAAAACATTTATGACAGTGGTTAGGCAAAGAAATTTGAGATATGATGCTAAAAGCACAATTCATACAAGAAAAAATGGATAAATTGTACCTCAGTAATTAATAAATTATACCTCACTATATACAATAAATTGTACCTCACTGAAAGAGTTAAGAATTTTTGCCTGTGAAAGCCACTATTAAAAGAGTAAAAGGACAAGCCACAGACTAGGAAAAATATTTGCAAACCAGGTATCTGAAAAAGCCATAATACATCCAGAATACATAAAGAAGTCTTAAAATTCAACAAAAGGAAACAAACATCCTAGAAAACATGGGCAAAATATTCAAAAGCTACTCTACCAAATAAAATATATAGATTACAAATAGGCATTTGAAAAGATAATCAGCACAATTATTCATTAGGGAAATGCAAACTAAAACCACTCTGTGATATCACCATTCAGCTATTAGAATGACTTAAAAAACAAACAAATCTTAATACCGTTCCTGGTGAGGTTGCAGAGCAACTGGAACTCAGATGTTGCTCATGCAAATGCAAAATGGTGCAGCCACTTTGAAAAACCGTTGTCAGGTTTTTTTGCAAAGTTAAATGTTCATTTACCATATAATTTTCCTTCTAGAGGGTGGGATTTAAATGAAATTTTTCATGCATAGACCTATAGGCAAATGTTTACAGAAGCTTTATTTAATAATCACCAAACACTAGAACCAATCCAAATGTTCTTCAACAGGAGATTGGATGAACAGTCTGTGATACATCCATAGAACGGAATACTAATCAGTGAAAAAAAAATGAACTGGGGAAGTGTGTAATAGGATGAATGAGTTGTAAATGCATTATGCCAAATGATAAGGTAAAAAAATGAATGATTCCATGAATATATTATTCTAGCAAAGCAAAACCTTAGGAATGTTGAAGAGATCAGTGGTTGCTAACAGTTAGGGGTAGAGGAAAGATCAACTACAAAGGGCAAGCATGAAGGTATTTTGGAAGATTATGAACTTGTTCTATTTCTATTGTGGTGGTGGTTTGTGACTCTTTGCATTTGTCAAGACTCATAAAACTACATACCAAAAAATGGGAATGCTACTGTATGTAAGTTTAAAAATAAAATTTAAAAACCTATATACTGAATATTGAGACACCCACCACTTTTCCATGACTCAATCCCAAGAATGCAGGCAACTAGACATATTCCCCAAGGCTGGAGACTAGATAATTCTCTTCTCTTGAGATATAAAAAGATTGAGTGGAGGATGAGGGAAAGATTTGCATATACTGACATTTGATACTACTCACTGGTAGAGCTGGGCCTCTGCTATGCAGCTTGCATGAAGCCCTAGCAGATACGTCCGACCTGCACACACATATATTCCAAATAGCTTCTTAATATAAAGAGATATTCAAGAAGCCATAGGCATTCAGGGGGAATGTAACAATGCAAAGAATTGAGAAAATATTAAACCTGCATTTAATATCCACAAATAGCTAAGAGAAGATACTGACTTAATTTTAAAAACAATAATAATAATAGGGGCACTTGGGTGGCTCGGTCAGTGAAGCAATGACTCTATTTTGGCTCAGGTCATGATCTCAGGGTCGTGAGATCAAGCTCCACCCCTGCTGAGCTTCAGGGCAATCTGCCTGAGACTGTCTTCCTCTCCCTCTGCCCGCCCCAGCTCATGCATGCACGCACGCACGCATTCAGGCACGCGCGCGCACACACACACACACACACACACACACACTGTCTCTCTCTCTCTGTCCCTCCCTTTCTCTCTCTCAGATAAGTAAATCTTTAAATAATAATAATAATAATAATAACCGCAATCAGAGAAAGATAAATAATTTGTAGAAGTTAAAAAGAGGGTCAACAAAATAAAAAATATCAGAAGGGCTAGAAGATAAATTGAGGGATACTTCCCAGAACATAGAACCTAAGGAAAAGATACATAAAACATGAAAGGAAATTTTTGAAAATTGCGTGATTAATTCAAAATTCTACATCTAAAATAATAGGTAATATAGAAAAGAAGATCAACCACAATCAAAACAAGCACACAAACAACAAAAAACAAAGCTGAGATTTGACCAATAAAAGATTCAAGATAATTTCCTAGCATTGAAATGATAAGCCCAGCAAAATGAGTAATAAAGGACCTAAGCAAAGCATGTCATTACAAATTTACAAAACACCAGAGATTTTCTTAAAAATCCAAAAGCTTCCAGGAAAAAAACACTTACCTTCAAAGGCTAAGTTACCTTCAAAGGCTAAAGAATCAAAATGACATTAGACTTTTTTTTTTTTTTTTGACGTTAGACTTCTTATTAGAGACATTAGAAGCTAGAAGGTGATGGAGCAATCTCCAGAATTATGGGGGGAAAAAAAATAAGATCCATATCCAGTCAACCTATCAAAAGTACACAGGTAATATAAACACATTTTTAGACATCTGAGATCTCAGAAATGTTACATGGAAATTCCCATACGATTATATCTTAGGAAGCTATGGGATGATGTTACATAGCAAAATCAGAGAAAACAAGAAAAACAAAGAGAGCAAATCTACACGGTGGGTGCCTGGGTGGCTCAGTGGGTTAAGCCTCTGCCTTTGGCTGGGGTCATGATCTCAGGGTCCTGGGATCCAGCCCCACATTGGGCTCCCTGCTCAGTGGGGAGCTTGCTTCCCCCTCTCTCTCTGCCTGCCTCTCTGTATACTTGTGATCTCTCTCTCTCTCTTTCTGTCAAAAAAAAAAAAAAAAAAATCCTTAAGGTACATCGGACGTACAGAAGTGGAGAAAAGGGGAGTCCTGGATGCATCTCTGCAATAAGCCAGATTGCACGACCCAGATTAGAAGAGAATAGAAGGATTCAAGAACTATGTCTCTGGGGGGAAGCAAACTGGAATTGATAGATTATCTGCAATGTTTTACCAGATAGGAAAGTATTTTAAATACTAGCACAGGTGTTATAGATCTTGTGAAGAGTTTGAAAAGGATTTGTGATAGGCACGTGAAAAAATAATCTAATAAAACTGAAGCAGTGTCAATTCCAAGGAAAATGGAAAGTTTGATTTAAAAAAAAAGAAAATACATGGGGTGCATGGGTGGCTCAGTGGGTTAAAGCCTCTGCCTTCGGCTCAGGTCGTGATCCCAGGGTTCTGGGATCGAGCCCCGCATCTGGCTCTCTGCTCAGCAGGGAGCCTGCTTCCTCCTCTCTCTCTGCCTGCCTCTCTGCCTACTTGTGATCTCTGTCTGTCAAATAGATAAATACAAAAAAAGAAAATCTTTAAAATTTTTTAAAGATTTTATCTATTTATTTGAGAGAGAGAGAGAGCGAGCGTGAGCATGAGCATGAGAAGGGGGAGGGTCAGGAGAAACAGACTCCCTGCTGAGCAGAGACCACCCCCACCCCAATGCAACTTGATCCCCAGACTCCAGGATCATGACCTGAGCTGAAGGCAGTCA